>NW_019641132.1:0-600000 GCF_000599845.2 Trichogramma pretiosum
AGTAACCCAAGTAACCCAAGTAACCCAAGTAACCCAAGTAACCCAAAGTAACCCAAGTAACCCAAATCTCATATTATATGTTGGGTTACTTGGGTTACTTGGGTTAGTTTTCTCTATTCTTATGCTAATCGGCGAATTTATGATTGATATTTACATGAAAAGTCGTTATTTCAGCCAATACTGTAGATAGTCGTTTCGAGTAGGTGGTTGGGTGCATGGGTTACACCTAAGTTTTCGGTAGTTTTTTTTGAAACTTTTTTTAGGACTTTTTCGGACCTTTTTCAATCATTTAATGTGAAAAAAATTGGGTTTCGTCGGTTCAATTTTTTTTTGGCAAATTTTGTATTTTATATTTTTTATCTTTTAGAAACAACTTGTCTCTGCAATGTGAAACATTCATTTATAAAATCTACAATCGTCATTACATAAGAAAGAATCAGGTTATTTATTTTAAATGTAGAGCTTCGAAATAATTGATTTTTGATCTGTATTTGACGTTGGTACATTCGAAAAATAGGTGAAATTGTAATCTTAATTCTTTCAAGTTTTTACGAGCAATTATGCAAGTTTCTTGATGAAAAATAGTCAACGTATGGCTTCTTTATTGCCATTTAAACTCTCTTTCAAACTTTTTTTATGCAAAAAGCGTTTGAAAAATCAATCGCTTTCTGTGACGAAAAAAGTCATACCAAAGACGCAAAAATAAAATTTCTTATCCCACTCAAGGACACGATGATAAACCTACAATGAATGTAAAAAGCATAAAAAAAAGCCTTCAAAAAATGTGAAATCAATCAAAATCTATACTATAAAGGAAAACCTTATAAAATAACTAGAAAACACTCATCAAAACAGACGAAATACACGAAAGCAAACACTTGAAATCCTTCAAAAAGGGCACCAGAAGATTAAATAAAAGAAAACAGGTACAAAAGCAACTTCAAAAAGACTATCAAAACACAAAAAAATTACACAGAAAAGCTTAAAAAATCCAAAACGACGTTCGCAGTTACGCTGCTCGCTTTTGAAATCTGCCCGACGGGTTACGCTTTAGATGATCTAGAAACAAAAATAAAGTCAAAATAAAGCAAAGCAACCATTTAGAAAAAAATCCACCGAAACTTAGGTTGTTTAACCCGACGAAGTTGATGAACTACCATCTTCATCAGAATTATCTTAAAAATCGAAATAAATAATTAACAGTCAGCACTGTATTTTTTAATAATAAGAACGACCTTGAAAAATTTGAATGCAAATAAAAAATAACTCACCAATGCAACTCTCATCAAAATTTTCATTATTATTGATATATCAGCGTTATCAGGATTTATAGAATAGGCGTCTGACTCCGGATCATCGGTTATGATTGTACATTCATTATTAAATTGAGGAAATCAAGAAATTACTGGTCGTTTAATTGTGAAATTTAGCAGTTTGACGAGAAGAGAGAATTGTACAAGAGATATGTTACAACAGCTAAAATCTCCATATTCTCTCTTTTCCTCTCTTATCAATCTCAGTTCGCTTACAGTACACGCACAGGTTTAATGCGCCAATATCAATCCAAATCGAAAAAATTAATCGATAAATTAAGGAGATATAGAAGCCAGCCGAAATATCAAAATTTCAATCCAATTTTTTGAAACTTCTACTGAATATTTCTCGAAAATGCTCTATGGCGACCTTCATTTTGATGTTCTTAAGGTCGCCATAGAGCCTTTTGGCAAAATATTCAGTAGAAGTTTCAGAATACTGGATTGAAATTTTGATATTATTACTAGCTACTATATCCCCTTAACCAGAAGAGACTCTATTTGCTTTAAAAAAATTGACCGCATATGAAAAAACGAGAGCTCGATTTACATTGATTAGAGCAGGGCCGGATCTAGGGAGGGCTTAAGGGGGCTTATGAGCCGGGCCTCAACTTGCCAAGGGGCCTCAGGTCGATAAGATCATTAAGATATAAAAAAATTTATTTAAATGAATTTTTTCCATTTGCACTAGAAAATGAAATACGAATGGTAAATGAAAAAAGACAATGAAAATTTTGAGTTTTTAATTGGTCAATAAAAATATATTTTTAATGTAATCAATTCTATTTCTATTTATATAAAGTAGTATCAATATTTTTAAATTTTTCCTTCGATTTTTCAGTAGCAAATTTTGTAATTATCTCTTCAAAGCTAATTGTTTTTAATAATTCTGATTCTATACTTAATAATGACAAAGCAGAGAGTCTGGTGTCTGACATCGTAGATCGATACATATTTTTTATTCGTTTAAGAACTGAAAAAGATCTCTCAGTTTCACAGTTGGCAATAGGTATGGTTACGAACAATCTATATGCAATGTAAATGTTTGGAAACACCTCAATATAATCGTTATCCACAATCCAGTTTAAAACTTTTAATGGAATTAATGTATTTTTTTGACTCAAGAAAAGCTCTCCGCTTGAAACGTTTAAGAGAGGTATGAAGTGCTTCAATTCCCGAACTATATCAATGTGTAAATCTTTATCGTACGTTTTCACAAGTTTTTTTCAAAGAGAAGAAATAAAAATACCGAATTAATAAGTTAATTAAACGATTGATGATCATAGTTTATTTTATTTTATTTTTTTGCATGTATGCATTTTTTTAAATTTCATCTAAAACTTGTGTTGTCGTTTTCTGCGTAACTTTCTCGTGGTCTAATAACTTCCAAACGTTTTGGTCATCTGTTCTTACGTAACTTATGTAGTGGCCCGATTGAACTCTATGAGATTTGTGAACAATGATGCCGATTAAATTACAAAACATATTGGACGATCGTTCATTTTATCCCTAAAAATAATATTTCAAAATTAGGTTTGAAAATTAAATAAAAACAATATTTAAGTTATAAAACGGTCTTACTCTGGAATAAAGTCAATCTCTAATATCTGATTTACCACGACTGTGTAGCTTCTATTTATTACTCCTCCTGTTTCTGAATAGTCGTATCTTTGAATGGCAACGATTAAAATTTCAGAACAGTGTATAAAGCATCTTCTTCCCGATGCATGGTAAATTGTGCTACCACATGGGATACAATTTATCATAATATCACCATTTTCATAAAGGTGCGCTTTGTTTATAAGACAATTTAATTCAAACTCTTCAGAACGGCTTATTGTGAGTGCGCAGTTAAGAAAATATGATTCTTGACTTTTATATATAATATTTTTACAATTCAAACATTGCAGCGGTGCTTCGAATGTTATTTTGAACCTCTTCGTAATATTATTTTCGGTCAAGGCATATGCATCATCTCTAGTCACCTTCATGCTCATTTCCTCGAAATAATGGAAAAGAAGAGTGAAAAATTCTCCTATATCTTGTTGTTCGTTAGGATTAGAGGAAAAGTCAACATTTCCTTGATTTGGTAAATGAACTAAATCTTGTTTGAATTTACTGTAAATATAAAAAATTAACCAATTAATTTTGTTAGCACAATGTACGTAACGCATAGATAGATGTGTGACACATAAAAAACTATTGATTATCATAAAAATATTTAAAGTTATTGTAAAAAGTGTAAGTCTAACTTGCTAGAGTTCTATCAACCTATAGTAACCGACCAGCATGAGTTATTATTTGAATAAATACTAATTAAAATAAAATTGTCATGAAATAAAAAATTTTTTACTCCTTAGAATATTATGTCCAGGTGAAATTGGTATGTTAGATCTGACCGCAGATCTGATATTAGATCTGATATAAGTTCTGGTGAACGTACATCAAATCTTATGTCAGATCTTATATCAGAATTTGTATACGATAATTGACATCAGTACTTACATCAGATCTGACATCAGATCTAATCTCACGAAACTAATTTCACAAAAATCACTTGCTACGGTCGATGCCACGAAGATTAGCGTGCGCCGTACGCAGCAACACTCTGTCTCCCGTTTGTAACCGACAATTACCAAATTATTCACGCCAATAACAGCATAACAGCGATCTCAAAAGTGTCTCCAAATATCTAAATTAATTACACATCTAGTTTTTTATTTCACATCAATTTTTAACTGGTTTAGAATATATATTCTAGTGTGAATAGTTTGGTAGTTGTCGGTCACTGACTAGAGATAGAGCGCTGTCATCTGCGTGGCATCGACCGCAGCAAGTGATTTTCATGAAAAAATTGAAGAAACAGCAGAAGCAGTTGCAACAGAAGCAGTGTCGCAGCAGAGCCGGATTGTAGCACCTTTATAATATAAGTGATTTGTAATGTAGTTAATAAACAAAGTAAACTTATTATTCTAATACTAATATAATACATACATAAATACATATACATAAATTCACCAAGAAAGTGGTAATTTGTCATAAAATTCATGTTTCAGGTGCTACACCGGTTCTTAGGTTATTTTTCATCTTCGACTATCACCAGATCAAATGTGTTTTTTAAGTGTATTTTGTGAAAACAAGCTGTAAGTTGATTCGTAAAAAACCTAGAGTTTTCTTGGTCAATTAGATGTAGAAAATGTTTAATAATAAACCTATCTATGTTAGGTCGCACTTAAAAATGTAATCATTTTTGAAACTTGAAAATAAAATAATTCCTCGATTAAAAATCTGATCATTTGTTATTATTTAATATACATTTCCATACTTCATTACTTAATGAACCATCTTAAAGTAAATCTTGGTGCACCTCCTCTGCCAGGTATGAAAATTATTAGGATTCTGAAATATCAAAGTATATAAGTTCTCACATACGATCTGACACAAGAGCTTATATAAGATCTTGTGTCGATTATCGTAGGCCAGATCTTGCACAATATCTTGTGTACGATCATGTGTGATCTCGTATAGGAACTAATTTTAGATCTTTTGTCATATTTTTCACCTGGGCACCCAGCAATACCGCCAACAAACGCAGCATCAGCGCCAGCCAACCCAGTAGCAGCAGCAGCATCGTCGATTAATTGTAAGATTATTAATAAATAAGTTGAATGCAATATAAAATGTGTTGTAATCATTTCTCTCCTTCACCCTGCTCTCTTGCACTCGTGCTTGCCTGACAAGCGAAGATAAATGCAAGAAATAATAGCGATTTAAACAATTAATAAATGTTGGGCAAACGAGCGATAACAACATCATCTGACGTTGAATCGATAAATACCACGTTAAATTTCGAGGGAATCATGTTCAATTGATCAAGTATGGACTCTAAAAAAACTTAGACCTGTTACCTCAGATTTCACCTAAGAATCTGAATAAAATTAAAAAATATCAATCAAATTTGAAATTAGTAAAATATTTAAAAATGAATACTGAATATTAAAAATAAATAATCATGCTTTCTAAATGTAGTTTTATATTGTATTTTACTAGATTGAATTGATTGTAATTGTAAATCGAAAAAAATTTTTTCCTTGTCATTTCTATCATTTTATTATAAATTTGGTCATTTTTTTCAATCAAATGAACCATTTCTTGATCCTTTCCTGTAATGATAGGTCTTTAAAGATCTATTTAGAAAATTGAATACTGCAACAAAAAAAAGAAAAAGTTTTTCATTTTTCATACAATTATTAAAAATAAAGTTATTACGGCTGGAAAAAGTCAAATGATAATGAAGTAATTTGTCATGCCAAAATCTGAAAATGCTCATGAATGACGTCGTTTTGGTTATTTTGAAATTTAACATTAGATTTTATATTTTTTTAAGTCAGTTATATAATTTATTGATTTTGATTACCAAATAATCCAAATTCAGGGACTTCAGTACTCCTCAGTACATCTAAATAAAGTCCATTATTGCAGTTTATTTAAATAAGTCAATTAGAAAGCTTAGGAAAAATCAATTTTTTATAATGATAACATTAAATAAATAAAGCACACTAAAGGCTCAGAAGGGGCTACAATTATTCAATTTTTAAGTGTTTTATTGGATAAAACACTTTCCTTTGGCATATTGAAAAAACTTCTTATGACTATTTTTAAAATTTTCAATGTTTTTATTAGCTTTCTATGGGAAAAATATTAATTAATATGAAATAATGAACGTTTCAAATCAAAGAACTCCAGGATACAGTAGTAACATTACAAACACTAATTAACAGTACCCTACCCTTCACAAACTTCAAACGTTGAAACTTGTTTTCACATAGCATATTTACAAAATACATTTTATCTGATGACAGCTATCTAAACATCTAACATCTAAGGACAGTCAACCTAAAAATGGATTTAGTACGTGAAACATAAATTGTACCACAAAGTATCACTTTCTTGCCAAGTATATATCTCTGTATTTATGTATATGATATATTATTATTAGTAGGAATGAGTTCATTTTGCTTAGTAAACAAATTACTTATCTGATAAAGTCTCTGTAAAATACTGCTGCAATATTGCTCGGCTGCTGTCATAGCGATCATTAGGCAACATAACTATCAGTGTCAGTGCGCAGCAGAGGCTCTTTGCTGCTTTGTGATGGCATCGCCCACAACCGAGCAGTATTGCAGCAGTATTTCACAGAAACTTTATCAGATAAGTAATTTGTTTACTAAGCAAAATGAGCTCATTCCTAATAATTAGAGCCCGGATTATATGCAAATGCATACGTTTCATATGAAATTGCATATTTTGCCTTTTTTTTTAAATGCATATGCAATATTATTTTTGCATATTTATGCATATTTTGCGTCGAATGTCCAAGTTTTCAAGTTTTTACAAATTTAGCATGAGCTATTGTGTTCAGATTATTTAAACGTCTTTGAATGGCAAAGATTTAATGTCTAAACTATCATTAATTATAAATAGAAATAGCAAATATGTTATCTAACTTATAAAAAAGAGATGGACCTAAAAGTGAAGCCAATCTATTCGGTCTCTGATTGGTCGACTGACTTTTGACTCGAGTCGAAACGTAATAAAGTGACATCTACGGTCATAATAGCAACTTTTTCGAAACTGACTGAAAGATGTACGCGCGCGAAGCGCGCCTGAAAGTTGCTAACCTCAAAACACAAATAAAAAAATTGATACGCGCGGAGCGCGTCTTAAACGTCTAGTTAATAATATATGGCTACTAAAAATACACACTTTTCGTATATACCAAAATGCATTACTAAACTGGAAACAAAAAATTTGCCTCTGCGAGATGCGATTTCTATTATTAAAGAAGCATTTGTAAAAACAACTAAAATTCCAGATGATTTAGGAGAAATTAACGAAAAATTAGATAATATTTTAGCGAATAATCCAGGATATTTTAAATTATGTCAAATAGATGATTTTATTAATACTAAAAAAAATATTGAATTGCCTGAGACTGTGTCTCCAAGCATAATTCCCAATTTCAAATATTGCCCTACCACTTCGGTTGACGTTGAAAGATCATTTTCAACCTATAAAATTATGTTAAATGATAGAAGGCGTAGTTTAACAATGGAAAATTGTAACACGGTGACGTGTTACGCGACACTTTACCAGAGCAGAGTCCGGTGGGTGATTCTTCCTTATCCCTTCCTTTGCCCTAATAGACGGCGTGACATGATGTTTTCCCGAGTCGTTGCGAGCGCGAGACGATTGCGAGAGAGAGAGTATCGGGCAAGACGAGCACGACACAAGGAGAGAGGTCACGTGACTAAGACCGCCTGTGCTCGCGAGAAGAGACTACGGAATCTGAGGGAAGCAGACGACGCTTCTGACGCCTTGGACCTTTGTGGCGGGTTTGTGAGCAGCGCGAGACACTCTGTCTCTGGAAAGCCTACCGAGCGAACGTGTGCGAACCTGTTGTTCTGCGAGACTGCTCCGTTTTTGCCTATTGTACCACGCGAGTGTGTGAGCTGCTGCGGTGCTGCCCGAGGTCTGTCTTCCGCTGCCGAGATCCTGCTGCCGCTGTTTTTTGAGGTCCAGGTTGCCGTTGTATTTGGCTACACATCACTCGAGTCAACGACGAGTAAGTCACCTTCCAAGCAATTATCTGCCAAGCTGCGCTCTCTCTCTCTCTCTCTCTTCGCGAATTTCCATATACTAGATCTCCTCGCCCACCGAGTAGAGTCATCATTAAGCCGACGCTACTAAATACGAGTCATCAGATTAAGTATTATACTCCGTGTAATATATTTATTTAATTGTAATTCATTTGACAACTGATAAGGCGTCACATCCGTGACTGGCGCCGAATAAATCACCTTATTATTATGTTTTTATATTAAATAACACGCTTGATTATTTGTACCACCCTGACTCTATTTCAGCATCTACAAGAATCGAACGGGCCAAATCTTGCCCGGATTGGCAACCGTTACAAAATATAGAAAAATACATGGTAGTCCATATGTACTACAATATTAATGAAAATTCTCTTTAAATAAAGAACTGGTAATTCAAACTACATAAATGCATATTTCTATTATTTTTGCATATTTCAAATATTTTAAACTGTTTTTGCTTATTTTCAACATATTTTTTTGCATATTTTTTGCATATTTTGGATTTTTTTTTTGCATATAATCCGGGCTCTACTAATAATAATAATATATTATATACATAAATACAGAGATATATACTTGGCAAGAAAGGGATACTTTGTGGTACAATTTATGTTTCAGATGTTGCATCCATTTTTAGGTTGGCTGTTCATAGATTTTAGATGTTTAGATAGCTGTCTTCAGAAAAAATGTATTTCGTAAATGTGCTATGTGAAAACAAGTTTCAACGTTTGAAGTTTGTGAAGCGTAAAGTACTGTTAATTAGTGTTTGTAATGTTACCGGTACCTTGGAGTGCTTTGATTTGAAAAGTTCATCATTTTATATAAATCAATATTTTCTCCATAGAAAGTTTAAAAAATAGAAAATTTTGGAAAATAGTTATATTTTATACGCGAAAGGAAAGTGTTTTATCCAGTTAGATACATAAAAACACTTAAAAATTGAATAATGGTAGCTCCCTGTGAGCCTACAGTATGCTTTATTTATTTATTGTTATAATTATAACAAATTGATTTTTCCTATGCTTTCTAAAGGGGACTTATTAAAAAGAACTACTATAACTGGCTTTATTTAGATGTACTAAGGAGTACTGAGGTCCCTGAATTTATAATTAACTTAAAAATAATATAAAATTTATTGTTAAATTTCAAAATGGCCCAAATGTATGTAATTTATGAGCATTTTCACATATTGGCATGACAAATTACCTTATTTACACTTGATTTTTTCCAGCAGGAATAACTTTATTTTAAATAATTGTATGAAAAATAAAAAACTTTTTTTATTTTTGTTGCAGTATTTAATTTTCTTCATGGAAGTGCAAACTTTAAAGATCTACCATTACAAGATAGGATCAAGAAATGGTTCATCTGATTGAAAAATTGACCAAATTTACAATAAAATGAAAAAAATGACAAGGAAATTTTTTTTTCGATTTACAATTAAAAATAATTTCATTTCATTAAATACAATAAAAAACTATATTTTGAAAAAATAATTTCACAACTAAAAAATTACATGATTCCATCGAAACTTAACATGGTATTTATCGATTCAACGTCAGATAATGTTTTGTCACGACAAGTCAGATGATTTATCATCTGACTTATGACATGATTAATCATCGGATTTATCATCTGACTTTTTTTATAGGAAACCCACCACCGAACATCTACGCGTTATTTTCGTTATAGATTGTACGATAGTCATTAATTCACGAGGAAAAAATCGGAGAGGTTAAATTCGACCCTTTTAGGTGGAGAACCTCACGGGTGCGGGCGAGGCGGAGCTCGCACTAACTCTTATTTCCTCTTTACTTTTTCCGTTCCAGGGGGCAAGTTTCAAACGTCATCACAAACCAAAATAACCCATATTAATGCCTTGTTTTTTTTAAGATTTCAGGACGGTCACAAAGGGTTCGTACTATATGGTATGATATAGTACGGGCCCAAGCGCCCATCACCAGTGTCCTCGATCACGTGACCGGTAACTTTGCATTAATGAAATGCAAAGGTTGATGGGCAGGGCTATTCTCCTTCTTTCAGTTACATTTTTATACAAATTGTGACGCTACCCAATTGTTCGATCAGCGGATCAGTGCGGATCAGCTGATCAACCCTCTATTGTTAATAATAATCGTGTAATATTACCCGGTAGGGATGCTCGGATCGAAGAAGTCTGGAGTGCATCCACTATTGCGGAGTTGAAATCTGCACTTGAGAACAAAGCAATTTTTGCGGTGACTGGTTAGAGTGGCTACGTCGAATCGGCCATTGGTGAGGAGATCCGATTGTTGCGTGCTGCCGTTGACGAGGTAAAAGGTCCTTATGGCTCACTCAACATGACGAAGAATCGTATTTTGCGTATTCATATGGCAGAAACAAAGCTCATGGACTTCTTTTCTCCTGGGTATTTCAAAAAGTACGATTACGATCTCGCCCAGAAAATGATAGCGAATGGTGACATTCCAAGGGTAACAGTTTTCTCGCATGACGCAGACCAGCATATTGGCGAAGTTTTGGTAGAGCAACTCGTCGATAATGAAATCGCCATTGATGACGTGGACGATGAACGAGATGATGACGGTGACTATGATGTGGACGATGAACGAGATGATGACAGTGACGATGACGTGGACGTAAGCGACCGTGAAAATAGTGACGACTGCATGGAACTTGACAAAGAGTGCGATGAACCGATGGACGTTAACGAGAACTTTGATGAAAACGTGGACGAATTGGAGAATGCGAATGATTGTGTGGAAAATCTTTACTCTTGGCGTGACATCAACTTTAAAAAAGGAATAAATAATCCACTCTACTGGAAGTACTCCCGCGTGATTCTTGGGGCTTTACCGCTTTTCTCGGATAATGTCGAGGAAGGCATTATTCATGAAAGTGATGAAAACCTGATATCGCGAAGAGTGAGATTGCTCTTTAAAGTCTTGGCCGTTTTGAGTAAAAACTTTCAGTGCAAGTTTCGGTATGGACCTACAGATGTGAACAATCCTTGCACCGCCTTCAAGACCGCTACTTTCAAGTCTTTCTTGCAAAAGTATCAATTGCAGAAAAAAGTACGCTTCGAAGGTACCGTGACTGCATTGGACGTGGTATCTGCTATAAAATACGGTGACACGCTACTAGGAGTGATTGTAGGGTCGATGCTGCGCACTCGCGATCTACCCGAGGCGGCTCTGCGTCAATTTGTAGATAAAAATGTAGATATTTTTCCCTTGGCTATGCTGAAAAAAGGACAACGAAGCAAACATTGGTCGAACATCTTAAACCCAGAGACGAAAGATCTTCCAGCGCCGAGCATTTTTGACTCGCCGATGTTGCGACGAATGAAAAACTTGAGCCAGTTTAAGGGCAAAACCAAACAGTCTAAATGTGTGAGTATAATCTTGTCCAGTAATCGACCGTGCGACTCTTTCGCGAATTTCAGTTTAAACGCAATAATCAAACAATTACATTTGCTTTCAGCTAGATAATCTTAAACAAAATCGGAATAAAAAAATGTAATGGAAGACAATATTAATAAAATGATTGTTTATAATTGATTGTGTATTTATTTCTTTTCTTTTAATTTACATGATTTCCATGCTCTTTGTCTATTGTTGTTCATTGATAAAAGAAAAATAAACACATTTTTAATGTAACCATCCAGAATTGGACTAACACAAAGGTCAGGATGATAGTCCCAAGTCTATGTAAATACTGAGGGAAAATGTGTTCAACATGAGAACTTTATTTATTTCATACGTGCACGGTATGTGTTTCTTTGCGTTTTTTTTCCATGTACAAAATGACCAATATCATTCCTATCTAAAACAAACTACATAGTAAAGCATTTCTTGACGATATGGCCATTTCCCCAAATGCTTTGCAATATAAAAATGCAGCCGCTGGCTTTTGCCCGCCAAAGCTCAGTTAAATGAATCATTTTATTCAGAAACTACAAGTGACCAGGCTGTAAATGACGATTTCCTACAGAAACCTACAGGGAATCCTACAGGAAAACCTGTACAATTTTTCTATAGGTTTCCTACTGACCTCCTTCGTAAGGGTATTCCTGGAAAAGGGCATTGAAGCTATGATGGACATGTTTAACAGTACAATGAAATTCTTCAAGGAAAGTCAGTTAATTTCAAATGTGGAAAAAACCTGTCCTCGCGTGTTAAGGAGGCTCTACGTATAATACAAAAGATCATCCAACAAGATAAAACTTATATCAATCGATTTGATAGATCTTCAAAATGAGATTCCAAAAAAAACATGTGGTTGACGATCAAACTTTCGAGATAAACAAGTTTAAAAATGGCGATTTTAACATAGGCTCTTATGGGACACGGTCATTTATTGTTTATAACTAATTTAAAAGATCAACCATCTTAATAAAAAATATATTTTTTGAAAAAGAAAGTTTCAAGCTTTCTATTGGTATATTAAAAATTACCCCTTAACGAACTAAATAATAAGTAATTAAACAAAATGTGCGTAAAATCATTGATAACCAAACATATTAAACAGTGCCGTTGAAGTTTTCGTAAAACTCTTCCTCATCTTCCTGCTATTCCTCCTTTTCCAATCCCTCTTCCTCGTCTTTTTGCTCCTCCTCCTTTTCCTCTTCCTCCTCCTCCTGCTCTTGCTGCGGTGTCAGCACTTGCTGATTGAGACGTGGCCTCTGTGAAGGTAGCAGTGGCGTCAGTACTGGTTAAAATCAATCTTCAATATACAAGTAAGAGATAAGAACTCAAAGAGAAGAAATAAAAATACCGAATTAATAAGTTAATAAAACGATTGATGATCATAATTTATTTTATTTTATTTTTTTTAAAAAAAGCATGTATGCATTTTTTTAAATTTCATCTAAAACTTGTGTTGTCGTTTTCTGCGTAACTTTCTCATCGTCTAATAACTTCCAAACGTTTTGGTCATCTGTTCTTACGTAACATATGTAGTGGCCCGATTGAACTCTATGAGATTTGTGAACAATGATGCCGATTAAATTATAAAAACACATTTGACGATCATTCATTTTATCCCTAAAAATAATATTTAAAAATTAGGTTTAAAAATTAAATAAAAACAATATTTAAGTTATAAAACGGTCTTACTCTGGAATAAAGTCAATCTCTAATATCTGATTTACCACAACTGTGTCGCTTCTTTTTATTACTCCTCCTGTTTCTGAATAGTCGTATCTTTGAATGGCAATGATTAAGATTTCAGGACAGTGTAAAAAGCATCTTCTTTCCGATGCATGGTAAATTGTGCTACCACATGGGATACAATTTATCATATCACCATTTTCATAAAGGTGCGCTTTGTTTATAAGACAATTTAATTCAAACTCTTCAGAACGACTTTTTGGGAGTGCGCAGTTAAGAAAATATGATTCTTGACTTTTATATAAAATATTTTTACAATTCAAACATTGCAACGGTGCTTCGAATGTTATTTTGAACTTCTTCGTAATATTATTTTCGGTCAAGGCATATGCATCATCCCTAGTCACCTTCATGCTCATTTCCTCGAAATAATGGAAAAGAAGAGTGAAAAATTCTCCTACATCTTGTTGTTCGTTAGAATTAGAGGAAAAGTCAACATTTCCTTGGTTTGGTAAATGAACTGTAGCGACTACAGACTCTCGTGCTTGCGTGTGTGTGTGTGTGTGTATGTGCGCGCGCCTCATCAGCGTGTAGACGCGACATCTCGGCTCGGGCTCGGCGGACATACGTGTTCCGCCTGTGTGTATGTATGTGTGCAGTGGTATGTGTGCGCAGCCTGCCTAGGCCTTCTCGCGCCAGCAGCCGTGTATGTCTTCCCCCACCGTGCGGGGACCTGCTCCGCATGTGTGCCGGCGACGTGCTGGTCGCCGCTCGACAGATTAACTTTGACCAGCCTAGAGTCAACTGTGCGAACAAGTGTAAGCGATAGTGAGCCGCGATATTAATAAAGTGAACATAAATAATAATCAACTCTGCGAATACGCATTTTAATTAATATTGCACCCTTCTGACCATCCTATACGTGGTGACGCAATATTTGGTGACCTGTCTACGTGAGTGAAAAATTGTCAGCGGCTAGTTACAGTGTTGTTCGACATTTTCTCTCGAGTTATTGTTTGTTCGCTGCAGTGAAAAATCAGCGCGCTCGTGTTTCGAGTCTCACCGGCTTTCTATTAAAGTCCGACCATCTCGATAAAATTTCGGCGCGTAAACGCCAGTGCCCCTATCGCTACACACAAGTTCAGTGTTCGCTCGCCATTTTCGGAGCACTTGTGCGTTACGACAAGTGTCTCTCGTTCTTTCTGCAAACTCGTGCGTGGGATTTTCCGCCATTTCGGAGCACGTGTACTGCCGACAAGTGTCTCTCGTTCTTTTTGCAAATTTGTGCGTGAAATTTATCCGCCATTTTTCTCGTGTTGTGCGACGTGCTTTGTCGTTCACATTCATTCTTTGCGAGATTTCATCGCTCCAATTTTTTACGATCACAAGAGTTCGTTGCGGTTCTCGACTTGCTTTCATGCCGAAACGGCCATCATCGTTACGCAGTTTTGGCGCGCGGTAATTAAGAAGCCGCCATCTTCAAATTCATTGTTCTCTGACGAGACTCGTTGCCTGCCAAGAAGAAGGAAGTGGGTTGCTGTCCTTTTCCGGCGCTTTCGTGCAACGGCCAATCAACAGCGAGCGGTTCCAGGCTCCAGCCAACCAACGACGAGAACCAGCAGCACGTGACTTCCGTCCAGCGTCTTCCAGCTTCGACTTCGTGGTTTCATCGTGAAGATTAAAAGTAACAATTTGAATTTGTCGATTTTTTTTCGGTCGAGAATTTTTTTCGCGTTATATTCGTGTTGGCTCGACTTTAATTTTCTCGCGTGAACTTTCGCGTTGGTGATCGATTGCTTTTCGGGTTCGACTTTCGAGTTTAATTGATTTTGATTAATTGTAATGATTTTGTGAACATTTAGGACGTCCGTTTGCAAATATTTTTGCGGTTGAATCGTTTTAATTTTCGGTCGACTTGTGTGATCGTCGTGACCGTTGGGAATTTTCGATAATTTTCGGCGGGATAATTTTAGTAGTCGAGCCTAACTGTAATTGTAAACAAGCGAACCGTTTTCTTATTGATTGACTCAAGTGATCGAATTTATTTTTACATTGTGTAGATTTATAATATTTTGACTAGTTATAAGTTATCGAGACTTTGAATTTCGTCGAGCAAAATTGAAATTTGTCGTCGTAATTCGCGCTGTGTAGTGATCAATTGTTTGCTTGTTGAGGGTATATCCCTGTTGAAGCCGACCGTTATCACTCGCATGCTTATTGCGATCGCAGTTTTCTTATAGTTCTTTTGAACTTAAGATTAATTTAATTTTTTTTTATTAAATTTTAACGATTTGATTTTGATTTTCGAATTGTTTGCTCGTTGAAGTTTTTAGTCTCGAATTAATTTTAGGTTTGATTGTGAACCTCGCAAGTAATTTTTTAGAGAGAATTTTGTATGTGATCTCAACACATCACGCATTGGCAATTCATGGCACACTTCGGTGGTCTATCTCCCGAAGCTCTTAATAACTCGAATAGTTTTCCCAGCTCTCTCCGTCCCAGTCGTGAATTACAGCGTACACCTCCCGGCGCCGGCTTTCGTTTGCGAAGTGGTAGAGTTTTGCCGTCGGACTCGGTTGACATGTCAGTCATGAATTCTAGTCGTGTTGAGGACCCATTGGAAATCGAGCGTTCCGTCGAGGACCTTTCGGTTGTCGAGCGTCGTGACGATAATGCTGTTGTGCAGGGTGCTGCTTCTGAGCAGTTTCGCGAGGAATTTGATTCGTTCAAAAGAGAGGTTCTTTCATTAGTTCGTGAGTTTATCGAGTCTCAAAGCGGACGCAATCAGGCCTCTGACCCAATAGGTAATAATAATAATAATTCAAATGTTAATGTGGCGTCGCTCTCTCTTAATAATAATAATAACGTGCCTATTCCTGCGATTAATAATACGAGTTCATCAGTACCCACACAGCGAGATTTAGATGTCCACGCAGAGCGCCGGCTTCGTTCATCGCCTGGCGCGGCAGGTTCTGCTGCCGGCGTGAGATATGTCTCGACGGAGTCGCGATTGCCTCAGTTTTGGCGCACCGTGCCTGAGCAGTGGTTTGACGTAGTAGAGCATTACTTTTCGAGTCGTGGTATTTCTTCGGACGAGGACAAATATTTTACTGTTGTGAGCAGTCTTGGTGCCGATATTTTGCGCGAAGTTTCAGATACTATTAGGACATTGCCTACTTCCAACAGGTACGCGTCAATTAAACAGATTCTTTTGAACAAATTTTCGGAAAATGAGGAAGAACGTCTAAATCGTTTTGCGGCTCTTTCTTCAATGGGTTCGCATTCTCCTGCTGAGTTTTTCAACGTTTTGTTGGCTGCAGGTGGTGATACTTTTCCGCGTGAATCTATTCTTAAAGTTTGGAAACAAAGACTTCCTATAGACATTCGTGTGCAGCTTGGCACACCTGCTGTCCTCGCCAATGAATCATCGTTGCTCAGACGAGCGGAGGAGGTTTTCACAATATTAAAAAGTTCAAATAGAATCACTGTTGATGCAGTCAATGCCGTCGGTGTTGCTGACGATAAAACCGAAATCCTTTTAAAGCACATACAAAGACTCGAATCTAAGTTGGATTCTCAAGGTTATTCTCAACCGCATAAGTCACGAGATCGTAAATCTTATGCAAATAAACGCAACAAGCGAAAAAATGACCGTTCTCGCAGTTCGACGAGTAAGTCAGACGATGTTGTGATGTGTGAGGCGCATGCTAAGTATGGTGATAATACCTATGCTAGATCTTGCAAGCCCCCATGTGATTTTGACAAAAATAAGTCTGTGAAATCAAAAAACTAGCGATTCCCCGTCGTGAAGCAAAGATCTCGGCGGTGGACGCAAGTAAATCTTTGCAAAAAAGTACAGAGAAGTTTAGTTCTCCGCAACGTTCCAAAGTTTCTCGCGTTGTCAATAAGATTTCGCCTTCAAAGAATAGAAAGTCGTTGCGTTTATTCGTCAAAGATAAAGAGTCGTCGCAAAAATTATTAGTGGACTCTGGTGCTGAGGTATCATGTTGGCCAAAAACCTCGCACGAAAAGCTGCCTGCTTTATTTCAGCTTTACGCAGCAAATTTATCTCCTATCAACGCGTACGGTTACCGAACGTTGAAAATTAATCTCAATCACGGCAAGATTTTCGAATGGTCGTTCATATTGGCCGATGTGCCTTACGCCATTATGGGTGCCGACTTCTTGGTTAAGTTTGCCCTTCTGATAGATTTGAAAGGTCGTTGTCTTCGACATTCTGACAATTCAATCTTGTGCCGTGGTGTTTTGAGTCAGGGAGATATTCTAGGCATAGCACATTTGGATGCTAAACTGCCTGTAATGCGAATATTGGAAGAATTTCCATCGCTTTTCAAAGACAAGAAGTCTACACAAACCACCGATCGCGGTGTTTGTCATTATATTGACACTTACGGCCCGCCTTTAGCGCAAAGGGCGAGGCGTTTATGTCCTGAAAAGTTGGCAGCAGCCAAAAAGGAATTCAAAAAACTGTTGGAGCTTGGTTATATACAACCATCCAAGAGTCCTTGGTCAAGCCCGATTCATCTTGTTCGTAAAAAAGACGATACGTGGAGGGTTTGTGGTGACTACAGACGTCTTAATTTAGTCACTACGCCTGATAGGTATCCGATTAGACGATTGCATGACTTTCCTAATGTACTGCATGAGAAATCGATTTTTACAACCTTGGACTTGGTCAGAGCTTTTCATCAAATTCCAGTCGCTGAATGCGACAAGCCGAAGACTGCCGTTATTACGCCTTTTGGCTTATTCGAGTATAACGTCATGTGTTTCGGCCTCCGTAATTCTGCCCAGACCTTCCAGAGATACGCGAATGAGGCTCTCGGAGACCTCGACTTTGTGTTTGTGTATATCGACGATATACTGATTGCGTCGAGTTCTGTCACGGAGCACGAGGAGCATTTGCGTATCGTCCTTGGTCGGCTGGAGAAATTTGCACTGCAGCTAAATCTGGCAAAGTGTGTGTTTGCAAGGAGTGAGTTGAACTTCTTAGGTTATTCCATCAGTTCCGCGGGCTACAAGCCCTTACCTTCAAAAGTCCAGGCTCTTGTGGATTTTCCCAAGCCTGAAACCATTTGTCAACTACTCAGATTTTTGGGTATGCTTAATTTCTATCGCACTTCAATTCCACATCTAGCAGAAATTTCAGCCCCTCTTTACGAGCAGATTAAGAAAGTTAAAAAGAAAGACAAGACTCCTGTCGTCTGGGACGACAGACGCGAGTCAGCTTATGTTAAAGTTAAAAAAGCACTTGTCGATGCTTCCTTACTGGCTTTTCCAGACCGCGATGGCAAGATACGAGTGGTTACCGATGCTTCTGATTTCGCGATGGGAGGATCATTGGAGCAATATGACCCCGTTGTGAAGAATTGGAGGCCGTTAGCTTTTTATTCGAAGAAATTTGATTCTGCGCAGCAGAAATATTCTACCTTTGACAGAGAACTTACTGCTGTCGTGTCAACCATTAAGTCATTTCAATATTATTTGGAAGGCAGAAATTTCCAAGTATGTACTGATCATCGTCCTTTATTGTATACGATGAAGCAAAGTCATGAGAAGGCGTTGGCGCGCCGACAGAGGCAATTGGAATATTTGTCTCAGTTTGACATCGAGTTTGTGTATCTGCCGGGCCAGGATAACTCTGTGGCCGATGCACTTTCACGTATTGACTCGCTTGTATCACCAAGTACGCTCGGTTTAAATTTTGACAGTGTCGACAATGACCTCGGCCGTCATTCTGATATTTCCGAGGTCCAAACTTTTAGTTTTCCGACGTTGTTCAAGTGTGAGGAGTTGAGCGATCTGCAGGCAGAAGACGAGGCTCTCAAAAAGATTTTAGGTGATTCTGATCACGAATTGAAATTAGTTAAATTGCGCCTCGGCAACACCGATAAGTATTTATATTGCAATGTACAAGGAAATATAATCCGACCGTATGTGCCATTGATACTTCGTAAGAAAATCATCAAATTGTATCATTCTGCAGCGCATACTAGTGCAAAAATTACGTATCGCGCAGTTCGCGAGAAGTATGTTTGGCCGAATATGTCTAGAGATGTCACAGAGTTTTGTAAGACTTGTCTCGCCTGTCAATGCTCAAAAATTTCACGTGGTAATAGGCCACCTTTAGGAAAATTCATAACTCCAGACGCTAGATTCCAACATGTCCACATTGACCTCGTTGGACCTCTACCAGAAAGCCAAGGCTTTACCTACTTATTTACTATGATTGACAGATTCTCGCGTTGGCCTGAGGCCGTTCCATTGAGAGATATTTCGGCTAAAACTGTCGCTCGCGCTTTCTTCGATAATTGGGTGTCGCGTTTTGGCGCACCTCTTCGCATCACCACCGACCAAGGTCGACAGTTCGAGGGTGGAGATTTTCGAGAGTTGATCGGCTTGTTGGGCGCTCAGCACATTCATACTACCCCTTATCATCCAGCCGGGAACGGAATGATCGAGCGCTGGCATCGTCGTGTCAAATCGTCTCTTATGGCCGCGGTCGACCGTAACGATTGGAGCTTGGCCTTGCCATCCGTTCTCCTTGGACTCCGTGTCGCGATCGTATGCGAGTCTGATACTAGTCCTGCTCAGATGATTTACGGCAACGCGCTGAGAATTCCGGGCGATTTGTGTGTCAACGACGAGCCGGTAATTGATAGAAGAGAGTTTCATAGTGAACTGCGAAGTTTCATGAACAGCGTTTCCGCTGTACCCACTAGACCGAGAGATTCGCGCAAGCCGTTCGTCTTCAGAGAACTGAAAAATTGTTCACACGTTCTCAGAGCAACACCCAAGAATAAGGCCTCGTTAGTTCCACCTTTTACAGGGCCACACCGCGTTATCAAACGCCAGAAAGACTTGAAGTATTTTCTCATTGATTATAACGGCAAGGAGATCACTGTCTCGGCCGATTCGGTCAAGCCTGCGTTTATGGTTCAGGAGGACGTACCGCCGGACGAACCGCCGGTGCCGGTATGCGTTGAGCGTTTGGAAAATGTTCAGACGTCGTCGGGAGGGGAGGTGCCGTTGCCTTCATCGGTGCTTACACCGACTCGACAGGACGTGGTTGATAAGATCCCCGTTAATGTGCCTACTGCTTTGCCTCCGCCTCCGATTGCGGCGCCTGCGGTGACGAGGCTGGCGCGACGTGTTAAGTTTGTGCCGAATATATTGAGACGTAAAAAGGTCGAGTAGTTTCTGATTTCCACGTATTTTTCTTTGTTTTATGATCGGCAGGCGATGGATAAGTTTGATGATCTTCAGAGCGAGGTCATGTCTCGTTATTCCACCACTCGAGACCCCTGCGCCAAGAATGACTTGTTCAAAGTCGATATTTCGCTGGCCAACTTTCGTGCTGATTACGAGGATTGTCTCCGAGAGATAAACAGGATTTCGACTACAAGAGCCCTTCGTCTCGGGGAGGATGTGACTGCGAAGCAGTCCTTGGACGTTCCAGTTTTGTTTGACGACGATTGGCCCGTTCTTGAACTTTTTGTGTACGGCATTTACGTGTATTTCAGCAGAGAGGTACTCACAGAATTGTTAAATTTTACTCCTGGCCTCAAGTTTTCGATAAGTAGCATTAATCACAATAAGTCAAAGACGACTTGCCGGATTGATTGCGAGAATTTGTTCACGTCGTGTCAGCTGCAATGTGCGGCCATTTGCAAAAAAATCCCTTGGACTAAAACCGACCCGCTCGGCAATGTCAAAAAAGGCTTTATAAAAATCAAGCCAGACCTGAATTCAATCATGAGCAGTGATCCGTCAGCCAATTCACCGCCGGAGTTTTCGCTCTGCGAAGTGCATCCCGCCCTCCGAGTGGCCGTTATCATGGATCAGATTTTATCGTTGTTGTCTCCTGACGATCAGCTCAATTTTTACTGTTGGCTCGGTAAGCCGGAATTTTTGCTAGAGATCATGTTACATTATTCACTACATTTTGTTTGGCTTCGCTTTCTGGGCAATCCTCCGGATGTCTGCGCTTTCGTGGGAAAGTTTCGTACTCTTCGTTTTATTTTTTATCGGGAGGAGATGCCGGTGCCTTTGCCATGCGTGTCAATGCTGTTGAGAGCTAGGTTAAGCGGCGTGCCCGAGGACAGTATGTGTTTTTTGGAAAAGGTGGATTTGACCTCGGTAATTGTTAACAACGAATTTATACGTTTTTTGAGTAGTCGGTTTATAATTAAAGAATTGATCATCGGCCAGTCCACCGCACATTTTGAGAGTGAAGCTCGTTTTCGCGGTGTTCAATATCTAACGATTAAGAATAATTCAAGCTTCCGCGGATCATTATTGTTATCGAATCTCGCTGATTCAATGTTGACGGTTAAAATTGTTTCATGTAAAAATCTTATCGTTGATAAGTTGAAAGCTTTCCTCAGCGAGGACTCACGAGTCACTGCAGTCGTTTTGGACAAGATCGGTATTGTTAAAAGCTTCAGTCCTGATTACACTCACATCTTTGACGGCCTATTCTCGGGAAATAATGTAATTAAAAGCTTTGCGTTCACTTCACCGTGTATGCAGGAAATTGTAGATGTGAACATTGTAAATAGAAAGTTCTGTGTTAATAATTTTTTGACCGAATTGAATTTTGAAAATAATCAGCTTTGCGCTGTATTTTTGCCAAAGATTGTTAAACTCGTCCCGAATCTAGAGTCGTTAAATGTTGTGGGTGTAGGGCCATTAGTTGATGTAAGTCTTGCAGATCTACATGAACTTAAACAACTTAAAATGTCTTATTATTCCGGTTTCACCACTGCAGTAGATTCAATCGTTTCTAATAAATTCGAACACCTTGTAATTATAAACAGCTTGGGTAAGAAACATACGAAGCTCGTTGGCCCAGGTTTTGCTATTAAATTATTTACAGTGGCGGCTCGTGAGTCGTTCATTGAGTTGCATAAGTGCAGGATCGTTCCAAGTCAATGGAAGGACCTCTGCACGCTCAGAGCGGGCGATGTTCTGTTTGCGTCGGCGTCGTCTTTCGGCGGTCGCGAGGTTTACCGGCGGTAGTTTCGAGCGCAATGCGTAGTTTTTTTGTTCTCTCTAATTTTAAGTGGTTATGCAAATGTAATGAGAGTGTGACTCGAGATTGGCGTCCGGACGCTTTTATGGGCCTCGCGTCGGCCGGCGGTGTCCGCTGCGTCGGACGTGTGCCGCCTGAGTGTGGTGGAGTGATCTTGTAGCACTATTTATTAAGATACTGCGTAATTTTTGTACTAAATACGAATATTTCAACGAACATTATTTTTGTTTAAGAATGTTAAATTTTATTTTTTTAATGTTATCAGATTACAAAATTTTTGTAAAACATATATAATTATTGCATATTGACTGATGTTCGCACTCGTTCTCGCTTTACACAGCTACAAAACTTTAACTAACAAAGATGCATAAAATATTGTTTGCGACACACAGATGCACAAAAGAAAGCATAACAACTCTACCCACACATGTATTCGGTTGTCAAAAGGTATAACCAACCTTTTGGGGGGGAGTATCTGTAGCGACTACAGACTCTCGTGCTTGCGTGTGTGTGTGTGTGTATGTGCGCGCGCCTCATCAGCGTGTAGACGCGACATCTCGGCTCGGGCTCGGCGGACATACGTGTTCCGCCTGTGTGTATGTATGTGTGCAGTGGTATGTGTGCGCAGCCTGCCTAGGCCTTCTCGCGCCAGCAGCCGTGTATGTCTTCCCCCACCGTGCGGGGACCTGCTCCGCATGTGTGCCGGCGACGTGCTGGTCGCCGCTCGACAGATTAACTTTGACCAGCCTAGAGTCAACTGTGCGAACAAGTGTAAGCGATAGCGAGCCGCGATATTAATAAAGTGAACATAAATAATAATCAACTCTGCGAATACGCATTTTAATTAATATTGCACCCTTCTGACCATCCTATACGTGGTGACGCAATAGAACTAAATCTTGTTTGAATTTACTGTAAATATAAAAAATTAACCAATTAATTTTGTTAGTACAATGTACGTAACGCATAGATAGATGTGTGACACATAAAAAACTATTGATTATCATAAAAATATTTAAAGTTATTGTAAAAAGTGTAAGTCTAACTTGCTAGAGTTCTACCAACCTATAGTAACCGACCAGCATGAGTTATTATTTGAATAAATACTAATTAAAATAAAATTGTCATAAAATAAAAAATTTTTTACTCCTTAGAATATTATGTCCAGGTGAAATTGGTATGTTAGATCTGACCGCAGATCTGATATAAGTTCTGGTGAACGCACATCAGATCTTATGTCAGATCTTATATCAGAATTTGTATACGATAATTGACATCAGTACTTACATCAGATCAAACATCAGATCTAATGTCAGATCTGAAACGACTGTATCGCCCCTAATTGTTAAAACAATAAATTTAGTAATGAATAAAATTAAATAATAAATTAAGTTGCATTTTAATAATCATGTTAATAATATCTTAAAGAATAATTCCTCCAATGTTTGGGTTTTTTATAAAGTGAATTTAAATTCATTCGGTAACTTTTATTATTTAAGATTTGTTATTAAATTTTAATTATTAATAAACTAAATTAAAGGCGTCATAGTCACTTCAGATCTGACATTAGATCTGATATCAGATTTGATGTAAGTTCTGATGTCGATTATCGTGTGCGTATTCTGATATAAGATCTGGCATAAGATCTGAAGTTCGTTCACCAGAACTTGTATCAGATCTGACATCAGATCTGGAGTCAGATCTGGTATACTATTTTTACCTGGGTGGGGATGAAAACCGAAGCGCGTAGTTACAAGATTTATCGCACAAATAAAAACTCGACAGCTGCTCATCAATATATGAACTGTTTTTGAATTTTTCTATAGTCGTTGGCACCGAACGATTAAAAGAAAATTACAGACAGATGAAAGTATTCCTGAAACTTTAGAAGAACTCTCGCAATAGCTGTCGACAACAGATACGATATTTCTGTTGCCTCAAGTTTATATTCGTCGTTCTTGATTCTTCAGCTTTGTTTTTTGTTTATGAACATTATTGATCAGGATTGTGTTTCATTGTAATGTCTTTTTTTCTTTTTTTTCATTCCCAGTTCATTTTTTGATGCCTTTTTATTTCGCAAATTTTATGATATTAGTATAATCGATAAATATAGATTCGATACTTTTTTCTATATCTCATGACGAGGCACAATTTCAATCATTGCTTAAATATTCCTATTAGAGTTAATCGTGTGCTTCAACTTTTCAACACTTTTCCCTATCAAAAAAAGTCAGATGATAAATCAGATGATTAATCATGTGATAAGTCAGATGATTTATCATCTGATTTGTCATGACAAAACATCATCTGACGTTGAATCAATAAATACCACCTTAAGTTTCGATGGAATCATGTCATTGTTTAGGTGTGAATTACTTATTTTTCTTAAATATAGTTTTTTATTGTATTTAATTAAATGAAATTATTTTTAATTGTAAATCCAAAAAAAAATTTCTTGTCATTATTTATCATTTTATTGTAAATTTGGTCATTTTTTCAATAAAATGAACCATGTCTTGATCTTATTTTGTAATGGTGGGTCTTTACAGTTTGCACTTCCATGAAGAAAATTAAATACTGCAACAAAAATTAAAAAAGTTTTTTATTTTTCATACAATTATTTAAAATAAAGTTATTCCTGCTGGAAAAAATCAAGTGTAAATAAGGTGATTTGTCATGTCAAAATCTGAAAATTCTCATAAATGACATCATTTTGGTTATTGTGAAATTTAACAATAAATTTTTTATTTTTTTAAGACAATTATATAATTTATTGATTTTGATTAGTGAATAATTAAAATTCAGGGACCTCAGTACTCCTAAGTTCATCTAAATAAAGCCCGTTATAGCAGTTTATTTTAATAAGCCAATTGGAAAGCATAGGAAAAATCAATTTGTTATAATTATAACAATAAATAAATAAAGCACACTGAAGGCTCACAGGGAGCTACCATTATTTAATTTTTAAGTGTTTTTATGAATCTAACTGAATAAAACAGCTTCCTTTGGCGTATAAAATATATCTATTTTTCAAAATTTTCAATTTCTTTAGCTTTCTATGGGGAAAATATTAATTAATATGAAATGATGAACGTTTCAAATCAAAGCACTCAAGGATACAGTAGTAACATTATAAACACTAATTAACAGTACCTTACACTTCACAAACTTCAAACGTTGAAACTTATTTCCGCATAGCATATTTACAAAATACATTCAATCTGATGACAGTTATCTAAACATCTAACATCTGAGGACAGCCAACCTAAAAATGGATGCAGCACCTGAAACATAAATTGTACCACAAAGTATCACTTTCTTGCCAAGTATATATCTCTGTATTTATGTATATGATATATTATTATTAGTAGGAATGATTTCCTTTTGCTTAGTAAACAAATTACTTATCTGATAAAGTCTATGTAAAATACTGCTGCAATACTGCTCGGCTGCGGGCGATGCCATCACAGAGCACCAGAGAGCTGCGCTGCGCACTGACACCAATGGTTATGTTGCCTAGTGATCGCTTTGACAGCAGCCGAGCAGTATTGCAGCAGTATTTTACATAGACTTTATCAGATAAGTAATTTGTTTACTAAGCAAAATGAAATCATTGCTACAAATAATAATATATTATATACATAAATACAGAGATATATACTTGGCAAGAAAGTGATACTTTGTGGTACAATTTATGTTTCAGGTGCTGCATTCATTTTTAGGTTGGCTGTCCTTAGATGTTAGATGTCTAGATAACTGTTATCAGATTGAATGTATTTTGTAAATATGCTGTGTGGAAACAAGTTTTGACTTTTGAAGTTTGTGAAGTGTAAGGTACTGTTAATTAGTGTTTATAATGTTACTACTGCATTCTTGAGTATTTTCCTCATAAAAACCTAAAAAAATTGAAAATTTTGAAAATAGTCATAACAGCTTTTTTCAATATGCCAAAGGAAAGGGTTTTATCTAATAAAACACTTAAAAATTGAATAATTATAGCCCCTCTGGAGCCTTTAATGTGCTGTACTTATTTAATGTTATAATTATATGATTATATAATTATATGTTATAATTGTATAAAAGATGAAAAACTTTTTTAATTTTTGTTGCAGTATTTAATTTTCTTCATGGAAGTGCAAACTGTAAAGACCCACCATTACAAAATAAGATCAAGACATGGTTCATTTGATTAAAAAAATGATCAAATTTACAATAAAATGATAAAAATGACAAGAAAAAATTTTTTTGGACTTACAATTAAAAATAATTTCATTTAATTAAATACAATAAAAAACTATATTTAGGAAAAATAAGTTCACACCTAAACAATAACACGATTCCATCAAAACTTAACGTGGTATTTATCGATTCAACGTCAGATGATGTTTTGTCATGACAAGTCAGATGATAAATCATCTGACTTATCACTTGATTAATCATCTGATTAATCATCTGATTAATCATCTGACTTTTTTTGATAGGGTTAATACTTGAACACTCTCCACTCCATCTAAACATCACACGAAATTGCGCTTCTTGTTTCCTGCTTCAACAGAATTCTTAACATCTTGGAACTGAATCCTGGAATAGGCTTCTTCTAAAGCTACCTATTGTGTTCTCGTTATCATAATATTTATCCTCACAATTCGAACCTCATTAATTATGTCAATATAAACATTATTTTAGGACTGTTGATGGTCTGTAAAATGCCACGTCGTTTACTGCTGTAGCAGAGTATTATTTATTTTATAGCACTGCGTGGCTAAAGTTCACGTTTAAGGCACGCTTTGCCGTGACTTAAGCTGCTCATTACCGCACCGCGACGCTATTATGAGCACCTTATATCTCGCCAAAGAGGGCCTAAACGTGAATTTAGCACAGTGCTATAAAAAAACGTATGATACTTATGACTCAAGTAGCCCATTTTTAACACGGCACTAGCACCCTCGCTTCGCTCGGGTGCTAACCGTGCCGTGCAATAATAGCCTGCTTCAGTCACACGTATCATAATATACTATTATAACACAAATGCTAATTTCCAAAAAAAGATAAGTATTTACAGTTCTACTTTTCACGACATGGAAAATATTTATATTAATTCAGTTTTTTTGTTCAATTCCAGAAATCGCCCGTATTACATCTACTCCTGAAGTACAGTTGAATTTTCTCGGTGTTCGATAAACGATAAGATTATAATTTGATTGAAAATGTTATTGTGCACAATTCAAAACTAAAATTTCAAACTTAAATACGAAAAACTTTTAAAGAGTACAAAAAAGCATTAAATTTCTAGTTATCGTTCCCAAAACTGATTTGTTTAGTTAATAAAATATTTATTTCAAATATTTATTTTTGTATGTGTGATTGTGAACGACGAATGAGTTTAATACTTTGAATTTTCAAATATATATAACTTATGTATATTAAATTCAAGTATTTATTTTAAAAAATTGTTATTCATTATACTTCGTTAGAAGTACAATGTTATTTACAGAACTTTCAATTGATTTACAGTTAGTAAAAAATACCATTAAGAATACATGTCCCTATTGATTAATTGAATACAAAAAATCAGTGCTTATACATTTAAAGTTATCCATTTTTTATGTAATAGTTGTACATGTACATGAAACTATGAAAAATAAAAAATACAAGTTTGCATACAAACTCTTTCCATTTGAACAACATCAATTAATAATATTCTTGTGTATCAAAAGTTAATCAACAGTCTTTAACGAATCTTAAAAAAGGTCATTCGACTAAGTAACATTCGCATTTCTTTCTAGAGAATCGTCTCGTTGTTTTACAACTATAATTACAACATTATTTACATTTATGATCTGCTATAACGATTATTACGTAAGTCAATGTATTATGGCAGTTTAAACAGTTTCTTTATAATAATGAAAATAAGAACAAACTTATAAGCGTCAATAGAATCAATTTCATGTCATGTTGAGAGACAAATTGTACAAAGCTAATAAAATTCACAAAGACATTGAGCTCATATGGGTACCTTCCCATATAGGAATCACAGGCAACGAAAACGCAGATACTGCGGCGAAGGCAGCGATCGAATCAGGATCAATAAATCAAGCAGAAATACCCTACTCTGACATTTTTTCTGTAATTAAACAAAAATGTATTTTGGAAGAACAAGAAAAAATTGTTAACATGGCCCAAAATAAAGGGCAACTATATTTTAATATTTTCTATAAAAAAAATGCTCAACCGTGGTTCTCTGAATTTAAATATCTGAATAGAGGAACTGTAGTATCTATCAACCGCATAAGGTGTAACCACACCTCATTGAAAGCTGATCTACACAGATTCAAAATAATCGAAAGTAGTTTGTGCGATTGCGACGGTCAATCCGAACAAAACGTTGAACATATTTTTTGGCAATGTAAAAAATGTACAAAGGAAAGGAAAGATCAGTTAGTATCTCAACACTTAACTCACTTAATTACTTTGAGCCTTTTAACTTAAGAGCGATACTTGCGAAAAATGATACTAACATTATCTATGCTATATCTTCATTTATAAATCAGATAAAAATTAACATTTAAAAGAGAGAAAAAAAAAGTTTAATCTATGTTCATAAAGATAAGTTAAGTAGTGTCTAAGTTCTTACTGTTTATTAAAATTGTTTTTCGCGCTGAAGTGCCATACTTCAGCTTCATCTCTGTATTACTAATTGTATCTCATGCCTAAGTGCCATCTACAATGTGTTCTGGCAATGTAACTTCAAGTTTTGCCAATAAAAATTCTACAAACTCCAAACTCCATCGTCATGTCGCAAATCTGTCAATCATGTTACCGACTTGTTATTGTCGTTGTTGCTCTTGGTTTCTGCAAGGCTGCTGAAATTCCTAGTAAAAATATACTACTTGCTTATTTTGTTGAAAGATCTATTCAGTAGCCATTCATTTATTTAATATTGACTTAATTATATTATAATAATATTTTTCTAGTTTTTTCGATAAAATAGATGATACATGATAATTAGTACTCATTATTTCCGGAAAATTCATTCGAGGAAAGCTGATACGAGCTACAGCTAATTTACTCTCCGATAATATGTTTATTTTAGACTTGTACTAATACAAGTGTGAGATTTAAAGTTTTATTAGATAAAAAAGTATTAGTAGATTGGTATTTGTAAATGACGATTAAAACAGTAGAAGAGTATGTTTTTAATACTACATATTTAACTATGGGGCGTTACAAACATTTGATCAAAAGCGAAGTTACCAACATTTTTAACCGATAAGGATGAAACCTTCAATTGATTCGAGTTTATTACTATGTAGATTATAAATTGGATGTGGATCAGGTGAAAATGAAGGATTTTTTAATAAATGGAAGTGTTCAGCAAATACTAGAAAAGACACATAGATATATAGAAATAGCTATCTGCTTAGTAAAAAGATTTAAAGTTTATTGACGATTAAATATTTTCCTTTTGGACGCTATATATTGATACTAATATCATTGAATCAAGATTTTTTTACAATAACTTTTTAGTATCTGATATTTTATAGATTTGACCGAATATTCAATGCATTGTTAAATTGATGAAATATTACATTGATTTCATGTAATCTTTTCTTACATTCGAATAAATAAAGTAAAATATATTTAATAAAATTTTCCTGAATTTCCAAAAAAAATGCCTACGCATTAAATTACTTTTTAACACTGCGTGCGCGAAACACGGGCTTTCTAACCGTAAATCGTCAGAAAACCCTAGTTTCTCGCAAGCAGAGTTAAAAAATATCGTTTGCAACTAGTCCGCGAGGAAGTTGACTCACCCAGGAGTCTTTGCACCCTCGCTACGCTCGGGTGAAAACAACTCCTGGGTGAGTCAACTGCTTCGCGCACTTGTTACAAAATATACTATATTTAAATCGGTAAAAATGGTACAATTAACAATAAAAGTTATTCTTGAATTGCATACACTGAAAAAATTTTGCACTGAATAATAGATCTCTACAGCGTGAATACATCTTATATTCATCAAATGAACAACTATTTATGACACAGTGAACACAAAACAGTATACTAATATTTTGAAGGGAATCATTTGTCACTGTGACAAGAATTTGGCTTCACGCGTGACGGTATATTGCGATATCGACAATGCACATGTCAGAACCACCGTAAAGCCAACGCTCGAAAGCAATTACGGCTACGCATGGCACTATTTATTAGCTGGCTGGCTATAACATATATGTATACAAAACGGATAAATTAATTTTTTTCCGTGTAAACTTATTAGAAACTGTATCATTTGATACACATATTCATGCTTATGAAGTCATTGAAACAAATCGCCACACTGTTGTTACTAGGCATAACTGATAAGCGATATTTTTGTTACCTTTGTAAATAATATTGATAAGTACAATAAATCACGACTATTTTACTGCAATATTTTATAAATCTTTTTTTTTTAAATAACAAAGTTTTTACAATATTTTCGAATATTATAAAGAAAATAGGCTCGTTTATGTAAGATTTTACTTAAATATAGTCCAATCGTCTAATCGACAACAAAAAGTGCTTGATAATCGCGTTCACCGTGAACCTAAATTCCTGTCACCGTAGCCGTGAACTTTCTTCAAGTTAACTGTTGAATATAAAGTTAAGACACTATAGTGTGATATCAATAAAAGACCACAGGTGAACACGAATTCAGTGCAAAATTTTTTCAGTGTACGCTTAAATATAGGTTTGGTTGTTGGCGTCAATAAGCACAATCGGCCAAGTGTAACACCAGTTTTGTACATAATTGCAATAAACTTGAAACGTTGGTAAAAGATCTGTTGTTGAGTAAACAATTATTTATGATGATATTTTTTAATTAGTAGATAATGAAGTGTATGTGGACTATTTCACAAGACAATAAGCCATACTGAAACTGTCCATAAAATGTATAAAATTCCTCGGTTGAGCGTGAAGTATCTCAAATGAAGGAAAACTGACGCGGATCTCCAATAATGCATTTATTTTGTAAATTTACTGGTAGAAAATGTAAAATTCAAAATATAATTATCGTACTGTCACGTCACCCTTATTTTATTATAAACAATTATAATATTCGTAAAAATAATGTATATTCAAATAACGATAAACATGAAATTTCACTCTACGAACGGACGCGCCAGCCTCGATCTACGGGATCTGACGACATCAAGCTAAGTAGAAAACAAAGCTATAAAATTGGTAAAAACATCGAGTTCTATGAAAAGAACATCGAAATCCACACCTCTTACAAAGGTGTGAAATAGACACGCCATATCAAGCATTGATTAAATGTGAGGCGATGTCAGATTAGCAGGAAGATCAATGAACTCGTAAAAATTAGCAAAAAGCTGTCGTCAGGTTCTCACGGATGAGCAGGTGCTGACAGGTACTTTCTCTTAATTTTGCATGCGAAATTTAGCAGTATATATTGAGGACCCACGGAGGCCTCTGGGCGATTCGACTATCAACTTATTCGGTGGGCAGAGCTCACGTCACTTTGTACCGCGATTTTATATCATTTAGACTTGTATTAAATTGTGCCGCGAGTCCAATGCGGAGTGTAATTTGTAATCGAGACTAGTGCAGTTAGTGCAGTGCAGCCAACCAGGAACGCCAGCTAACCAGTTGCAGAGTGAGCCATGATCTACACCGAGAATCGTCCACCAGGCTTATGTACATTATTTTTAATTAGTTGAGTAAGCCTAGGTGTAAGTTAAACTTTTGTATTTGAATGGATGAATAATATTGCAGTGTAATTTATTATAACAAATAATAACGATAACGACTACTCCACACCACACAAATCAACCAAATCATATATACTTTCCCTCGTTGTCACCTGCCAGAATAAAAACAATAGATATTATTTATTATAAATTGGCTCTCCAGCCGTAACAGTACTCAACTTGTATTTCAAAAAGATGCCGAGTGCTGCTTTAAAGACATGAACCGATTGATAATAGCTGATAGCAATCTTAACAGCTAGACTGTTATAGTTTTGGTAAATTATATTACAAATAGTATCTCTTACATCAATTATTCATTACTTTAGTATTGATAAGAATCACTCATTGATAAGCCAATCAAGCGCTTTCGCTTTCTTAAATCTGACAGCAGCGGTTTTATCTTTGAAAAAAAAGGACTTTCTCAGAATACTGTCAACGTACCAATTTTAATTTCATTCACAGCTTTTCGACAGATTATATTAGTTGTTCAATGCCAGGAAATTTATATTACTTGTCACGAATCTGAATGAATCAGTTTCAATTATAAAAATATCAAAATTTCAAAGGCTTAACTGTGCCATCATATAAATGTTCACTGATTTCACTTTACATTAAAAAATATTATCAGCATCATGAATGAAATGATACCATTTCATTATTAATATTTTAATCGCAACATTATCGTCGCTAGCGATCTTTATAGCCTCACTACAACGGCCATTAATTAAGTGGCATTTTTTAAATGACTTTTCTGCAATCTTTGACCAGTTTATCCAATACAGCTTCTCGTTCGAGTTTTCGTCTCGCATGAAGACGATCTGTCGCACAACCGTATTGCGATGATTGAGAACGTTTAAAAGCTCTCCTTTTTTCAGATAATTATTACTGAATATACCGCAGTTCGTTGTTACATAGAGTACTGATTTTACGCTATCTATTGTCATGGATGCGATAGATTGGAAGAGTGAATACTTTTTAATGAAGGTACCATTCATGTGTAATATATGTACCTGAAAAGTGCAATGAAAATGCTCGATTATTTGCATAGACGAAATCACGGGGCTGTCGAAAACTTACCGATTTTTCCTTCAAAATAAAAATATAATTATTATTTGCATCTACTTTCAAGTCCCTCAAAGGCTCGGCGTCACTCTTATTTTTCGGTATTACAATTTTACGTAATTTTTTACTACCATTCAGATTAATAACATGAATTAGATATTTTTTATCGTCAAGAACATACAACTCATGTTTCCTCTGATCGATGGCAATAGCCTTTATGTTCAAATTTTTCGTCAAGTTCTCTATATCATCGTAGCTTTTGCAGATTGATCTTATTGGTCCTTTTCCGTTGGTAGCGTAGAAAATGGCTCTGCTTCGATAAATATCAAATGTGGTTACGTTGGGGATCGAGCCGTTGGACAAAGGCTCGTATCTACCAAATTCGGGCTCGAGCTTGATGAATGAACCGTCTTCAGCGAAGGCAATTAAATCAGTGTTTGTCCACTCGCACGGTGACTTTGTGACTGGCGATGCTTGTGGCTCGATTATTTTGTCTCTATCACTGGACGGAGTTGAATAAATTATTAGACCGAATATAAATGTCAGTAAAATGGCAATCGCCGCTAGAAACTTGCGCAATTTAAACATTTCACTTTTTTTGTACATGACGTTTCACACTGGTTGCACTGGTGCACGAAACGATACACAGTATGAATAGTACACAAAAAAAAGCTAAGAAAGACTGAGCCAGTAACAGCGAGATCGAGCAGATTGGGTCTAAACATTCAATCATAATCTTATCTTCGGATCAGTTCTGTCAAATCAAAACCGATCCATCTTAATAGCAGCACTATCAGCACGGTCCAATTGTAAGCAAAGGGACTAGAATTTTTTTTCGATTTTGAAATAAATAAACAGCTTTGATTTTACCGACTTTCATCGCTTTTATTGACCTGATTTGCATAAGGATTGCAAAAAATATCTTAGTACCTTCAGTTCCTACGGCTGAGCCCGTTCTTGTACAATACACTCGTTCTCGGGTTGCGCGCTTTATTCCGACTGTGCATCATGAATAAAAATAATATTTTATATTTCACCGATGCTATTGATAAAAATGTTTACCTAATGAATTTTGAATTATAGTTGGATTTTTTGCCCAGAGATACGAGACGAAAGTGATATACTCATAAATTCTTTAGCCACTTATTTCAGTAATGTTATTCATAGGATTTGAACCATTACGAAAAGTTTGAAATAATTACATTTTATACATGAACGTTTCATTATGTTTAGCAAGACACTTTTTTATATTTTTCTGGTATTTTTTTTTCGCTTCGGTAGGCTATATATGCAGTTTATAAAGTTTGGACATACCGACAAGACATTTTCAAATGAAGCTCCGACCGCGAGATGTCAGAACCGACACGGGACTCGAGCTTCTCGTCGTTAGACGTTATAGATCGTATCGTAACTCGTAAGTAACTCATCGTAATGAGTAAGCTGCAGTCTGCATGGCTGCATGAGCCTTAGTGTGTAGTTATAATCGATTAATTGATCTGTCTTCGTTAACAGTGAGTAATTTTAGTCGTGTGCGTGATCGATACATTGTCTCGTTCTTCAATCGATAGATGCTTATCGATTTTAATGGGTTAGTTGGTGCTTTATATCAATAACCTTCAAGAAAATACTATTAAAAGTGTCGCGAGTCGCGGGTGAAATTTGCGGTCTCTAATGAGTAATGATATTTAGGGACAGAAGATTTATTAGATTGTAATGTCGATATGAGCCATGAACGGACAAGTGATATTATAGACAATGACTTTAGGTCACTCGTGCATTATTCGCGTTACAGCTCGATATACTTTGATTTAAAGCGATAAAATATATGATTGTGGCCATCGTTCAATACATTGCAATATCTAGTTCAGTTGGGAGACGATTTAATTCCAAGCTAGATAATGTTTTTTATAGTTTTGTGCCTGAATGTGCATTGCATATGTCTTTAGGCTTTTCGTTCATGTATACATTTACACATACATTAAAATGTACATATAGCTATACACTTGGATGAGGTTATGTACACTCACGAACATTGAACACTCTGTATGTGTGAATACTTTCAGAGTATTTAGAGCGAAATAATAACGCAGGCAATCAGCGTCCACTACTTGTGTACTTACATTAAATACACTTACAAATCATTTGTTTATCTTTGAAATTCACCAAGCAGTACTCGAATATTAATTATATTTGTGCAGGTAAATATTAAACATCGAATAATTCAGCCTTCCATAGTCGTTAATAGGTCATTACTTACGAAATTATTCAGCTCGAGCTCGTTGTAAATAGCCTCTGACGAACAATATGGCTAAGGCGCGTTTATCGAAATTTAATACTGGAATTGTTTGCTTCTCACTATGACTTTTTAAAGTGAAATAATACTGGAAATACAAATGAATAAATTAACATGAAAAAATGTATCTGTTGTATTGTTGAGAAATGTAATATTTATTTTGGCTTTTGCAGGTTGTTTTCCGTCACTGTAACGTTATCAAGAAATGCTCTCCGACATGAATCCATTGAGTCAAGGAAAAGCAACTGAGATCGTGGAAGAGTATGTTTCTTCTCTCCAAGATCTCAAATCCAACAGCAAACCTTACATCAATATGTTGACACAATTAGCTGAAGATTACATTGAATACGCATCAGCGATAGTTGCAGCAGTAGAAGTCCATTTGCTAAAGGTTACTATCTTATGATGATACAAAAAAAATCAAAATTTAGCTCTTAATTTGTATTGGGATAACTTTTTGCTTGTCAAGACAAATGAAATAGTTAATTCTAATTATTATTAATTAAACAATTTTAATGATACTTAGCCAAAGAAACTTACATTTTTCTCTGTTTTAAATATAAAATATTATTAGCCTTGATACATACAATTCAAAAAAAATTTTATCCTATGGTATAATTTTATATGGGCTACATATTTTGGTATCAATTTTGTTCCTGGAGAAGGTTAATTATTTGCAGTTTTTCCCAAATGAATTAGTTTTTGTTATATTTCAAAGTAAAATTTTTCCATATTATTCTGACATATTTTACAAATTGAAAGAATTCTCATTGATTACTGAGATAGAGCAGTTTGCTCAAGACTTTTTGGTATATAATTCTTAAACTCAGAGAGTGATTGAACTATAAGTGGCTTTGAAAAAGCACTTATGCATTAAAGATTATTTTGATTTTACATGATTATAAACATCTAACTACTTTTCCAAAACCACCTAGAGCCCAATTATTTTGATAAAGACTGTATTGATTGTAAGTAATTTTGAAAAATATTATTTAAAAACTGTGCAATATTGTTGAAATTTTGAAATTTTGAGAGTACTGAAAAAAAAATGAACAAGTTTAAAAAATATATATAGTGTAGTAAAGAACGCAATCAGAATAATTTACATTCCAAGTATTGAAAAATTACTTGGACAAACTGCAATATCTCCCTAATTAATAAATATTTTTCAATTGTAAAATGTGCTTCTGACATAAAATTATATCATTCAAACAGCAATCATAAAAAAATTGATCCTGAGATGTCTATCAGCCCGTATAAGTATTTACTTTATCTTTTCATTTTAGTATTTTTTTGTTTACCCAACAATCATCAACCCATTTTATAAAATCAATATTTTCATTGGATATCAAAAACTCATCTTGAGTTTAAACACAATTTATTCTGCTTTAATTGGTATAGTATTTTTTCAAATTGTGTTTTCAAATGTTTCGTATTTTTCAAAATCAAAAATATGAAACCGCTTACAAACATCGCAAGTTTTTTCCTGTTATTTAGGTAAAATTTTTAACATGGAAAAATTTATGTCAATCAAGGAGATCTGTGTTATTCTTTGTACGTTAATGTACTTTGTAAATATATAAGAGAATTAAAATAAAATAAAAATTTATCCACACATTGTACACACTACTTGTATTAGATAATACCATCTATTCTTATTTTTATTTAGTTGAATTTGAACTGAGTAGTTATTTCTATTTTTGTTATTTTGTGAAATAAAATGTATCGTATTGCAAAAAAAAGCAAAACTTAAACATTCATTAGCTAAATAAAAGGAAAAAATATTTAGCTTTAAATGAAAAAAGGATTAAGGCGCAAAGGAAAATGTGAGCATTATAAGGATAGAGTGAGTACTTTTTTTTATTAGGTGCGGAATGAGATCAAACTACCTGTACTTTATCTCATCGATTCCATTGTTAAAAACTTGGGTGGATCCTATTTAGAACTTTTCTCAAAGAATATAGTCCAAACATTTTGCAAAGTATTTGAGAAGGTAATTTTTCAATTTTAACACAGTTCTTTAAAAAATATCAAATATGAAATTTATATGTATATAATTTTATAAGGTGGACGAAAGTACAAGGTCAAAGATGTGGAAGCTGAGAAATACATGGAATGACATTTTCCCTGCCAAGCAGTTATATGATTTAGATGTACAAGTTAACAATATTGATCCAGCCTGGCCAATAGTGTCAGTTGCAAAATCGCTACCAACATCAGCTCCAAAACATGTAATACATGTTAACCCGCAATTTTTGGTATGGCGTCCATCACAGAAAAAGTTGTATTGATAATTGATTTGTTTTCTTTTTTTTGCTTGCTAAATATTTATTTCTGTTAGAAGCAGAATGCACCGAAACCAGTGGCTGAAGTATCTCCATCTAAACCTGCCCCGTATTCAGGTAAAACAGTACTCGATAAGATTGTACCTGACAAAAAATTACCCTCGAAGCAAATAGAAATAGAAGCATCACTGCAAGAACAGAAAATGCGAGATGAGTTGTTGAGAAAGCATGAAGAATTAAAAAAATTGGAGTTGAAAAAACAGGAGCTCGAACAAGCTGCACTACAGCACAGACAAACAATTACAAAATCTGATAAAGTAAGTTGTTATAAGTTTTTTTTTTTTTTTTTAATTTAAACTTGGTTCATTTGATGGATATGATGTTTTTAGTTTGCCAATTGTGGTTCTTCTAAAGTACCTATGATAAATAAACCTAGCACATCTTCAAATATTGTTGACAACTTGGATAAAAAGGTAATAACAAATTATTCTGTTTTTAAAATGGATAAAGTGTTTGATAAAATTCTTGACTGGGGAACTAAAAGTATTTTAACATTTTTCAGTCCGTAGAGAAAACGTTGACGATACAAAGTAGAGCAAAATTAACAACTCCTAGCCTGCATCCCACCGATCCTCGGAAAAAAACAGTTGCTGCTCTTCAAAATGGCAATATTGAACCGAGTTTACCGTCAAGTTCGCATTCAAAACCAAAAAGTTGTAGTCCAACGCCAAAAACACATACTTCCCCAAGAATATCATCGCCACCACCACCTCTGATAACAAAATTACGCGATCGTTCCATCAGCCCGATTAAGGTAGAACCTCGTAATCCATCACCCCCTTTATCGCCAACAAAATCGTCATCCTCGTCGTCAACAAAACGCAGAAGAAGTAGCAAGTCTTCACCTCACAAAAAGTCTCGAAAACGTAGTCATTCGCCAGATGAACATCGTAGCAGACATCATCGGCATCATCGTCAACACAGGCCTAAAGATCAGAGTTCTGCCGACGAAGAAAAATCTGGTGGATCCATTAGTTTATCACCCCAATCTGTTAGTCCCGAAAAAAGTGGCAGAAGTAGGAAAAGAACAAGAGAAAGTAAGAGTCCGGAGATTACATGCAAAGAAGAGAGCAAAAGGAAAGACTGCTGTGATAATAAAGATGAAGATCTTAGAGTTGCTGCAATTGCTATGAAAGAAATAAGTATGTTAAAATTAAAAATAGTCCTAGCAAATTTATTGAGCTTATATTTTAATGTTACACAATTTGCTTTACAGAAGATTTGGATTTGCGAGTCCTTCCACCGATTCCGAGCAAAAGACAGCCAACTGATACAATTTCAAGTCAATCGAAAAAAAGCAAGAGCGAAGTATTTGACGAGTGAGTTTAATGAAATTTTATTTCTAATTTTTGTTGTTGTCATTTTATTATTTACTCTATTATTAATTATTAATCTTTTTCATGTAAGACTGTTCGGCAAAGAAGACGTAGATCTACGATTACTTGCGCCAGTTACAAAAACGGCGCAACTTGTTACTTCAGCACTACCATCTGTACCTCCACCACCTAAAATATCAAATGATTTGAAGGATAATGATAGCGATAGCAGGTCGAAATTTGAACATTCGCGTAATGATTCCAATCGTTCTTCAATCCGAGATCGTCCATCGCGTCAAAAAGCCTTCAACAAAACAGAAAAACGAGGCAACAGAGAATATAGCGAAAGAAATTCTGATAGAAATATCGAAATTATAATGAAACAAGCTGCAGAACAACTCAACCAAGGAACTATAACGAAAGCTCAGTACAACAAGTTGATACAAGAAGTTTTACATATGAGTGAGGATCAAAAACTCAAAGCCGCTCAGAGAAAAGAATGGGAAAGTAAAGGTTGGGAAAGAGGAGACAAAGGACTGCGAGGGAAGGATCATGGTATGCATCCTAGAGTACCTGGTAATTGTTATTATAATTTAATTTATTCATTACATGAAAAATAGTTCTTACGAAATACACTGAAATACATTTTTTAGGTCCTCGTTGGCAATCACCCTGGCATCAACCCTGGACACACGGTCCTGGTTCATTTGGCACACCTCCTTTTCGTCCACCAGATTTTCGGCCAATGGGTCCTTGGCAAAGTCACCCTCGGCTCTTTGGTCCTGGACCAATGCGACCTGATTTCCATCATCAATTTCACAGTGGCTACAATCCTCGTCTTGGACCACCACCTATGGGTCCTAATGGACCTATTATGCTTCCTAATCCTATGTTGGGACCAATGGGACCTATCGCCACTAACCTTATGATGCCTGTCTTATCTAAACGTTTCTCAACTTCTCCCGATCTGAATAACAAAAATGAAGTCGATGAAATGAGTTCCAGCTCTAGTGGTAGCAACACCCCAGTAACGAACGTAAATAATGATGATCTACCGCCAGCTGATCTTAAAATGGTCGAAGAAATAGAAAAGGATTCTATGAAATCAATCAACATTGATAATGTACCCAGAGAAATAAGGTATTATGACAACCAAGGTGTAATATTTATGCATTGGAACGATCCTAGAGATATTGGTTTTCAAAATGGAGCCAGAAAAATTTACATCGATGGAAAAGAAGTGGCTGTTTGTAGCTTCAATGATGATTTTAGAGAATTTAATTATGATGGTACCATTTATAGGTAAGACGAAAACTCACGATAAACTTTGATGACTAAATATCGAAATTAAAATTACTCTTTTAATCTCAATTGTAGGATAAAGCTGGGAGCTCCAACGCGTGAATTATTTATAAACGATAAATGGTATCAGTGTTACTTTGGAGGTGCATCAATACCCGTTGAACTGAATGGCAAAAAAGTTAATGTTAAATTAGATGGACCAGCGCCGCAAGTGAAGATTGGTCAATTGAAGCGAACCGATCTGGTAATCGGTAAAATTAATTTAATCATTAATGCCAGAAGTATGGTTCCAGTTTTCTTGGACGCCAAGCCTCAATTGTGAGTGGTTATATTTATTTATAAGAAATTCAAAAATAGAAATTTGTTGAGCAAAAGTAATATTTTTATAGGATTGAAATCGAAGGCAAACCAATTATTCTTAAGTTTATCGATTCTCTTAAAGTAGTTTTACTCAATGGTAAAGCTTTTCCTGTCGAGTTTGGCGGTTTGCCTAAACCAGTTGTGATTCAAGGAAAGAAACATTTTTTGCGCTTTTCCGCATTACCGATGGGATTTAAAGCTGGTTACGTAAAAATTGCCGGTATGGAGGGTGAACAACCAAAAGAGATGGAAGATCAACGATCCCCCGCGAGCTTACCGCAGTTGGAAAATTCCAATAATTCCGTGCCGTCTCCGATTGAACCTGATTCTGGATCTCAAGATGGTATAGATCAATCTTACATCCCTAAATCTGGTAAGCTTCTGTAAAATTAATATCTTGACATTTTATAAACGTAAAGTGCCATTGAATAATACATATTTATTATTGATATGACTCATAATTGTACAACATGATTCACACATTCTTTCCGTTTTGGTGCAAAGATCTTCGCCTGGATGTTTTGTCATCAGCGGTACCATCAGCAATGGCACCATCATCGGGTCTTTCTTATCAAACAGATTTAACTATAGAAAATGCATCAGCGCTCAGCGCTCAGTTACCGTTAAATCTTAATGAACTTTATCAAAAGTTGGTTGAAACAGGAATTGTGACGAATCTTCTTGAACCAAAAAAACCAGAAGAAGAAGAGAAAAAAATTGAAGAAACTGTTCAAGTGTCATTCGATAAGCCAGAGAGCTTAAAATTGTAAATTAAAATTTTATTCATTGTTATATTTAAATTCTTTTGTATACTGACTCGATTACTAATATACAATTTTTCTTTAGAAGGAATCCTGCAGTCATTGAAACACTTTACAGCGGAATTCAATGTGGAAGCTGTCCTGACAGATTTGCCCCTGAAATGGCTACGCATTACAGTCATCATTTAGATTGGCACTTCAGGCAGAACCGTAAAGAAAAAGAATCATCGAAAAAAGCACATTCCAGAACTTGGTATTATGAATTTAATGAATGGGCACAGTTTGAAGAGATAGAAGACCTTGAAGATAGAGGTACTCAATTTTTGACATTTATTTATGATAATTGTACAGACTAAGGCTCGAGTATTTTATCAAATTATTTCCTTCTGTAGCGCAAAGTTGGTTTGAAATCGAAAGGCAGACGATGGAAAACGAAAATGCTACTACTGAAGACGTGTTTCCTGACACCATGCAGCCTACCGTTCCCGCTGGCATGGATGACGATGCCTTTTGTCAAGTTTGCAGAGAGGCATTCGAACAATTCTATCACGATGAAAAAGAAGAATGGCACCTTAGACCGGCTATTAGTTTCGATAACAAAAATTTTCATCCTATATGCTTAGAAGATTATAAGGTGAGTTCAATTGAATATTGAAAAAAATAGTAACAGATTGAATGGTTCAGGTTTAAACTAATATGAATTGTTTTTTTCAACATTTCATTAAAGGAAAAACTTTTTGTGGTATGTCGATAAGTTTTGAAAGCTTCAATTACTTGTTTAAGCTTTTTTTAAATAATTAATAGTTTATTGTAGTAGTCAATGCCATTTCTTATCTCTAATTTGAAGAAACATTCATTCAAACATTTGATAATAATAAACAATTAATCAATTTTTAGAAATCTTTCGAGGATGAACATGTTCTATCACCTCCATTATCGCCTGCACCAAATGACAATGAAACTAATAACGTTGATGATGATCCGGATGTAGACAAGTTGGATGTAAAACTAGAAGCAGAAGAAACAAATGAAAACAATTGTGAAATGCAAACAATGAGTGATGATATTTCACTTGAAAAAATAAAATGTGAACCAGCTGAAGAACTCGTTGAACCTGAAATGGGTATGTTGATATTTAATTGTCAAATTAGAATACCCTTCTTACATTTCATCAAGTGATATAATTTAGTATTTTCTAATTGGCATACATTTTGATTAGTCTTGACTTGAGTACTTTAAAAAAATTTTTTTTTTATTCTTGCAATCTTTTGATCGTTTATTCATGATGCATATTATCTTTTAAATCGATAATTATTCGCCGGATAAATCTTGTTACCTTAATCATAAGCTTCAATTGTGAGCTTATGTTCCATTGAGACAATGCGTTTGTTCTTAGCTATATTCCACGTTTGCAAAATTATCTTAAAAATTGTAAAATTCATATTTATTTTATACTTACCATATTTATCAATATTAAATGTTGTATATTTGGGTTCAGCTAATCTTTTCTCTCTTTTCGTTTAATAATACACAGTGTATCGTATGTTTGGTACGTTTGTAGCGTTAATTAAATTCAAAAGTAGAGCAAAGTAACCAACTTTCTGGACCTGATTTATTTGTATTTCTCCGTTGCAGTTCTTCAATTGAATAACACCACGAATTAAAAGACTCATTTATTCATTTCAGAAGAACCAGAAAAAAATAATTCAGTTGTAAAAGCAAATTTAGAAGGAAGTGATACTGAAACAAATTGTGAACACGAAATGGCCACGCTTGTGAAGGAGGAAATTTTAACACCCTATCAACACATTGATGATACAAACATCTCAAAATCAATCGAGGACCAATCAAGTAATTTAACTACCGAATCGTCAAATGACTGTGGAGCAGGTAATGATTACCATTATAATGAGATGAAAAAGCATTAGCTTTTTTCAACTAGTGCCATTTTTCGTATCTGGATAATTAATAATAACCGTTGTGTTTACAGCAGATGAAAGTACAATACGAACTTCGGTTGATTCAACACAAGTTGAAGTCAAAAGTACCATTGATGGTAATGTAGAGTTAGAGTCCTCAATATCTGCTGTGCCGGCTACTCAATCTAAAATTAAAATCAACATTACCAAACCAATTGGAACTATGAATGAATCTGCCCGGGAAAAAACTCATGCAAAAGAAGAACCTAATGCGATTGAAGAAGAACTGGAAGTGCCACCAAAACCGAAATCAATTAAGCCAGCTATTCGTAATAAAGAATTGAAGGTTTTATCAAAAACTGTTTGTAAAGGTGAAGAGCTTTCAGGGCTATGTTCAGTAATGTAAATGTATTATAAAAATGCAAAATGTATTGTACATAATAATCAACACTGATTTGATGATTGCATTGCATATTCGTTGATTATGTTCATAGAAAATTTTCAGTGCATAAAGTTTGTTTCAACAAATTTGATTACAAAGTGCACAGATGAATGATTGTTTATAAATAGAAAAAAAATTAAGTATGAAATTATAAGAAACTGTAAATAGTTTTCTAAGTACTGTGATGTTGTGTAAATATTTACTTCAATGTTTATGATAACTGCGATTTTACAATTATTGTAACGATAAAAAACAACAAGGATTCAGCATAAGCTTTATTTTATTACTCGAAGGATTTTTTTGTTTAAAGGCACCTCTCAAGTCCTTACCATTAATCACTCATTTCATGAAATTATTAATTACTTGGTTAAAAAATAGTATGGTTTCCTTAATCTTTTTCTCAAGTCGCAGTTAGTTTATTATATTATATAAATAAAATTGAATTACATAATTTATTTACACTGATATTACAAAATGAAACTTGATTTTTCCTTTTATTAATAGTGCTGATATATGGCTATTAAATCGTTTGGTCAACATTGAAACTAATTTTTTTACACGTTTTGTGTAAAAGTGGCTCCATATCTATTTTCATGCTGCTAATAATAAACTTGGATAACATAAGATAAATAAAATCTTAAATAAAATACTTGAAACTTCAAAAATTTGTCTATTTTTTTACACCTTATATCTATTTCAGTTTATAGTTTCTATCAATTTATATGTTTCAACAGAGTACATTTCAATAAAAAAAACAACAGTTTGAAGATTATTACTTTTGTATCAAGTAACACGAATAAATCACAAATGACAATTGTTTGGCGATCGGTGTCATATTACAGATTGCAATTGTATGGCCATCTTGGAAAAGGAATTACATCCTTAATATTTGGTACGCCCAAAATAAATTGTAGAAAGCGTTCAAATCCCATTCCAAAACCAGCTGTTGGAACATTGCCATACTTTCTTAATTGTAAATACCAGTCTAAATTAGAATTGCATGGTAGTTTATCTTTTAATTTTACATAATTGTCCTCTCTAACACTTCCACCAATAAGTTCACCAACTGTTGGAACTAATAAATCCAATGCTTTTACCTTGATAAAAAAAAAATAAAGTTTTAAAAGAATTCATTTGAATATTTATGACAATGCATTGATTTTCTTACTTTGTTATTATCATAGTCACATTCCTGCATATAAAATGGTTTACATTCTTTTGGCCAATCTACTATGAAAACTGGGACATTACCATAATGTTGAACTAAAAACAATTCATGCTCCTTAGCAAAATTTTCTCCCTGCTTAATTGGAAAGGCAAGTTTATCAGCATGGCGATTAAGTGTATCTAATGCTTCTTGATAAGTTATAAATCCGAATGCTCTATTCAGCCATGCTGGTTCTGGTGCTTGAACAAATTTTAAGTCTAATGCTCCTTTTTCTATGATCCTCAACATAGTGGACTTGACTAATAGTTCTGCTTCATTTGCTAAATCTCTTACAGACGTCATAAAAGCTAATTCAGCTTCAATCATGTAAAATTCTGATAAATGCAACCTTGATTTTGAATTTTCTGCTCTAAATGCTGGACAAAAATTATACACTTTTGATAAGGCCCTGTAATAATAAAATTAATGCTTGTAAAATAAAATTTTCATTGTGATATTAAAGATCTTACCTTGCACAAGCTTCAAGATGTAATTGTCCAGATACAGAAAGAAAAGTTTTAGTATTGAAGTAAGTAGCAGTGTCATCAGTACTACCTTCTTTTTTCATTTTTGCAAGAAGTTCATGAGAATTTGGTTGAACATTAAAAATTTCTCCTGCACCTTCACAATCGTTTGATGTGATAATTGGAGTATCTACATTAATAAAATTGTGCTTTGAGAAATGGTCTCTTATTGCATCGGATGCCAAACTTCTCAATCTCATAATACTAGAAAATGTTCTTGTTCTTGGTCTTAAATGCAAAAATTGTCTAACATATTCACTTTCATATTGTTTCCTTGGCAGAAAAGGATATTCGTTAAGGTCACAATTGCCTATGACTTGAATATTTTCAGCCTGTAGCTCTGCTCTACCATTGGGCGCTTGTGCTACTTGGCCTTCAATTACAATACTACAACCATAATTTAAATTTTCTGGTTTTTGATTTTTATTCAAAACCACTTGTAGATGTTGACTAGATGTTCCATCATTGACATCTAAAAAGATATTGTTTTTCATCTTTCGCAGAGCTCTGACCCATCCCTGAAATATTTAGAGAAGTTGAATACCACGAATAAAATACTGGGAAACTTTATATCAGTGAAAATTCAATAAAATTTTAAAGCAGTAAAAACAAACGTTTAGCACTTTACGAACCTGAACCTCGAGTCGTTTACCAACATTTTTTGTATCATTCGTTTCGCAAACAGTAGCGTATTTATGAATATTCTTTCGCAAATATTGCTCTGGTGGGAGTTTTAAATGAGTAAATCGTTTAAAATTCATGTTTATGCTTGTATAATATGAAATAAATTACAAACTACAGCACTTTAGTTTACTCTAAAGTAGGACAGAAGATCAACAGATCAGCTGTACTAAAGTTGCAGACGAATTGATACTGTTTACTTCTGCAATTGAAGATTCAGGTACTGCTGCACTCGCACTTGCCCATATTTAAGCTTCAAGCCGCAAAATAGTCAAGATTTTCTATATATTGTAGTATACATAGCATAACAATCTACTTTAATGACAGTAAATTAGTTCTGGCTCCAACTGTCAAAGTTGGTATGCCATTGCAGAATAGCCTATAGGGTTGTCAGTGAGCTTGTATGTATACATTGACTAATATATATACTAGCAAAGCTTGTGTAGATGCAACATACTTCTACGTTTGACTATTATCGTGTGGTTTTCAATAATGATCGACGTTGCATGCAAATAATAAGTCTTATCACAGACTTATTTCAAGATATTATACAGCGGCCGACGTTAATTTACATAGTACTAGACTAGATTTTTGTTTTTCGATACTGCAAAACAATAGACATGGATCAAGTTAGACAAGTTGCTCTCATTACCGGCATAACCGGTCAGGTTTGTTACTATAAAATATTTTCTTTTTATAATCATTTTAAACAGTAGATTAATAATTGTTTTATGCTACTCCAGCCGAAGCTAACCTTTTTCGTCCCGGCGGCCAAAACGAAAAAGTTAATTTCTGCTGGGGGATTCATGAAAAATAGTATACGCACCTATGAAGCGAAAAAGAAAGCCTCGGCTTCGCCTCGGACGATAATTGCATGTGCTCTGAGGCATTCCAGTTTTTCGCTCCCTAGGCACGTAATATACTATTGTCGCATGAATGGTTGACTCTTACAGACATCATCCAATTTTTCTTACACTTTCATTATGTTACTAATAATTTTGTCTTAAAACAAGGATGGTTCGTACTTGGCAGAATTTCTTATTGAAAAGGGATATGAAGTTCATGGTATAATAAGGAGAGCAAGTTCGTTTAATACTACAAGAATTCAACATCTGTATGATGATCCAAAATGTCACAAACAAGGTAAAATGCAACTTCATTATGGCGACATGACTGATTCCAGTAGCCTTGTCAAAGTCATCAGTAAAGTGCAACCAACAGAAATTTATAATTTAGCTGCTCAAAGTCATGTTAAAGTAAGTATCTATAAAATTGTAATAATCCTAGTACAGGTGAATATTTCAACAAACTCAAGGCATCATGGAGAATTTTAGGTCAGTTTTGAATTGAGCGAATACACAGCTGAAGTTGATGCAGTTGGCACTGTTCGCTTGTTGGATGCAATCAACACGTGTGGTTTGGAAAAAAAAGTTAAATTTTATCAAGCTTCTACCTCTGAGCTGTATGGAAAGGTAAAAGAAGTACCACAAAATGAAAAAACTCCATTTTATCCTCGATCTCCATACGGTAAATAGAGATAGCTCATTATTTTGTCAAATTCATTTGTGTACCATACATTTATTATTAACTATCTGAATATGAACTTTTTTAGCTTGTGCCAAAATGTACAGTTACTGGATTGTTGTAAATTATAGAGAAGCCTATAATATGTATGCATGCAATGGTATACTTTTCAATCATGAGAGTCCTCGCCGTGGGGAAAATTTCGTAACTCGAAAGATAACACGATCCATAGCAAAAATTCATTTGGGTTTTCAAGAAGTTTTAGAACTTGGTAATTTAGATGCCAAAAGAGATTGGGGTCATGCCAAAGATTACGTCAAGGTGATAAAAATGCTCTCTTATGTTTTCAATAAAAATAAATTTTTATTTCAACATGATGATTTCAGGCCATGTGGTTGATGCTTCAACAGAATACCCCAGACGATTATGTTATCGCAACAGGGGAGACTCATAGTGTTAGAGAATTTGTTGAGGTAGCTTTCAAAATAGTAGGAATAACTATTAAATGGGATGGCAAAGATGTTAATGAAGTCGGTAAAGATGCGAAATCAGACCGTGTACTTGTTAAAGTAAATCCGAAATATTTCAGACCAACTGAAGTTGTAAGTATAGCGCTGTTAAAATTCTCTGCATTTATAAATAAAATGATTACATGTATAAACAAAATAATGAAAATACAAGTAAATAATTTTATTTTTGACTGAAGGATCTTTTACTGGGTGATGCCAGCAAAGCAGAAGAAAAATTGGGTTGGAAACCGACTGTATCATTCCAAGTAATTATAAAAGCACTTGCTTTTTTACTAAAAATTTTTATTTTATTTTAATATACATCACTCATTTTAGGACCTAGTTATTGATATGATGCAAGCTGATCTGGAACTTATGAAAAAAAATCCAGTTGCCTAAATTTTCTTATGAGAGGTTCATCTTTTTCTTTTATAACTGTATGCACAAAGTAATATAATAATCAGTAGCGGTGCTTTTATCAAAGAAATAGAACTTACTTTTTAAAGTGTGAGCAGTAATTTTACGTTATGACGTTGTCTACCACATCGGATGAGCATTCCTTAGAATTTAATTATGACTTGAGAGAAGTATTTTCATAATAAATACAAATGATGTTCAAGTTTTTGTATTAATGTACACAACTTTTGTTCATAGCTCTTTCAAAATGACTTTTGCACTTTTGAAATTAAGCTATTTTCATTTTCACAGTATTTGCAAGACTTATTTTATCGATAAAAGTGAGTGTTTTTATTCAGCAACTTGAATAAAATGTATGATTACAGTTATTTGTAAATTCTTTATAGATGTAATTTTACAATTCTATACTGAATAAGTGCAATAATATAAAATTATATATATTTTGTTGTTTATAATTTAATTTAAAAATCTATGATAAATATTTGTAAATAAAAATGTATCAAATAAAATATACATTGGGCACATAATTACAGCTGTTTTTTGTTCAAGTATTTTTTGAAAAAGATAATGATTTAGTCCAAAAAATGAAAGGTTTAGCAAAAGATTAACGTACAGTTAGCATTTTTTTGGAAATCAAGGTAAGAAAGTTGTATAAGGCTTTCAAGAAATTATTTTAATCAACCAAGCCAAAGTTCATACAGTCATTATTTCTCTCCTTGAAAAATTGACAAGTACTGTATGTATTTTCACAATTTGTGTAGTTTAAGAATAATCAGCCTAAACAGACTCAGCTAGACGTTAAATCATTCAGTAAAATTTCAGCGGCTCTTGGATTATCAGCTGGTACCTGAGAAATTTAAGATCTTAGTTACTTTGATATAGTTATTAAAAAGGCAGTGATTTTTTTTTTACCAAATGGCCTGCTCGATTAATTGAGTAAAATGCAAAATTTCCAAAGCTTTTTTTGTAACCTTCTATAATACCGTCAATCACCAATGGTTTTCTTTCGGCTCTGTTCCAGGAAGTTTTTTTACTCCAATTAATATGTTTTATCCAACCAAGTGTACCTGTTATAATGAAGCAACATAAGAGTACAATTAGTATATTGCTGAAACAATTTTTTAGCCTAATTACTCGAGGATAATTTACTGTATGGAAGGGAAATTGAATGGACCAATTTAAGCTGGCATAGAAAATTTTAAATCTAAACAGTTTGAGTCTTTGCAAAGAACTATCAAGAAACAAAATCAAAGGCTAGTATCAATTATAAAATGCTAATTAAATTACTTTGCAGCATTTTTTGCTGTTGTACTCTTTACATTCGATTTCCCAAAGAATCAGTAGCAATTCGGTTCAAGGTTCATACATTGATCGATTTAAAAAATGCATACCTGCAGTTGGAACGATGAGATCCCAATTGCCGCTATATACGTAAACTTTCAACTTTGTTTTTTCCAGTAAAAAACTCACTGCGCTTTCAATAAGAGGCTAATGATGAGAAATGTCACGATAGTGAATAAATGTACGATAACTGATTACCTAAATCTTTTGCCGGCTTCATGAATTCGCTTTGAAGTACAGCCGATACTGTCGAGCATTGGCCACACCAAGTGCTCGGCAATTTTAAACTTTTTTTTACCCTATCGTTCATCAGTTTGAACAGTTGGTCATTCACGGCATTGGTTTTTTGAACCAACAGATCAACATTACTAAAGACATTATGGAAATTGATATTTTTTGTTTCTCGGTAGATGGCCATTTGAGTTTTTTTTTGAGCCTCGTAAGCTACCTGCCATTCTTTTGCTGCTACAGCAGTTTGAGTTAGTTTTGCTTCACTATGAATGGCTTCGTAGCCCTCCAAATCGACGAAACCCTAGAGTTAAAAAATTTCCAATACGAAATCAAAAGCAGCGAGACACTTACCCAATGACGTTTCATAAAAATTATACCGTTTGAAGTAGAAACGGAGCCCAATTCATGACACTATCCAACGGCGAAATCCAAGCATTACCCAAGGCCACTCCCTTTAAATTATCTGGCATATGATTGTTTTCCTGAGCCTGAAACGACAATCGTTCGCGTACTCTGATTCAACAAGATTTTTCGACAAAAATGGCATATCTCAACTTTAAGCCAAAACTGCGCCAAAGCCAAAGCCACTTTACCGCCGTAAGACTGGCCGAAAATGTAAACAGGCACGTCTCTGAAACGTGGTAATTTATCGTAAAACGAGGCAAGGCACTTGAGTAGATCTTTGGCGACTTGCGTGTCCGAAGTGGCATATTGTGCATTTTTCGTGTAACTGAATCCTGTACCCACAGGACTATCGACGAAGAGAACGTTATAGTTTTTAATCTGTTAAGATGATGGAACATTAAGTACGAGATTGGATCATGTATTAATACAATGACGTATGTATGTACCCAAGAGTGAGTGCGCGCTTTGAGCTTCAAATCAATCGGTCCGATTTCGAGGATGTTTCCGACGCCACTAGCCGCGACACCGGGACCTCCTTGAAGCCATATCACGAGGGGCCTTTCATAGACTTGTTTGCTCGTCGTATAAAACAGTAACCAGAACATGTGGGCATTGGGCCGTACTTCGGCGTAAGCCCAGTCTAGTGCACCCGGACCGAATGGTTTCTTCCCGTTGGCTGCACGAGTTTACAAAAAAATAGCTCTATAATCTGTGTGAGTCGTCATTCGTCACCTCTTGGAAAAAAATTCGCTCTTTTACTCACCAAAGCCGCTTATCAAGAGACAAAGTATTATTGAATTTATTACGTAGGATCGAAGCATTTCGATGGATAAAACTATATGAAACGACAGTATTGTCTCTCGGATCGCTCGATACAGCTTTCTGATTCTTTTTGGTATTTTTTTTTAAATAAAAAATCACAATGTGTTTCATGACAATTTTTAATTGACATCTTGCGTGATATACATTTTACGATAACATTTTAACGAGAACATAAAATTAGTTAACACCATATATTTTACAATAGTAGCGCGCAGTTTTAATAAAAATAACATATTATTAAGGAAAACTCTAACTATAGCTTAAAGCAAACTGTACTGATTTCAAATTGCATTTTGTCTATCAGGTGGGCTTTCAATGAGTCATAATAACAAGCATTGGCGAAACAGTACTCCCCTTCTTTGTTTTCAAACATTTTCAAAAAACTCTTTGACTCTTCTAAATTGCAGGAATATTTCAAGAAAGATAAATTGGTCGTTGCATGGTCGAGGCTGGCCTTCGGGTGATGGGCGACATGGTACTTTTGCCCGGAGGATCCAGTCTCTTTGCAAGCAGCGTCGGGACATTCCGTCGTAAGGAGCAAGATGCCACCATCGAGCGTATTGTAAACGGCAAACTCGTGCACTTGGTATTCGAATTTTTCATCGAGCACTCGTGTAATTTCTTTTGTTTCAGGATCGTATTGGTTACACCTTATGTTCTCAAATTGTTGGCCACAAACGCTAATTTTATTGTGGCCCGTAGAGTAGGCCATTATACGATGACTTCTTTCATATCCACTGTAGTGCTCTATTGAAAATTAATGCGGCCAATCAATTTACATATTCGACCGACGATTCAAAAAGCAACTCGATTAAACTTACCAGTTTGAGAAATTCCTCTTGAAATGCTTCTGATCTTGAACAGGTTTCTTAACGATTCTTGAAAAAAGAATAAATTGAAAACAAAAGGAAAGGAAAATGAAAAGATGAGATTTAAAATCGCTATTAAATCTTACAAGTTAGATATAAATTTTAACTAACCACCAAGAGTCAAAGTTGCTTTTCCGCTATTGTATTCGTCGTTGCTGGTGACATAATATTGTAGAAGCAAGTAATCGTGCTGATTGGAGCCACTCGGTACGGTTGCGACTTGAAACGATGAGTGTAGATTCCACAACTCCAGTGGCAGGGTTTTGTTGCTCAGCACTCGGCCTTGATTGTCTACCAAGAAACTCGTCAAGTCGGGATCTTGGCCGAAACCCATCGAAGAAGCGACGATAACTTCGAAATTGTCCTCGAGAGAGATGATATCGTACGAGACAAGCCGATGCTCCGTCAATGGTATTTTTGTCGTGATTGTTTGGCAATTGGTATCGTTGCTACCATTGATCACCGATACGACCAGAGTCTTTTGTAGATGCGACGGTTCTACGCGAAGAGATGCCCAACTGATGATTGCGCCCTTATCGGCCAACGACTTGACGCGCACACTGTGTATGTCCGCATGGCTCTGATTGATTTTTTCATTTCCTTGATCGAGATATATTCTGCAATACTTTTCCGGAGATTTCGAGCTGTCTAGCCTCAGTTCCTCGTGATATATATTGCAAAACGAGTCGAGATTTTCGTCGAACCCGCACAAGCCGTACCAAGTGCTTGAATTTTCTAACGAGCCATCGTCGAAAGCCAAAAATGTTTCGTTGGCCACGCTTCGCTTTGTATAATATCTATCTGATTTCGTTGACATCGACTGATGAAAACCAACAAAAATTATAAACCATATTCCCAACAATTTTGCCATGCTTATTGCTCTCCGATATGTTTACCACTCAACGCTAAACTACAAACTGATGGTCATTTTCATAAAACTCTGAGAAATTAATAGTATCATCAACTGATTCCATCGCTCGAGTATAATTTTTACAAATTTTGTAATATTCTTACATCATTTCGGACTTTCGAGTTCGTATTATATCGAATACTTTCATATTATTTCCTTGACGGGATTGAGACATAAGCTAAACATTCGATTATATGATCGATACGTTCACAGCACTAATCCAAAAGCTTGAACAACTATTATTAATGTCATTACTTTTTTTTCTCTTTTTGCCAAAAGTCTAATATTTTAATTATTGATTTTTTTCTCCTAATTGACTGTTTTTATTATTCAGGGGGTACTTATCAATTATTCCTGTACTTAAATTGTAACTTTCAGTCGTTGAAACGTTGAAACTTTCTCTAGTTACAAATAAAATGTCATTTTGTTACATAAAAATGATGATTTTAGGAATTAATTTATTTGAGTTGTAACGTCTCTCGACGAGCCAAAGAATCAAGAGCCAAGGGATCGAGATGTTGTAAAAAACCTTGCTAGGATCACCTCACACCCTCATAATCGCAGAGTAACTTTATCCTGCCTGAAAGACTTTTAAAAAGTTTCACTGCGTGAATCTGTTGATGCTAATTGCTTTATATAATTATCTATTTTAATTAATCTGTAAAAGTTCTGACGAAACGAATGTCAAACTATGATGAAACATTGTCAATCGAGCAAAGTATTTTTGTCTGATTTTCATTTACTCATTTATTAGTAAATAATTGAGATTTTAATTGGATGCATCTTTCAGCATTCTTTTGAATAACAATAATAATATTATAGTTCAGAACCTGAGCTACTTTTTCATGCACCGATTTCCACAAAATTTGAATTGACTCCGAAATCGCTACCAAAAATTAAAGTTATCGCGAGTCAACTCAAATCGAATATGCGATGAATCGAGTATTATACTTTTTATATTCAATGTCATTATATGAACGTAAATTAACAATATATCGTTTTAAAGATTGAATTAATACTGTATGAGCACAAGAATGAATCAGGAAATGCGCGAAATCGGTACAGTTTAATGTGTAGTCAAGATAAGCTTGGAGACCAACGAAAATAAAAAATCGGATCACTAATTGTTAAGTACCACAACGTTGTGAGATATTTTTATTCAAGTTGGACTCAACAATTAGCATCGTCCTTATAAGTTCGTTTGTTCAATTTTGTATGGACGCAGGGAGTTTAATTCGCTTATTCTGTCAGAATTAAAATTATCATCGCCAAAATTGCAACTACTTGGTAATTAACCATAAAACGACGCATGCTATGAGCTCGCGGCATTCAATTTGCACACGCAAAATTGTATACTGTAACATACGCGTACATACATATACGAGGGCAAAAGTAAATATGTATATAGCTATATATACTTGGTTACATAGACAGTGTTGTTTGCTGTGCAAGGCTAAACGCGCGTTCACCTCTCCAATTGAGACTCCAACAGGTGAGTCGCACGCGAGGTTATATTTCGCAATTCGCAATCGAATTCGTGTACCAAAATAGTTTCCGTCATCGCGATTGTGGTTTCGCTGCAGACTGACCGCTGCTGGCCAACGTTGACCAGTTTTTTAACTATCATATACGATCCTCGCCTATCCGAATTTGCACGACTGATGGTATTTGCTCCTTGTATGCAGCCTACATTCGCAAATTTACATTTTACAAGTGTGGAACTTTTCGTGAAGAATTTATAAGCTACCTGTCGACGAGGCGCGCCCGAGTATTCGCAGGAGAAGAGAGAGAGAGAGAGAGATTATGGCGCTAGATTAGACGCATGCCCTAGGTATGCGCTCGCTCGCTGCAGGTAGATAGATTTAACATACACACTCACACACACACACACTGTTACACCTGCAATTTTAAAGAATATAACTCAGACGATCGCGAGCTATATTCACTCGTACACTTACATTATATAAGTATTACATGTGTAGGTTCGAAGCACAATTTCCATTCTTCAAAAGTCCTGCTTTTTTATCAAATTAAAAGTGTGAGTTTGTGTGTAATTTAATATGTTGCTCAAATTGTATCAATTTTATCAAGATTCTTTCCGAAAGATCTCTATTTTCATAAAAAAACTCGAGAAAAACAAGTACCTAGGTACTCTGCACTTGTGTATCATCTTAATGTTAACAGCTACACATGTCTAGCTCCTGATGCTTTTTTTCATTTTTACTTTGTCGAGTCTTACTTATTTTTTACAAAATAATAATGAAATGACTTAAAAATTTTGAACAGTCAAGACAATTTCTACGTATTGAAGAACTTTTCATTTTTTCCAAGAGCAGATACTTTTAAAACTTTACATCAATTATGGTCAATTTTTTTTTTAAATGACTCAGCTTGATTAGATCATTTTAACGCTTAGTTGAACATTAACCTGTATTTCAATTACATATTAGCTAATTTATACTTATTTACTATTTAGGTTTTTAGAAAGTACAGTTTAATGCCAATTCTGCACGATGACAGCTGATACGATTGATTGACCAAATATTTGCTGACACTCTGGACACTAAATTTGTTGTACAATGGATAAAAGCAATCCTTCAAATTTCAGTGCAACAAATACTAATCCCCATGACTGTTGGGAAATTTATCAAAAAGTTTTAGAGGAAACAAAATCTTTGGAGGATTTTCTGGATGAAGAAAATTGTCCAAAAAATTTTGATGGTATATCATTGTCTATTGGCTTTTGTATAAACAAGAATATTATAAATATTTCATAAATATTGATTCAAATAAATTACAGATGGAGAAGCAGAAGCTGAATGGTTAAAAGCAGCTGGATTAGGTCAACTTGTGGAACCATGGAAACAGGGCAGGGAAATTCAACCTGAAGAATTAGGTGCTGCCCTCAGATCGTTATCGTTTGCACAAGCTGAAGCAGTTAAAAAGCGTGTTAATTCTCTTAATCATACTGTAAAGCAAAAATACAACCAACGTCAAAAAGTTAAAAAGCCAGACATTAGATATGTTTTTAAAGAGTCTGAGGTAAATCAACTATTATCAAGTTTTTTATGTATTGAATATATGGAATCACATGTTGAATACTTTTAATTTAAAATAATAGGCATCTAGTACTGGAACAAGATCAAGAAGTGCTACTCCAGACTCTCTTGATTCAGTTCCAGGTGAAACTTCAGAAAATTCAATATCATTGTCACCCTCGTCAGCACCATCTGTTAATGTAAGCACTTCTCACCATGAAAGGTAAATTTATAAATAAATTGATTGAAAATTTTAAACATCTATTGTAATTAATAAGTATATTCACAATGCTAATAACTTTATTTAGCTCTCATGTGCCAAGTTTTGTATCTGTATTTCATCGACATACTAATGATAATAAAGAAGGAATAGGTAAATTATCAAGTCCTTCTACAAATTCACCTAGCTCAGCTCTACCTGTTCATGAAATATTTCGACGTTCAGGCCACTGGTCTCATCGTGGCGATATTGCTGGAGGAGACTCAGGTATTTTTTTTTATTTTTTTTTTTTCAACCTACCAAAACTTGATGATTGCTTACGTATCATTACTTTTTAGAAGGAATAAAATTAACTGCTTATCAAAAACTTGGTACAATACATCTATCAAGATCAACCATCCAAAGACTTAATGAAAGTGATCCTAGTCAAGTAGCCAATGGTGATTTAGAAAAGAATAAATCTAAAAATATTACATTAAGGTTTGCCTTATTAAAGATAAAAAGAACGTAAAAGTATTATTTTAAATGTTATTTACAGATATAAATAATTTTTCAGAAATTTAAATAACCATGCTACTATCACTCGAAGTCACAGTAGCTTGTATGGATCAAATAAAGTTAAAGAAGGTAACCCTGAAACTCGTCCCCTAAATCGTACTTCGTCACATGGACATTTAAGTTTTGAAGAAATGTGCAAAGCCAATGAAGCTAAAAATAATCAGTGGAATCCCATGGATATGAGTTTAGATGATAATTATACTCAACAAGATATACAATTACTGTCTCAACGAGATTTTACTAAACTACAGCCTTTACTATGGCTTGAATTGACATCAGTATTTGATAAATATAATTTACCACTTTTCAAAAGAAAGCCTAATAAACGAAAACGTAAATGTTAGTATATTAAAATCTTACTTTATAAATTTTAATGAACACTAGTTTCCATGGCAATGTATATTTTTTCAGGTGGAAATGTCTTTGGAGTATCTTTATCTACTCTTCTTCTTCGAGACAGCCAATTGCAAAATGATGAAAGTAATGTCCCTTTAGTTTTTCAAAAAATCTTACATGAATTGACAACTCGAGGAGTAACAGAAGAAGGAATTCTTCGAGTTGGAGGACATAAACAAAAGGTAAAATTCAATAGATTAGTTCAACCGCGACGATTAAATGATACTGACATTTTTTCATAAAAAATCGTATTCATCAGGTGGAAATTTTATGTAAAGAATTGGAGGCAGATTTTTTCAGTAAGCCTCAAGAAATAGATATTCTCATAAAGCGTACTCCATGTCACGATTTATCAGTTATTTTGAAAAAGTTACTTCGGGATTTACCCCAACCTTTGCTGACAGTGGAACTCATTGATGCATTTTATCAAACTCACGGTCAGTTTAAATATTTTCTACTTCAATAATTTGAAATTTTATAAAATTCGTAAATAAAAAAAAAGAGGTTCTCGTGTAAGAAACATTTTGTGATCAAAATAGCACATGATATCAGTTCCTGCACATTACCATATGATCTATTATATATGGATTGTTTTTAGTTATTTTATGTATAATAATCCAATGAATTGTAAAGATCTAAAAAATTGATCAAATATTGATTGAAGTTTGTAATTGACTTGTTGATTTCAGGTGTAAAAAATCCAAGTGATCTAGCATATTCGTTGAATCTGTTGGTGTTACTACTTCCAGTCGAAAATCGTTGTACTCTAAAAGAACTCCTAACTTTCTTTAAACTCGTCATTGAAAATCAATGTTCAAATAAAATGACTATACATAATGTTGCTATGATAGTTGCACCATCGCTATTTCCACCTCGTTATATCTATCCTAGAGATGAAAGAGATTTAAGCGCTCAAGTCAATAAAGCTGCCATGTGTTGTCAAGTAACTGAATCAATAATATTGAATTATGATAAATTATGGGATGTACCAAGCCAACTTATTAACCAGCTGCATCAGCAAACCAAAGAGGAACATAGTAGAAGAATGAAGAAGAAACATTTGTGAGATTTTAAACTTATAAAAAAACTAATTTTTGCTAATAATATAATTCGAAGAATATAATTCTCTTTAGATTAAACGTTTGTACCTGGTACCATGTAACTAGGAATATCGTTGATACTTAGATTTTATTAATTATTAATAGGAAATCTTACTAAAAACAATTGTACAGTTTTATATTATATAATTACATGTCTCACTTGCGATGCAGTACATTATTGTAAAAAGCAATATATATTTAAATAATCGAGACTATTGATGATTGTTAAAAATAATGAGAAACTTTATTAAATAAAAAAAATTGCAATATCTACCATGTTAAAATATCACGATAAAAAAATGATCATTTGAAGCTATTCAACAACTAATGATTTTTTTCCATTTGTATTATTAGATTGATTTTTGTTATGTGTACAATACATTTTTTATTGACAAAACTCTTAAGAACGTCGAATACGTGCAATTTTTTTATTGCTAAAAATAAAAATAGTTAAAAGTATCATATTAATTGAATAAATAAATTTATCAAATTTATGAGTGTTGAATGTTATCGATAATCCAATATTGATTCTTGTTAATTTATTAAGTATATCGTTTATTTAGTAATATTATTTCTATCAGTACTAACATTGTTTTGTATCCTGGTTTTTATCCATATGCCATGTGTAGATAAAGTATTTATTATCTGTTAAAATATAATTTTTAAAAAAATTAATATACTTTTTTTCAATTCTAATCACTAAAAAATGTAAACCTATGTTTTATATTACAGAGACTACAAGTTTAAAAATCAATATATAATTATCCTTAAATTTGTCCTCAAAAGTATCTTTAAATTTAAAACCTCTGCGTGAGTAAAAAGAAATTACATTGTTTTATTGCATTAAATTCTAACAGTCTGGAAAAGGTGACATCATATCGATTAATTTTATTTGGAAAATAACAAAAAATCGTCGGACGTTCTCCGTATTAAAATCGGTAATCTCACTTCTCTATGACTTTATTGCCACTTGTATTATTATATAATTTAATATATTAAACATCAAAGCTAACAAAATTTCAAAATTTAATGCAACATATTAAATATTCATTTGATTTTGCGAATCCACTTAATCAATTTCCAAGTTATTAAGTGGAAAGTAATAATTTGAAAACATTAGGATTATATTTTAATAGTTTACTATCTTACCACGATTGTTTGCAGCGCTCACCATCGGACTTGTAAAAAAATTGATCGCTGCCTTCTTACAAGTTACAAGCATGAAGCAATACAATTCGAGCCTAATGTTTTGATACTAGCCGTGCATGAACGTAGTGCGTATTATGTTTACCATACTTATTGTATCATTGTTAAACGATTCGATATGCAAGATTCATTGCTAGTATACGAAATTTTTGACCATTTTATACACTTACGGTTTAGTCCATTCAGTAGTGCATACCTGTGAATCACGGTATTCAACATTTATTACTAAAAAAGGTTATAAATAAACTTTTTCAATAAAAAATTATTTCATTTCATTTTTATTTGAAAAAATATACAAGTTATGGAGCCAAAAAAAGGAATCGATCGTGGAAATCATAGTGGGGGTGAAGTTTCCATAGAAGGAGCAGATGATACTAAACTATCTGATATGTTTGATAAATCTTTCAAATTATACAATGAGCTTAACAAAAGTAATGAACCGACAAATAGTCAGGAAGTGCAGGTTTGTAATATTTTTTGTAAACAACTATTATTAATCCGGATGAAAAGATATTCTGATAACAATTACATGTGATTGCAGTATAATATCAAAACATTGATGAAAAATTTTGAAGATGTTACAAAGTTAGTATCATTGGCAGATATGTATAGCGGTAATGAAAGTTTTGAAGAAATAGCTACAGAAAATATAAAATATTTATTGTTACCAGCATTACTTGGTACGTTAACCACTAAAGTATGTGGTACAGAAGATAGAATGCATATTGTAAAAGTTGCAGAAATTTATTTCATTGATTTTCTTAAAAGACTAAAATCATATGGACTCATCGATATTGATATTCCTGACATTAAAGATAATGAGAAAACTGAAGAAACAGCTGTCGCTCTTAAAAAATCAAATGCAGAAGCCATTGCCCAAATGGTAACCGAATCATAATTTTAATTTAAAAGTCATCTTGACCGATGCCATTAGCAAATGATCTTTTTTGTATTACAGGTCAACTCAAGAAATGCTAAAATTCAAAGATATCAGATGCAGAAAGAATTAGAAAAAAAATTAGAAATGTTAGAAAAAAATCTAAACAATCCAAATATTGATGATGAAAGTAAAAGAGAATATTTTGTCACACTTATAAAAATATTTGCTAATCAAGCTTTAGATGAAATAAATTCATTAGCAGCTGAAATTCCAATTTTAGAACATATGAAAAATATTAATCATGACCCATCGAAACAAGCTGAAAAGAAAAACTATACAACGTCAAAGTTAAAACCTATGATTATAACTAGAGATTTAATACAGAAACAAGTTTATGGAGCTGGCTATCCTAGTCTTCCAGTATTAACTGTTGATGAATTTTATGACCAAAAAATTAGAGACGGAGAGTAAGTATCAATATAAAATTTGTAAAATACAGAAAAACTTCAATAAAAAATGTTGAATTTTTTAAATGAATCATATCTTATAGGTGGACTGAACAAAGAAATAAAATTGGATCAAAGAGTTTACAAGATGTTGCAAGTGGTAAAGTTGATGAACAATTAGAGCAAGATAAAGAAGATGAGGAAAAAGAAAGAGAAATTGAGCAAGATGATCCTGTAGCTCTTGCTAGAGCTAGAGCCATGGATGAATACAAAGATACTCATAAACGAGGTTGGGGCAATAGAGCCAATCGAAGCTAAACAAAATAAACATTTTTAGCTATTTGTGAAAAATTTCTGTTTTACAAAAACGAATTTTTGTTACTTAATGATCAGAAAATTTAGAATGCTTTGCTCTTTAAAATATTTTTTTGATCTGTCATGAAGATTATAGATCTTAAATTTTATCCCAAGCGGAGTAAATAAAATGTGCCCAATTATATTAAAATCAAAACTTATAACATCTTTATTCAATTATAATAACATGATGAAAAATATATTAACATTTTTATTTTTATTAATACTAGGTCTAATTATTTTTAATTTGAATAAAAAACAGAAAAAAACAAACAAAAAATTCAAGTAAATTATTCATGAATTTTTTATATAAATTATATGCTTGCTGTATGCTTAACAATTTTATCTCAAAACTTGGTCACTTTTAGCAGTTGTTGACTCGTCGATTTTATCAGTAGCTGTTTTTTCATTCAAGTTATCAGGAGGTCCTGAAAATGTATACAAAGTAAAAAAAAATTATAAAATTCGAATATGAATCAATTGTTTCCTTGAAATTCAGTTTCCTACTATTTGAATGCGTTTTATTTGATTGACAGGTAAAAATCTATAAAAATTTATATGTATATAAAAAAGTCTGCATTACCTTCTTGTGATTGTTCATCCGATTTTAATACTTCATCAGTTTGTTTCAATTTTTTATCTTCTTCAGTGTTGAAATTTGTTTTATCTTTAAATCGTAAAAATATGATTAAAAATTGTTGGGTCGGTGATGTTTCAAAAAAAAAATTATTAAAATTCTAGTTTCTGTGCCTTTGTCGCAGAAATGCCTCAAAATTATTTATCAAATCATGTAAGTTTAAAAAAAATCTTCAACATTTTAAAATTTTTTTACCTAACTCAGCGTTGTTAACTTGGCTGCTGGTCTTTCCATGAAACGTGGATTTTGACTTCGCTGAACCTGTTAATTTTTTAATAAAAGTCAGACTTGTTTTATATTTTACTACAAAAGTGTAAATTATGGATTTGAAAAAACTCACAATTTAAATTTACATTTGCTTCATCTATTAAGAAAAGAAAAAAATAATCATAAATGGTTCAATGATCCATGGTGATAGTAATTAATATAAATCATGTATAATTTTTATAAAATTGAAAAAGAAATTGCTGAATTGTATTAGCATTGTGAACTGATTTACCTCTAAAGATATTATAAATAACTTCAAATTGTTCCTCACTAAAAAGGTAAAGATTAAGATGTTGATCAAACCCAATAGTGGTGATTGGCAATAGAGCTTCCCAATCCTCTTTTAAACCAATACCGATTACGTAATGCCCAGCATCTCTCAATTCTTCAAATATTTCCTTGTTTTGATGCACCCTTACTGGATCGACGAAAGCAACTGCATAGCAATAAATGGTTTTTGTTAAAAAAACTATTTCATCATAACTATAACACTCTGCGTTAATTTAAAGATAAAATATACTTATAAGGGTTCTCCGATCAAAATTGTTCAACACATACTTCTCCAAGTCAGTAAAATGTATTATTTTATCATTTGGAACATCTTCAAGTGGCTGAATACTTTTCATCTTGGGTATAATATCCAAAACTTCACATGAATCGATTTCTTCATAAATAATGTTGCTTGCAGGAAGCGTGATATAACTGGTCATTCCCATTTTTGTTTGATTACTAAGACTGCAAAAAGGCAACAATCAGTTGATATCACAGTTATGAAATTACATGTATAATTTCATATTGAAAACTTACGGAAAAATCTTGACAAATTGTTCGGCAAAATCAAACGAGAGTTTTTGTATTTTTTTATTGAAATGTCCCAATATAATGTAATAACCATCGCTTTTTTGCAAATCTTTATAAATGGCTTTTATCATCCGATCAACGTAAGCTTTAGCATCTGTTGAATTGTAGAATAATTTTCTCTTTTTAAAAATTTAAGTAGTGCATTATTAGTAGCTAATAATAAATCGATAATCGTATTTATACCTAGACAAATGGGGAGTTCCAGCCAATCCTTGTAACTGTTCCAGCCTTTTTCAGGTGTACAGTATATTTTTTCCAGACCCATGGATACATAGCTTTCGTTACATTTTATCGAGCAATGTTTTTCATTAGATTCATTATTACATTCCCAATTGCCTTGATCAATTGGCGGAAGTTTATCGCATCCTATAATTTTTATTGAATTAAAGGTTCCAATCAAGTGCGAGCCTTGATTTCAATTTTGTAAAGGTATTATTTAGAGTTAAAATTTTAAATCTCACCAATGTCGCATACGAATGGCTGTTTACTATTGCAATTCAACCCGTAAAGGTAAGGCTCAACGTGGTCATTTCTGTCTAGATTTAAGCACGAAGACCCGTCGGTTCGAACGTTGTTTTCTTCAACAATACTCGCCCAAGGAGGAATATGTGATAAACTATTGTTAATAGTGATAATTTCATCATTTTCGATCCAACGCCAAAGATTATTTTGGCGAAGCCCGCCCAGCCAAACGTGTTGAAGTCCTGATTGTATAAAACTCTTTTTCATTAATGCATCGAAAATGGTCTGGATTTAAGTGGGTATTATTTGGTACTAGCCGTGAATGAATCCGATACCAAGGGCGTGTACTAACCTTGTGGATGATCGCCCATTGCTGCAATGATCGTATTAGCGATCGATAAAGTTTTAACCGTAGCCAAAGAACTTGCCCGCTTTTGACAATAGACGCGGCTATCGTTCCAGGTTTTATCGATTGGATAAATCACAAACGTATAATTCCCATCGGAATGTTTAATAGGTTCATTCATCCAATCTTCACTCTCATCTTCTGGATCTAAAATCATTAAGAAGAGGAAAATGTGCGAAACAAGCATTTCGTGCGGTATTTGAAAGCTACTCAAAGGGTCATGAAATATATATTAAACGCACATTCCTCGCAAATGAAATCTCTCTTTCGTTTGCATATTGATCCAATAAAATTTGGCCTTTTTTCAAGATGCCTATCAAGTAAGAGGCAGCCACTATTTTTTTCAGCCTTCCCAAATCGCCATGGGGGGTAGCCAGTTTCGTCGGTCAACGAGCTCAAAATTGTTCCGGTAGCTAGCCAAGTCCAGTGTCCTTCGTAAAATCGAGCTCCAATCCAAACTTGCTCAAAATCTATATTCAACAATAACGAGTGTACAGGTAGCTATTGTTAAAACATACATTCATTCCCAGTCGTCATCTTTGCAACTCGGTGTTTTACCTGGTCTAGTGGTTGTCATGCTATTAGCTATCACTCTGGCTACGAATTTATTTTTGATAATAGCCAAGCGAGCTCCCTGATCGCGACAAAATGTAGCAGCCTCCAACCAAGTCGATTTTCTGTGATAAAGTGAAAAAGTACTTTTACCAATAACCACGTACTTGCTTGGTATTCCATTTTGATTGCTATCACCGATTGCATCTGTAATAATTACCTCAAATTAATCTAATTTACTCGAGAATAATTGTATGATTACGACATATTGGTTGATAAATCAAATTAAAGCGAGTATATTTTTTTAGTTTTTTCAGTTTAGTAGATGAATACCTGTATACGCTTTTAGAATATCTAGACACAAAAAACTGTACATTTTTTAAACTTATTTCATTGCCAGCTAATTGAAAATTATCGGGGAAATTCGTGTACGAAATTTTGGATTTTCGTAAACGAAAATTACAATTTTTCTAAGAAAACAAGGCTTATCTAGGGTTATTTGGAGTTTTCATTACCAATTTTAGAATTTTGTACACGAAAATCAAAAATTTCGTGCACGAATTTCGCCTGAATAGTCAGACCCTTTCAGAAATAACAAAGAGGTTTGCAAAGGTATTGCAATGTCCGAGAGCCTCCCTAAAATTAAAACACGCCATCGAAAATCTCAATATAATGTTCGGCCATGCTTCGAACTTTAAAACGCGAAATAACGCCCTAAGCAGCTGCTCGAAAACTGGTTCTGTAAGACGCGGAGAAATTTATTTTCTCCTTTTTGTTTCATATCCGCCTCCTGTATGAAGACATGAGACTTTGAGATTTTGTTACCACAGATAGCTCGGGGGGATATTTTACGAAACATCCGAGAGCTCTGTACAATGGCGAGTTTTGCAACGTAGTTAATCAATGTTTAGATGCCCAACACTTTGATCACAATTTTACAAATAATTTTAAGTTTATCAAAAAATTGAAGAACTTAATGCTGATAATATTAGTATAAAAACCATATTTTCTCAGTTAGGAAATAATAAAAAAGTTTCACGTACTTTTTTCACAAATAAATGGTCTTAATAGTCGACATTCTAAATCAACAAAAACAGGAATGGCGTGCAATATTCTGTTAATAGCTAGACAAGCCTTGTTTGCGTTCGTGGGTTCTCGAATCCATGGTGGAAAATTATTTTTGTCAGGTCTCATTGATATTCGGTTGCTGATTTCTGTAGAATTATCGTCCATTTTAAACCAAATCCAATTAGATTGAATTCGTCGACCACCTATCCAAGCATCATCGATATCTTCAATTTCCAATGGTCCAAATAAAAATTTTTCACGATTAGGTTTTGAAAATCTCATCTTATAGACTAAGCTATAAAAATAAATACCTGAGTTAGATTCAGAAATTGCTTCCATAACAGCCTCTGCTTTTTCTTTAGTATCTAAAATTGCCAGTTTCGCGTCATTATTTTGACAAAGCATATCAGCTTCAGGCCACGTAACATGTTGAGAAAATAATAAGTATTTAACCGAGTTCAATTCAAAATACTCGACTGTCTGTTGACTTTTACTATTCGATAAAGCTGCAGATGTATGAACTGAAAAAAAATAACCAGCATTACGAATTTTTTGATTTAATACATATTATTCGTCTTATATCATCAACAGCAAGTATTGATCATTGTTAAATCAATAAGATATTAGTTTTTTAACACTTGAAGAATCAAAAACGCAAATCTGAATAAATTATATTTTTTACATTATGTTATAACTACCTATAGCATGTGTGAGTATGCAAAAGTAAAAATAAAAGATGAACAACTTTGTCGACATTTTGATGAACAACTTGAAAGGGCAAGTATGAAAAAAAACAATTTACTGCAATCGGAACTTTCAGCTACTTATTTCTATTGCAACAGAAATAATTGTAACTCTTGTTACTCACAATGTCCAAGAACGATTACTAGTTATTGATTGTTCTAGCCGAGTACAAAACAAAACCTTATCAATTGTTTAGAAAATACTTAAGCTTTCATTCATCATTGAATTCCCTCAAAGTTACGTAATGCGTAATTTTCATACTTTGAGTCATGCCCTTGATCTAGAATTTTTCAAAAAACACATTTTCACAATTAAATAAAAATGTATATTTTTAAACCTGCGTAAAGATAGTTATTCGGAAAACGTAAATTCATTTTTTACAATTATTATGTTATCAAAAATTGTCAAAAATTATAAAACTTTGCGGTGTAAGTGAAATTACACTATTCAAAATTCTCTTCAAAATAACACTAAAAATTCTTTGTGTTGCCAGTATTATACAAATCTATTTATAAGAAAGTAATAATATGTAACTTATATAATTTTTTTCAATCACGATAGTTATCATCGTGGAGTACAATACAGACATAAATGGCAATATTTGTCGAATCAAAAAATAGTCCCTGTACATCATTCAGAGTACGAGCTTGAACTAAAAATTTTAATTGAAAAAAACTATTTACTATTTTCAAATTTATTCAAGCTGTATAAATTTGACTATTAAAAAATGCCAAAAAAATTTAAACATCTTTACTGATATATTAACTGAAAATTTAACTTTGAAGATCCGTGTTCATGCAATCAATAATTAAAAATGCCTTGAGCAACATTATAAAACAAATTTTATCATTGAAGATGTCATTATAATGATCATTTTTATCGAATTTATTTTAATTATAAAACATTTTTAGTAAATCAAGTAAGATAAAGAAATATTTATGATGTTTGGAAAAGTACCTATTTCTTTTTGAGCGGAATAGATTTTTTTTAATTTTATTAGTCGGCTAATCAAATTATATGAAATTAAATTAAATTAAATTAGATCCGATTAACTTTATTTTTCCTCGACGATTTTCAGGATAAAAATTGGTAAAAAATGGTTAAGTAGTATATTTTAATATTTTAATTAACACTTTTTATGGTGAAAAGCAATATTATAAATAGTATTATAACAATTTTCAATTGTTTCTATTATACCGCTGCATTCCCGAGATAACTTCATCTGAAAAGCAAAAAGTTTGTATTAAAAATCTCGAAAAATTCTCATAATATTTGATTCCATCGTGTGCTACTTCCATGTCAACAGAGATATCGAGTACTGCTACAAAGTGAGCTTGAAGAATAAACTTACTAACAATTTTTTTCTTCGCATTTTTTAATTTAAATCCAGTCACTGTGTAATATTACGAAAGATCAAATTATGTGGATACAAATGTAGGGCTTATTAGATTTATCAAAGCCTTAAAAATAAATATTAATCCCCCCCAACCCCATACTCAATAATTCAGCATATTTTGCTTTGGAAGTGAATAATTATAATGCGCCCCACACTGGGTTCGACGTACCACTGCAGCGTGTGAACCTGCTTCGGTATACTTCAATTTGGACCAAAACGCAGGCAATAGGAGGTCTACACAGTGCCTAGTATGTGGGCATCTCTGCTATCCCACTTGAAAGAGTGACGCCTAGAGCCGAACTTGAAAAACAATTAAAAAACATTCAAAGTTTAGTTTTTTTCCATTATCTTCTGTAGCACAACTATGGAAAAATTTTCAATACAGCTTTGGATAGGTCTTTGGCTTACCTTTACAAAATGCATTTTTCAGATTTAAAAAATTATTTAATTTCGCAAAGGTATAACTGTTTTTGTGGGATTCGTTTTTGTAGTTGTAATAATAGGCAACCCTTTTTTATTTGTGTAAAATGGGGTAAAAAATGTTTAGGATTCTGAATGTCAAAAAGACGAAACACTCATTTCTTTTTAGTCGAAATTTCAATATTCTCACTTGCATTGACCGTGATGTTACTTTTAATAAAATATCTACAATAATGAAAAAAAGTATATGAATAATTTCAAATAACTACACACATTTTTAACCACCATTATTTTATAAACAAACTTAAATAGTATATTAGTGCCCTAGGCCACGAAAAGCAGAAAAGTCCCAGAGCTCGTGTGATTAGTGGCCGAGGCGAAGCCGAGGCCGATAAACACGTGCTCTGGGGCTTTCTTTTTTCGCGGCATAGGCCTGTATACTATTTTTTATACACAGTGGCCCGAAAATCGCTCTTCCTGCTTTGCGCAGCGACAGAGAAGTAGTCACTTTCGGGCCGCTGGTATGAAAAAGCTTTTTCTCACTATCGACCTTGAAAGGCGCAAGAAAGAGAAGATAGTTTACTGGTGATTGAATATTTTATCTCTTAGATATTACAAATGACAATTTTTAATTTCCCTTTTATTATTAATAGTAAAAATCAATCATTTACATAGCATCATGCGTGTTGTTAGACCAATTACCGAGACAAAGTTCACATAGTATTTTTTTGACGCCGATTCCCCTCCATACTAAATTTGAGCTCGAGAATCAAATTGTAACTCAATTTTTTAATTAATCTTTCCGACTCTGACTAGTGCGGACCTCGGCTCGTCTCTCTGACTCCGTGCCTTTATCAATGCACCTTTGTAATCAGCAACAATGTAAGTTTAATGATAATATACCTGTTTATTTTACTTTCCAAGCAACGTTTCTTATTCTTTTTCATTTTCTCTTATCGTAAACATTGCGAATATAATGCATACATTTAAAAATGTTCAACGATTATAATGAGAAATCATGTTGTTTCGATCTTAAGAAAAAGAAGAGGCACGAAAAATGTATGCGTAGCAAATTAGTTACATAATTCCGTGTAATTTGAAGAACATTCTTTTTTGGATTTCGACTATTTAAAGCAGCAAGCTTCTCACTGCTCTTTATGTTATACCGAGATCCGTGCACCGCCTAAAAATGTTTTCAATCCATTCACATTCTCTTTTGTGACTTTTTTCTCTCTACAGTTCACAAAAAGGAAAATTCGGATTAATAAATTTTAATAGTATATTAAACTTTTTATTTTATAGCCACTCTGGTAATAAATGAGGTATTGTAAAAATTATTATTATTTCCTATCAATGCTAGCGACAAAACTTTGTGAATGCGTGTAATTTCTTTATAACTTTAATCTTTATGAAGTGTATCATGATCCTGCAAGAGTTGATTTGGAAACAAATCTGGATTGGCTTAGAAATAATGGATTAGCAGTCTTGCCGGTCGAAAGGTGATACACTGGAGGGTGATTTACCCTAGTTGAATTCGTTCCCTTGGTGTAAATCGTAAGGATGTTTGTTGACTGAATTTCTCCATCTAATGAATTGAAGAAAACAAGTGTCAAAAGAAAACATTTACATTTTCGTGTACTCGATAATAGTTGCACAAGGCATTTTATTGTCATTGTTAAGATAAAGAGAAAAATGTGTTGTCTTGGCCACAAAGTTTAGCTCGAGAATAAAAAAGCGAAGAAAACTCTTGAGTCGATGCAATACGCAATGAATAATAGGAGAAAGAGAGGCGAAAAGAAAGTTAAGAATAAGAAGCGAAAAGTATTTTTGTACGAGCTGCAGCGTTGATTCGAAATGGCTTTTTGATAAAGTTGGTGGCGTGCGATGGCTTCTTCATTGAGTGAGTAGTCTTGTGCATAGATCGTTGGCTATGCTATAAGTGTGCACACGAGCGCGTGTTCTCGGCGATCGGCACAAAGAGGTTGCATCGAGAGAATCAGCCGAAGAGAGCGAGAATAAGTATGCATTATCATTGAGCGATGCGTTTAAGGAAATTGCACGTACGAGCCGGGGAAAAAGGGTAAGAAAGAGAGAGAGAGAAAAGATGAAAATTGCAGTGGAGAAAATACACAAGTACTTAAGTGGCAGGAGCAAAGCTCGAAAGCGCATAAAACCGCGCAGAGATGATACGGGATGTATTAGGAGGATCGTTGGTATAAGTACTGGTAAGTGCGTAGCGTTATTTTCTCGAGTCGAGTGCTTTATCGGATGCGGCGAGTAGGCACGAGGCACGCTTGGCGCTGCTTATATGTGCTTGTATATAAGCTCGTATAGCTGTTGGGCCGATAGGATCGCGTGAGCTCGCACTGGCTTGTACGCGTACTTGGGCCGCTGGCCACAAACACTGCTCGTGCACGCCTACACTTTTTCAAAGAAAGCCTCGACTATACGTTCAACGAAGCTATATACGCGGGGTGCGAGAGCTGCCAAGCGCGGGATGAAAATTCCTGCCGATCCCTGCTTTACGATAAAAGTCAGCTCTCTCTCTGCTTATTTCTACAGCGGCCGAGTAGCCGAGCGAGCACCTACTCGACACCAATGATATATAGACGTGTAATTAAGCAATTATGCAGTGAAAAAGGAGGAAAATGTCGACTATACGCTGGCTACTCGCGACGCTGCTGTAGGCTCGAGAGAAGTTAAACTTGCGCGAGATAGAACGAGAGAGAGAGAGAGAGAAAGAGAGAGGGAGGGAGAGGCAGCGAGGGAGGGAAACGAGGAGGGAGCGAGAAAAACCGATATTGATCGTGTCGACGCATTAGCTTCGCAGCATTGCCCGAGCCCGAGCCAAGTCTGCCGGAGCCATGACTCGAGCTGAACCGTGGCCGTGGGTGCGCAGTGCATAGGGCACGATGCGAGCCGAGCGCGGAGCGACGCCATCGCAGAAATCTCCGCTAATTATCGAGAGAAAGCAGCTTTACCATTGCACACCTTGACGCGCCCTACGCTTCTTCATCGAGTCCTGCTGCAGCTTGGCTCATTTTCTTCTTTAATACAACAGCCACGCCGCTGCCTACAGTCCTCGACTCGCGGCACATTTTCATCGCGACTCGGTTCGCCCAGCCTTTTGGCCACATCGACCTACGACGAGTCTTTAGTTCTTAACCCAACTGCAAAGTCTGCTTTTATCGCGCTCGGCACTCTCGCACTTTTGATCTTTCAATTATACATTGAAAACGTATCCTTATGCCCGTTCGGAGCCAAGAGTCGCTCTACGTCCAACTGCAGTTTCAACCATGTTGGATATAATGATACAGCTGGCTGCGAGCATGTACAAAACTGCAAGATCAAAACTCGCTCGCTTGCATCTCCCGACAGCGAGCAGAAACGAAAAGGACAAAAGGAAGAATTGAAAAAAACTTGTATATAGTCGCTCTCGCTCTGCTGTTCTTTATTACACGCATACATATTGCAGTCTTAGTTCTAGCGCAGTCGTTTCTCCGGAGCAGTCTCCATACATCAGTGATTCTGATGTAAATTTTAATAGCAGTTAATCTTGTAGCTTGCTTAAAGTATGAATTGCTCGCTCTCCGATATACCTTTTTTTCTCTCTCTCTCTCTCTCTCTCTCCTGCGGTCCGATTTGTCACGGGTGTCCGCAGACACGAGCACATTACACCATCGTACGTCGAGCTGCGTATTCTCAAACTCGGAGAGCGACGTAGTCTTCTGGTCGTGTGTTTGTTGGCCAACATATTGAGGCGCGGCGCACCGGCGTATCTGGCGGCCAGGTTCACCTTCGAGTCTGGCAGTGGCGACCGGGGCAGCAGAAGATCGAATCTGGACTTATCCATCCCCTTTGCGCGACTTAGCTGCCTGCAGAGTGCCTTTTTTATTAACGCCGCCAATCTTTGGAACGCCTTGCCGCACGAGATGAGGGTGCTCTATCGTAACGCTGGCTTTGGGAGAGTCATGCGCCAGTATTACTTGCGTAATAATATGACTAACTCTGTGTAGTTTTTATTTTATTTTGTTTGTTGTTCTATTTTGTTTTTGCTTTGTAACAAATATTGTTCGTCATGATATCTTGTAGCAAATTATATCATTGGCTGTGGCTATATAGGGCTACCCGTCCTTAGCCAAAATAAACTATTATCTATCTATCTATCTATCCTGCAGTCGAGCTTTTTTCATTCCACGCGCAGGCACTTGAATCATATCTGATTCAATGTCAGCTCTCTTTCTTTGCCCCTTTTTTTATTCTCTTTCTTTTGGCTATCGCTAAGAATGATGTTCGATTTATACAAGGTGTTAATTTGCGTAAATATTAGTTTGTTGGCAGTCACTCTGCATATTATATGCGGCGTACATATTACTCTACGCATTAAACGTGTGCCTTGCATTCAATATCATGGCGAATAGTCCGAATAGACGAAAATTCGCTCGCTCTCAATTCAAACAATCTACACACCCTCAAAACTTATACAATATTCTGCTTCGAACCGATAATATACCTAATTTATTCAAAGTGTCGGGAATAATTTGCTGCCGATACGAGCATGTTCCATGGCTTGATAATCAATCTATCGGACGAGTAGTTGTAGCCTTGTAGATGATTCATCTTTGACGACCATTTCTTTCTTGCTACCTTATTTGCGGCCCTCGCTTAGTTTTTCTTTTGCACTTGTCATTGCCTCTTGTCCATCCTTTTCTTCCTTGGCTCATCTCATTTTTAACGCATAGCTAGCCTTTGGCAAACCAACTTCTTTATCCTTCCTTACCAGATCTTTGACTGCCTGTTCAAAATTTGGCTTTTCCTCGCGATGAAAGCCTAAGCTCTGAATGAAAATAGTAGATTACGTGCCTTGGGAGCCAAAAACTGCAAAGCCTTGGAGCGCCTGTAATTGCAGTCAGCGAGCTGAATCAAAAAATGTGCTTTGAGCATTTCCATTTTCGCTTTACAGATGAGTGTACCTACAATAATTTTTTTCACTGCGTACAAAATGTGCCACCTTCTCATAGCTGGCCGTCTTAAATTATGAGGTATAATTAAAAATATTCAGCATGACATGTTTAATTCATTATCTTTTCAAAAAGTCGTAGATGAACTGTTGAGAAGTTGATGAAAATTTCGTTTATCTATAAGCAAGGCTTATCATTAATTAATATAGCACCATAATTCAAATCGTATTAGCTCGCGCTCTCGTTTTCGTCAACCATTCCAAAACGCCCAAACATCAAATAACAAGCTCCTCAAATCAATGTGTAACTATAGCTACAAGTATGATTATTACTTTTCTGAATTCCATAGTGTGACTTTTGAGTGTGTTTATGACGTGTTTTTACGAGAGGCATGACAAGCTGAAAAAGTCTAAAACGAATATTGATCGACCAGCTCGTGCGAAAAATCCTACGTCTATCTACACGCCTCTCTTTTAACTCATTTTTACTCCCTATGTTATTTATTCGGATAATTATCAATTTTTCAAATCTATTTTATAAATCATTATGTGCTGTTACTTTATACTCAGTGCACCTATCTTATCAAACGATTTTATCTGTCCTGGAAATAATCTTGGAAAAAATTTTCCAACTGGTAAGGAAGATCGGGCTAGATACTGAAATTATAACACTCATGACTCAAAAGAAAATCAGATGACTATAAAATTTTATTTTTTTGACACATACTAAAATATCGTTCGAATACTTGGCTTTTTTTGTAACCAAATTCTTGAATAACATCATAAATAAGTAGGTACAACAAAAATTTTAAGTACAGAGTGTGAAATAGTATATGATTGCCCTAGGTCGCAAAATACAGATAAGTCCCAGATGTGTAATGAGCGGTCGAGGCAAAGCCGAGGACGATGAACACGTGCTTTGGGGCTTTCTTTTTCGGCAGCTTAGGCCTGTTTGCTATTTTTCATACCCAGTGGCCGAAATCGCCTCTTCGTGTAGAATTGGTATTGAAAAAATGTGTTTATAATATCAATACATAGCATGAAAGAAGATATGTTAGGAAAAAAATACGATGATATAAACTCTTTGAGTGAAAGCATACATTTTTAAAAAATGTGTCCAGCTTAGAATGCCAGACGAAGCAGTTGTCAAACAAAGGAAATTTGAATTTTGCGTTTGTAATAACCGGTGCACACGAAGTTATAGATAAAGATTAATAAAATAAAAATTTCATCAATCGAATAATTGACTTGGAGATTCGTATGAAGGGATATTAGGGAGGTTGGCGACCAGAGGGGCGTAACTCGACGCATAAAACCGCGTACGAATAAATATAATTAGGCGAACTTGGCTAATTCGAAACTCAAGGAACCGGAAAAATTCTTCGAACTAAGCAGGTCTGCGAATTAACAAGGTTAAACAAAAAATTCGAACTATATAAGGAGTTATTATAAATAAGAATCTATTCGATCAACCATAACTACATAATTTCTAATTCTGCTGGAATTTATTTTTTGAAATTGATGGAATAATTTTCAGAAAATGGTGATTGGTGGTTTTGATTATCTCGTCGAGAGTCAAAGTATTACATTCAGAAATCTTACAGAGCTATTGAGCCAAGTGGTTGTATCGAGAGTTTTAAACCAAATTACAATACTGAAACGAATCGTGAAACAATATATTAGAGGTATAATTTTATTACATTAACTTTGCTCAGCTTTCTGCAACTACAGTTGGCACTAGTTTCACACGTATTAAGGATTAAGACTCGAAATTTGTTTGAAATAAATGCAAGATAAGAAAAATTGTAATTGAACAGGTAAATTTTTCGATCGGAGCGGGACTCCACTGCATATGAAAAGCAGCGGTATAAAATCGAGGTAATTTCGGCAGGCTGCACTATTTGTTGTGCAAGATAACATTTGGCCAGTCTCGCAATCGAAGCAGTTGGCAAAAGCAGGTTGGTTGTCGAGGAAAAAAATGTCGGTAGCACGCAAGCTCGGAGTTGTCGGATATGAATCGCAGCTGCCGAATACGCAGGACGAGTAAAATTTCTCGACGTCGATACGCAGATCCATATAGTCGAGCGAGCAGGTAGAGAAGTAAATCGGCGTTGGCTCGGCGAGGGAAATTTGTCGGGCGAGGAGGCGAGCGAGCCTAGCATAGCTGTAAAAAAGTCGCGTAAAATTGGCGTCCGCTCGATAGGTCGTTGCGGCGTTGTTGTTGTTGTCCAGAAGTTGTTGCGGAGCGGCAGATTTCGAACTCGACGCATCTCGTTCTTTCTCCCTCTTGCGCGCGTTTCTCTCCATCTCACTCTAAGCTCTTGCAGCTCTTTCAGTTCTCTCTCTCTCTCTCAGCTCGTTCCGCCAGCCCTCGCCGACTCGGCTTACTCGAACGTACGGCTTCGTGCGCGCGGCATATACGCCCCTCGCCGGCGCACGTACACCTATACCTAGCTCGGCTGCCATGAGCCAGCCCCAGCCTAAGCCCCGGAACAGGCTCGCTTCTTTTTTCTCTCTCTCTCTCGAGCTATATCGCAGCCGCACACTCCATATCTGTGTGGACGCGTGCACGTGTGTTGAGCGATACACGGACGAACGCGCGGCAAGGAACAACATCGGTGACCGACAAATGCGCTGCGCGGCGTGCTTTCAAATTAGCCCTGAGCATTCTCAGCGATCTGTTGGCTCAATGCCGCCGCCTCATCCATTCGCAACGCCGTCCGTCCCGCACCTCTCCCCCTGCAGCTCTCGGCTCGCTCACCATTCCCCGACGCTTCGCAGCAGCTCCCTCGCCGCTTTACGAGCTGCGCGATATATATATCTTGGCAAGGATAATGGACCGATAGTAGCGGATCGTGCCGAATTTCGCTTGCTGCCGGGAAGACTACCGAGCTAGAGGAGCTACGCTTTTGGACGAGGCAAAAATCCAATCCACATGCCTTCTTTTCTAAATCCCTGGCCTTGCCAACGATTCTCTCTCTCTCTGACTCTCTCGACTCATCCCTCGTCGCACTTGTTAATCGCTTGCTCCATCGACTATAATACACATATTCGAGAGATTTAATGCTAATGTCTTTTTCATCGGAAATACTTTTCACCGTATGCAGCAACTAAAAGTCGTATATTATATAAACATATCAAACAGCTTACCAGATTCAGGATAACGTTATATTTTATGAAGGCAGCCCATTGTGTCATTGATTTCTACGTTTAAACGTTTTTCTATTGCATCGTTTCTGGTTGCTGTCGCATCGATGGTCAAGTCAACTCGAGTCTGCGAGTCTAATTGGGGTAGAAATTTGCACTTGGAGCTCCGCTCGTTGTTTTGTTGAGCGGCCGGTGAATACCGAGATTCCTATCCCCTATGCCCTGTCAATTCCAAAATGAATTTAATTTTCTTTATAAATTCAATTGGAGTATCGGTTTATGGTATTTCCTTGAGAGTAGATGGAAAAATAGCTCGCGATATTTCTTTGGTGCATCGTTGAATCGACTGCTAGAAATAATAATCGAGCCAGCTGTGGCAGTAACTTTGACGAAAATTCGCAGGATAAGTTTCGCGATAAATTTGCTGCTGCAGGCTGGGGCTCGCTCGCATCCAGTTGGACGAGGCACAGCAAACGGCGCATCGGGATCGGGCTCGGCCGTGCACTAACGAGCCGGGGAAGCTCGTTAAGCCGTTGCGGAATAGCCTTTGGCTCGCTGCATTTGGCTTTTTTTGTGTTGCAGTGCGAGCAGCGTCGGCGCACTGGAGAATGTGCTAATAAAATTCACCAAAGTGCGCTGAAACGAGCGAGTACAGCTGCAGAAGAAGAAGAAGAAGAAGAAGGAGGAGGAGGAGGAGGAGGATGAGGAGGAGGAGGAGGAAGAAGAAGAGGAGAAGGAGCTGGGCTCGTTTTCTATGAGGCATATTCAGCAGGTCCGTGCTGGAAGGTTGCGAAAAGACCATTAGCGAGCTATATACGCGTATACGTATGTACACGAGTACGAGCCGAGGCTGGGGTAGGTACGGGTATAGACTCGAGTCGACCGAGCCCACGTAGTAGCTAGGTCTAGTAGTCGCTTTTACGATTCGGCCGATATCGGCGGGAAAAGGGAAAATAAAAAATAAGAAAGCGGCCTCGCGAAACTCGGCGGGTTCTCGCGTCGAGTCGTTTCGAGTCGTTTCGAGCCGCTTCGATTGAGGAGCACGAGCGAGGAGAGGCTGAGAGGGACAGGATGTTGCGCGCCGGAGGCCAGCAGCCGAGTAGTCCACGTAGCAGGGCTCAATTAGAGGGGCTTCGCCGGTCCGTTGCTCGGTTGCGCTGCTCGTTATACGCTGCTGCGCCTCGGCTATTGTGCACGGCCATGTTTTTTCTGCGAATTCGTTCGGGGCCCGGTGCACCTGTCGAAAATTAATGCGACCCGCTGATTGGCCGACGAGCTGCAGCCTTTATGACGCGCTCGTACTCTTGTACTTTGCGAATCTGTGCGCGGCCCGTGGATCATGGCCGCCGCAGCCTCGCACCAAAGTCTCCAAAGTCTCCAACGGCTCGACGCGGCTAACAGCGGATCGGTATAAATACGTTGATGCGAGGCTGCTGGAATTAGCTGATCAAACGGCCGCCACTCGATCGCCGACGTGCGCACCTATCGCAATCGGTCTTTACGACTGCAGCTTACCTATACATACATGGCACGTATACAAATATGCGCGAGTATATGTGCGTGGCTCGCGTACGCTCGATCCTCGGCAATCGGCTCGGCGATCGGCTCGAGTTCGCCTTTCGTTTTGTCTTTATTTATCGAGAATTTGCTGCGAATGTGTAGAGCAGCCAACGTGTACCAAGTATATTATATTATATAGCTTGGCCTGTAGTTGGCTGCCTCTCTTTCTCTCTCTGCCTGCCTGCCAGCTTCGAGCTTATACCGGTCGCTCGAGTATGTATGTGTTATACCTACGTGTGTATCCCCTTGGTTCGAGGAACGCGCCGAGAGTACTTTTGTTGCTCCTGCCGGCTTTGCTCGTGCCTCGTGAGTCGTGACTCCCAGCTACCCTCCCTCTTTACCTCTGCCTCTGTACCTCTACCTCTCCGCAACATCTCAGCTCTTCGCCTCGCGCGTATATTAGCCGCGCACTTATAATTTCAGCCTCCGTCCACCTATAATCGCTTCTCACTTATTATTTCCACCGAGTCCGTCCTCGTAAGCGTCCTCAAAACTCCAAGAGAAGCAAGGAAAATATAAAATTATTTTTATTTTTTCATCGAGTCACACCCCGAGTCGGGAGATACAAGTGTACAAGTGTACATTTTTCGAGAGTATTGCCGAGCACGCGATTAGTTGGAAAGAAATGTCGAGATTTCGATGCTGCAGCAGCTGGGGACACAGAGGCTCGTTTGCCGAGAAAACTCGGCGTTCAATTGTATCGGCGGATCGGCTCGATCGTCGCTCGGCGATAAATCGCCCGCACCGGACTGCTTAGCTGGCCGGGACTCGTATGAGCGCGTAAACGCGTAAACGCAGCCTCGCGTCGCTCTCCGCTTCGCTTCAGTTTTGCGGTTAACCGACGATGAAATTGATCAATTACATCGTATTAGAAGCTATTTACGCGTTTTATTCAGTCTCGCGCGCACTCCCAGTCCTCGTGAATTAATGCAGCGAAATGAGCTCGAGACGCGCAACGATATTTCCATGTTCGCTCCTTTTCATCGTTTCTACCTACCTACCTACCTACTGCCGTAGCTATACTCGCCAGCCGCGTTTGTTTTTTATCGATCGCTCGGCAGCCGCTGCTCCTGCTCGGCCAACATTCGTACGATTCAATTCAATTTGCGGGGAATCGGAGAAAAGCCGAGCCTGCAACGCCGCGTATAATGTGCCGCCATAGCATCCCTGCCAGCTGCTACGGATCAAATTGATTGTTCCGTTTCTGTTCAACGATATAAATTGCCTACTATGATCATCGTCTTTCGATAACCCCAACCTTTCTCCTCGGCTCTTACTTTTTTTGGCATTATTCGCCTTGGAGCTTTTCAACGACTCGGATTGTAGCTCGACATTCTTATGCTTATTTGTTTATCAACTATTTACTCGACTCAAAATATCAGCGCTCCTTTTTTACATTGATGCTCTTATTCGACTCAACTTTCTCAGCGTTTATGCATTTTTTATCGATGATGAATGAATGAAACCTGACAACGAACGATGGCTTGCCTTACCAGCAAGTGGCGACATCTGCAGCAGACGACACAACCATTCATATATTAAATTAGTCTTCGAGTTTACTTTTATAAAGCTAGCTTACTTCTAGCAAGCTTTTAGTGCAATTATGCTCATTTTCAAGTTAATATTTTGCAACTTTTAAGTAGCTGTTTTTTCATGCTTCCCTTTGCCTATAATATCGACTTAATTCCCTTCGATTGATGCGAAATTATAATGATGTACATTTTACGCGAACAATGAAACAATTACTATAGCTCATCTCGATAAATATCTCGATAAATTGAAAACTTCTTTCAAAAAAGTTTTTTTATGAAAATCGTAAAATAGTAGAATTCATTAATCTGTATTTTCAGTAATCTTGTATGTGCTCTTTATTCATTCAATTATTTTATATTTGAAGTTTTTTCGAAGCATTTTTGTACGTAAATTCACCAACACTTGGGTACACTTTCAATCACTCGAAAACATTTCGATTCAAAAGCTTCCGTATACTAAAATCAAATCATTTTACTTTATGTTATATTAAAATCGTTTGTAGATTTGACAAAAACTATAATGAGGAAGAATATAGGAAAAAAGTTTTTTTCTTACAAACCCAATTTGGATAAAAAATGATTTTCAACAAAGATAATTCATGAATTCAGTTAAACGTGGATCAAAACAAATATAAAGGATAAAAAAAATAGTGATATATTTACTGGAAATAAAGAGCTATAAATATAAGACTAATTTATAAGTAATCATAATTTGTCGATTCGGGAATGGTCTGAATTTTTTTTCAAAAATTTTGAAGGCATTTAAAAGGCTGATGGTTGAGCTCGTTATTGTTACATTATACAACAGAGGCGGAAGGTTGTCAATCTTGTTGATCGATCCGAGTAGTCGGACTCCGACAAAGACAAACATGGGAACTATATTTAAAAAATTTTTTTTTCATAAAAAAGTCTGGGGGTGCTAAAACCACCTTTAAAAGTGCCTTTAAAAAGCCACCTTTAAAAGTAAATTTACTTTTATCGTTAGTTCGTTTGGAAAAACAGATTATATTAAATTTTAGGAAACATCATACTTGTAATTATAGATAGGTCCTTGAAAAGGATACGAAATTCATCCACCCTACTTATTTTCCTCGAAAATTGTATAACCCGATTGATCGATAAAGATATATGACCAGTCAGAATCTGGCAACGTGAGATCTGAATAAACTGGCCAATCGTCGAATGTCTACTTTGTGAGATTTCAAGTACTTGCACTTTGGAGAGAAAAAGGTCGAGTTTCTCGGAAAGCTGCAAACTTTCTGTCTCAGAAAAAAAGAGGAGTGCAGACTGGTCAGACTGCAAAAGCATGGCGCAGCTTGGCAAGCTAAGGCAAGTAAGATCGGAGCAGCGAACGTTGGGATCATATGAAAATCAGTCGTTTCACGTCGGGCTACATGGAAGCTGTACTGTTTACGCTTTGTTTCGAAGGGGGGTTGTCCCAAGTCACAGGATGCAGCCGAGCCCAGCGTATCAATGGAAAAACCACAACGTTTCCCGAGAATGGTCAATTATTTGATGAAAAAGAAGTTTTTGTGCGGTGAGTAGGATGCATCGAGCTGGCAGACTCGTTAGTTTATTGAAATACTACGCGGCTCGCTCACGCAACGGCTGGAGCGCGCGCATATGTGGTCGCTATTGCTGGAGTGCAATAGTCGTGCAGGAGCTGCACAAAGAGCAGCTCGATACTCTGCCGGCTCGTACCTCGGCACCTCTCTTTCAAATTGATTTTTTTATTCCAGCCAACTCGGCCTCTTTCGCTCCATAGAATAGAAATAAATACAAGTTTTATGTCTTTCGGCGCGTACATCATAAAAAAGCCATTTCCCTTGGCAGGCCTAGGCCACACACGCGCGCGTCTAGCCGGCTATATTTAATACATACATTTATAATGCGATGAGCTGGATCATCTTCAAATTGACGTTAAAAGCTGTCTACAACTGTGAAAATGATGAATGCAACAAAAAAAAAAAAAAAAAAAAAAAAAAAAAAAAAAAATAANAAAAAAAAAAGAAAAAGAAAAAAAGCAAGAGAGAAAGAGAGAGAGGCAGGCGTGCGTTGTGTATTCGGACTCTGAAAGTCGAGTTCGGGCTAAAAGCCTGACTCACGTATTGGCCATCGTCGACTAGGATATAAACGTAGACGAGCATAGGCAGCTTGGCTCGAGACTCAACATCTATTATATTATTAAGTGGCCTACGCGAGCATGAGAATATCGAGCCAGGGGCTTGGATGTAGTGCGCGAACATCAGCTGGCATCGGCTCGAGCTCGTTACCTTGTGATTTTTCGGCTTGGCTATTCATTTCATTGAATAACAATTAAGCAGATGACAAGTGTTATCGAGCCCGACGTATTTAATATACAGGCGCTTTATTAAATACCTCAATAGCGGCTACGGATAGACCGGGCCGATACACGTGCGTGGCAGCTATTACACCTAGCCATTGTATGTATTTGGAGAGGAGAAGAAGAAGAAGAAGCAGAAGAAGAAGAAGAAGAAGAAGACGAAAAAGAGCAAAGATGGACAGAGTCGAGTCATCGGAGTCACGCCGCGCATACAGGCAGCATATAGGCATATTAAAGGCATGTATATACATGCGTGAAAACAGCTCGAACGCGCGCGGCGGCTTTGATTGAGCGAACGAGCCATGATCCTCTACAAATACAGCTTTACACGCAGCTCGCGCTTCGTAATATATAATCCATTCATTTGTATAAACTGCCTCGTTCCGGCTGGCCTCTCGAATCCCGACTCGATGCGTCCTTGGCGCTTGGGCCCGCCGCGGGACCGCCAGACCTGCAGCCCAGCGCCTCTATATAACATATCGCGTCTATTCGCCTTATCTCTTGGCTGCTCTTGCTCATCTTGGCTCGTTGGACGAGCGATAATTATTACTATGCGTGTCAAGTGGAATCGAAATAGAATCGGTGAAATTGTCTCGATCGACGCCTTTCCAACTTTTTTCACATACGCAGCCGCATACCGAATCATCTCCGAACATCCGAGCTCCGAGTCTTTGCGAGCAGCCTACAAGACTCGTTGTTGCCAGCCAAGAGAACGTAGCGCCCCGAATACTGCATGGCTGCAGCGCCCGATGCACCATACTCTCCTTCTCTTGCTCCATCCTCATCATAATCATCATCATCATCATCATCTTCTTCTTCTTCTTCTTCTTCTTCTTCTTATTCGTTTGCGGCTGTTGGACGCCGCGTCCCAACATCCGTACGGCCATGTTAGCATCGGTGCAATTTCAATTAGTATTTCATCCAGCCTTCTTCTGCATTTACTCTGGCTCGACTGCAATAATCATCCTTAACTTGAATAATCCAAGCGTCTGATTTATAAGCAATTATAATTTCAAACCCTATCCTTGCGATTTCCCCTTTAACACATCTCTGAATAAACAAATAAATCAAGGACTTTTCTTGGTCATTCTCTACTCGGGTTACTCATCTATCATCAAAGAAAATTAAGAAGCAACGTTCCATCGACATATTTCGTGCAAAATGTTGCCACGAATATGTTAATTAATAGAAAATATTCAAAGATATTGGAAATATTGGAAGGCAGTCTCGAATCACTCGTTGATGTAGGATTCAGTAGGCGCAAGTAAATGTTTTTTTGAGCAAAAATCAGATGGATCGTATTATATAACGATCGTAAAGGTATTGGCGTGTAAGAGCTACAAAAAGATTAGAACGGGCCATCTTTCTTTCTTCAAAGGTGCCTGCGCAGGTGGTTCTCGACTTATCTTCATGGGAGCAGGCTAATATTTCGAACGGTCAACTTGTTCATAAAATGCGCCGATTTGTATTTTTTTGCGCGTCCGGACGCGTATATTTATGTTTTTGCCGAAACCCGGTCCAGCAAGTTTCGCTCGGGCGCGCGCGGATAGCTGCGAGTATAAAGTAAGAAGCGGCTGCCCGCCCGGCTGCGCTCTGTACAAACGTGTTTGTATGCGCTTGATGTATATATACACGAGCCGAGCTGATACTTTGGCAGATAATTCAAAAGCTATATACACGCAGACAATTTAATGATGAAATCATGACAGCGCGAAAGCCCCTAGTGCACTCGCGCGTCTCTCCCGTTGAAAAATGTATACGTATATGTTTATACAAGCGAACGCGGCTACGGCGCTCAACAAATAATATAATGGCATTTGTTTGCGCACGGCCACAGACACGAGACTTTGCATAAAGCTGTAGAGAGCTCGGCACGTAGACGCTGATTAATCGAAAGTATCGCCTCGTCAAATATCATTTGTCGGTTCAGGTAGTTGGATCGACTCGAGTCGGCCTCGTGCTGGCCTTTTTTCCTTTGACTAATCACGCGCTCCGATATCCGGCCCAAAGATGGTCTCTCACGCTCGTAGCGATGGTGGTCGCGTCGTCATCGCGAGCCCAGCTCGAGCTGCATCGAAAAATGAGATGGCCTGGCTGCAGCATAAACCGGCCTGCACAAGCTGCACAGAAAAATGAACGAGAGCAGCAGCAGCAGCAGCAGCAAGAAGAAGGAAGAAGAAAAAAAGCCAAGTACTTTATAGTCGGCATTAGCGTATTAGAGATGAAAAGCTCGCGTGCAAAAGCTGGCCACATGCGAGGCCGCAAAAGCTACATGTGCAACACGAGGCGCGCGTACGTAACCGAACGCCGCAACTCGCTCGCGTCGTGCGCGAGTTGGCGCAGTCTGGCGCAAGGAAGCGAGCCAGCTCCTGGACGAGAAAAAGGACGACTCGGCTATCGGGGCGTTGCCTACTCCTCCTCCTCCTCCTCCTGCTGCCGCTCCTGACGGACGAGTCGCTCGGGGGAGAGTTCGAGTTCGAGTCGGAGCCAGGAGGAGGGTCCGAGCGGCACCACTGGCAGCTGCAGCAGCTCGGCACTCGTAGGGACCAACGGGCCGACGAGGGGGCGGGCCTCGGGACGCGACTGGCCGAGGCTCTCGGCGTCGGGGCGTGGGCCTCGGGGGGCCGCTTCAGCACCGCCCACTCGGCTCGACCGGCAGACTCGGCTGGCGCAGACGCTCCGCGGCCAGCAGCTCGACAGCCACGCTCACACGGCTGCGGCACCGTATTACCTTTGCTGAGAAGCATCGCGCGCCGCCACCGATTCGCGTCTTCTGCTAATTCCGTCGCTGTTTGTGTGTATAGAGAGAGAGAGAGAGAGAGAGAGTTTGACGTGTCTGGACCGCGTGGCCGCGTCCCTACCATTGTGATTCGGCAATTTACCCAAGTGTGCATATCTACGAGTTCGGTGCTTTTTGTTCGTCGGTGATTGTTGTTGTTGTTGTTGTTGTAGTTGTTGTTATTGTTTGTTGTTTGTTTATGTTTCGGTTGTCAAGTGCAGCTGACAGCCGCAGCCGAGTGCGTCGGACGCGAAGGGAAAAATGACCGCTGGCTCGGGGCCGCTGGGCCAGTTCGGCTCCTGTGCCAGCTAAATAGGCAGCGACGGCCCATCTCTGGACTCATGAGATGGACTCATCGATCGCCTGGCTTGCCGCGACGGCCCAACAGCTCGAGTAAGCCAGACACCAGCCGTAGCCCGAGTAGCCCGAGTAGCAGCAGCAGCAGCCACGGCCCGACGAAACGATGTGACTAGGCGCAGTCGGTTGCTCGCTGCCTAGAGGCCCGATGATCGGTAAGCGCCTCCGGATGAGCCCGTGAACGCACCCCCCCTCTCAGTTGCTAATCCAGTAGCAGTGCCGACACATAACCTCGATAGTGCGCGACGACGAGACGACAACGAGCTCGACCCCGAGGCGAGCCATGAAGGACGAGTCGCGCCACTGAGCTCCAGTCCGCTCCACAGCAGGCAACAGCCCATGTCGCTGCGCAGCTCCAGTCCGGCCCCGACGCTCTGCCCCGAGCCGGACTGCCCGATGGCGCCCAGCGACGCCGAGTCCGAGAGCAGCGAGGTCCTCAGCGTGGGCCACGAGCCGGCCCCGACCCTCGCCGACGACAGAGACGAGCAGCGCAGCCCCTCGCCGGCCTCCTCCAGCGGCTCGACCCCGCTGCTGCTGCTGAGCCAGCTGCCGGCTCCTACCCGCTCCAGCAGCCAGCCGGCCTCCTCGCCGGGCTCGGCCAGCCTGGCGGCCTCGTCCCCGGGCCCCGAGGGCGCCGCCGCCCTGCCCAGGTACCCGCTGGCCCTGCGCCAGCCCGAGCTCGACTTTCCCGGCCTCTACCGGGGCTTGACGCTCGGTGCCACGCGGCTCTCGCTCTCGCCGCCCAGCGCCGCAGCCGCCGCCGCCGCTGCCCTGGCGCTGCCCACCCTGGCGGGTCTGTCGTCGGGACTGGTCGCGCCGCCGCCGCCGCCACCACCGCCGCCTCCGCCTCCGCCGCTGCTGGGCCCGCTCGTCGCTAGCCCGATCTGTCTTCAGGCCGCCGGCTCGCCCACGCTCCAGTCCCTGCACCGGCTCTCCGTCAACAAGATACTGCAACGCGAGTCTCCGGAGCCGCAGCTCGGCATGGCTCCCTTGGCGCTGCAGCAGTCGCCCCCTCGGCAGTCGCCGCAGCAGCAGCAATCGCCGAACCAGCAGCAGCAGCAGCAGCAAGGCCAACTGAACGGCGGCCACCGGCTAGCGGCAAACGGACTACGAGGTAACCGCGAGGCCAGCTGCAACGACAACAGCCAGCACCAGACTAGTCTCAAGTTCAGCATAGATAACATACTGAAGGCGGACTTTGGCCGGCGGATCACCGACCCGATCTCGCTGAAAAAGTCGCGCAACAAACGAGCCCCGACGCGGCCGATCGACCTCAGCAAAGACTTTTCCCTCGAGAGCTCGTCCGAGGGCTCCGAGCGGGGCTCCGAACGCGGCTCCGAGGCTGGCTCCACCAGGAACGTCTCACCTAGTCTTCAGCTGGCCAACAGTCCGGCGCCCAACCCGGCCACTTCGAGCGCCGCCAGTCCCAACTCCAGCTCCGAGACCGGCAAAGTCATGCAGTGGCCTGCCTGGGTTTACTGCACGAGGTACTCGGATCGACCGTCTTCCGGTGAGTCAACAGGCCCCTCTTTTTCCTCCCTTCCTTCCTTTTTTTTTTAATTCGCTCATTATTGCGTGTTCCGAGCATCGAATGCTCGACATCTTTCTCAGTTAGAGACAACACACACACGCACACTCGCTTCTATACGATTATTACGATATAAACTAAACATTTTTCTAGCGATTAGCCGATTAGATCCGTTCAAATTAATGTAGTACTGCGTACTAGCTGGATATTTTCCCGCTTTGGCGATTCATTGCTCACAAATTTTTTTCAACTCAATATTTTTGAAAAAAAAAATAGCTCAAATTTGATCAATTTATTGCGCTTATCTCTTACTTGATATGAGCACGTATGTATTGTACTTGGCTATACATAGATTGCCTTTCTTAGTTCTTTAGTCATTACGTCTTTAAAAGGCTAATCAAGATTTTTCTTCTAATCCTTTGTAATGCTGCTTTTATTATTATCAATATTTACATAAATTGAAACGACTTTTGTTTGTTTAATCTGTATTAGCTTTGTTTTGGACTCTATTAACGTTATCTTACGACCGAAATACAAGAAAAAAATTGAAGAAAGTTTCGAAAAACCATAAAAGATTATCACGCATTGACGCAACTCAAAGATTACCATTCAAATTAAAAAAATCTTCCGAAACAGTCTGAAAAAATACACGTAGATTCTTTGTTTCATTACAAACAATTTTGTTTCTTTATACAGTCAATTATCATAAATTTGACTTTTAAAGCTAATATATCGTATTGAAATATAAAAAAAGTTTTGTTCAGTGCACCTTGGAGAAAACGGGATAAAAACATTTGGCTGCGAAGATGGTTCCTTACAAGCTCTCTTTTACGAACTCGAGCAATCTTTATTTCATCAATGCAAGAATAAAAGTCGAGTTATTTTTGAATATTTCTATTCGGTCATTCGAAGGATCTCCGACGCGCTCGATCAAATAAAAAATCCGAACAATAATTACTTGCAACGTCCCAGCAGGCTTTGTTTCGATGAAGTTATTAATTGGGACGATCGTAGTCTTGCAATATTTACGAGACGAGCGAAACGTTTGGGCTCGCACGTATGGAAAGCTCGGCAGTGAGTTGGGTAAATAATTGATACATAGACATTTCAACAAGTGCGTTTTGAAAAAGAAAAGAGTTGGCGTGTGCGGATCGAAAAAGCCGAGCGCAGGATAAAATAAATGAAAAGCAGCAGCAGCAGCATGCGTGGGTGGTATAGAGAGTAGCGATAATTAGCCGAGTCGTACGGGGCCGACTATCGCTGCTACGCTGCAACGGGTAAAATGAAATATATAAGCCGCGACTCGTCCTAGCTAATCCAGTCGGGGGCTCTATATGCACGCGAGGCGTATTTCTCGAGTCGCTCGTCGCTCCTCGCGTGTACTCGCACACTTTCGCAAGCGAGATCGTTATGCCGATTAGCGCCGAGTCTATTCGCGCGTACTCGATGCAGCCGTGTTACGCCTCGCGAGCCCCACACGACGACGACTACACGACTGCTTACGCCGACTAGCAACGAGTCGCAGCTCGCAAATCTTGATAAACTAAACGATAAACTTTGAATCCTCCCCTCGATGCTTTGCTCGAATGCTCGCCAAGAGATTGAAGAATCTGCTTGAATTTCGAGGATACGAAACGTTGGACTTGTTTCGTCGTCTCGCATCCGTCCAAGCGCGAGTGGAAAAATTTTACGCGCTCCGACTCGGCTGCGTGTATTGGGCCAATATCGTATGGTCTTAATTGCGCCTAGCCGTGCACCGTATGCGGCTATGCTACGCGTGGATGATATATCCGCAGCTGGCGTGCGCGCAAAGGCGCCAGCTCGAGCAATTTAGCGAAAAAGCGAAAAAAGCGAAAAAAGCAGCGCATCGATCGCAAAGAGCTCCTTATCCTACCACACATTGCTAGACGAGTACACGTTATAGAGGTGGCGCTCTTTGGCCGATACATGCGACGCGCCTCACTCACGCTAAAGCACAAAACAATCCGACTCTCGTCCATGCACGACAAATGAAACATTCAGCCCCACCATCCTATAATACACTCGCTTACCTACATTGTTTTCCGTCAGCTTGTCTCCCCTGACGAATACCTTTTTATTTACCTGTAATACCTCGTAATACGCTCTACCGCTCGATACTCGTATTTTACACAGCAGACCGTATCGTGCCTCCTCCTTTGCAGCAGACGCTGCCTTTATTTATTTCTGCCTATACTACACTCGACTGTGCATTTGCCCGTGCATTTACTTGATACGCCAACTATTGCCCTTACTTACTCGCTACGCTCATTTATGCAACAACAACAAACGTCCTTTTTATTCTATTCTCATATTTTGCCCAAATATATTCTCTCTTGCATACAAACCGAATTCATGACGGAGCGACTTTTTTATTTATTCAGAACCAATTGTAACGCCAAAGTAGAAACAAAAGTACTTGATAAAATAAAGCAAATTTGAACCACTCGAAAAAATTCAATTGTCAAGCTGCTTTTGCCTTAGTTTTCATAGTTATAAATAACGTTGAAATTAGTATATTTTGCACCATGAGACTGAAAAACTGGAAAGCTTCAGAGCACGTGATTATCAGCCTAGGACACTTTCTTTTTTCGCTACATACGTGCAAATACAATTTTTTGTGAATCCTCCTAAATTGACATTTTCATTTCGCTCAGCGGGAGTAAAATGTTACTTTAGGTTGGGGTGGCACAAAAAATTAATTTTTGCCTCATCTTAGTGTCTAAGGCACATCGAGACTCTTGAAATTTCACGAGAAATCGGACGATAATCGTTCAGCAACTTAGAAGCCGTGTCAGAAAAATGCACCTTTACAAGTCGTATCATAAGACATCTGATAGCGCTGTGAAGCACGAGTTCACATTGCGCTTTTTTGTGGCATAATTCGCTTTTTCTGGCACGGAGAGGGCTTAGCGCGTGAGGGTAACATCTACAAATTGAAAGTAAACATTTAATGTACGGCAATTACAAAGCACTCGAAACGCTTCGTATCAACTTATTGTCAACAATTTACTATTCATAATTGTAATGCGTTTGATTCTTCACTTTTAATATACTCGTGGAGAAATTTTGAGCGATAGTAATTAGTAGCGCTCTTGCTGCAGAACAACCCATATTCGGGCGCACATCGTAGTAGGGGTTGGCCCGAGTATCGGAGAACTCGAGACCCAACGAATCACGAGCGTTTCGTATCTAACAGCTACTGTCTAATATGTGTACAGTGTCGCCGTTGATTGAGTTACTGGAGCAGAAGACGAAAGTAAAGGTGCGAAAAGAAGTTTGCCGACTCTTGACGCGATCGTTGCTTTGCTGTGCTCCGATTCGAGTAGTCGCTACTCCGAGTATGAAATTTTTTTCACTGTTTTGCTACAAAGTCAATTCTATAAACGATCACGTGCAACTAAACATTTTATCAAATCGTGGTAGGTTACTTATACCAGTGATTGACCGCTTTCGACCAGTAAATGATCACTTTTGTACGTGCAATAATTATAGTTTTTCCTTGTTAAATTATGATCAAACATAGAAAACAAGATGCATCGTTCACTAAAGAATTGAAATACGTCCATACAAACATATTTTTAATTGTTTTTCATATGATATATTCCAAAATGGTCATTCACTGGTACCCGGTCATTGATTGGTCTGACTACCCTATCTTTATTTTCATACGTTTTACATCAAGCAAATAACTTATTTTCTAGTAAATAATTGTGTTTTATTACTTTTAGTAATTCAACGAATGTGCGTGATTTATTCAATTATTTTCATGCTTTTTTTCATATTGCTTAGCTTTGTAAATAAAAATTAATTTCAATCGGATGATTCAAATTCAATGCGCACCCTCAAGGTGTGAAAATCAGACTTGATTAATTACTTTGGAAAACTAGAAATAAATAAATCATATTTTCCGAAAAATCGAAAATGTGGCCAAGAAATTGACACATCTAATGGGGGGTGGCATTTTGTTTATCTCGAAAATTGAAATTTCTCGTATATTCGGGCAAGAATATAATCATGCGAAAAAGTTCATGTAGCTTTCGATTCGAGAGATGACTTTTATGATTATTTACACGATTAGTGAATAAATCGTTGAAATTGTTTATAAAGAACTAGTTGTGGAGTATAGTAAGATGTAATGTACTGCACACACGTATCTTATTATCGAAGAGCACAAGCAAGAAAGAGGAGGAAAAATGAATAAATTTTCTGCAGCTTGGAAAAAATTGAGTATTTATCCGGAGTGTGCATTAGCGGTTCTCTTTGTCTCAAGACGGTCGGCTAGGCTCGTTATCACTTTTTGGCTGTTTACACGCATATGGACATAGGTTTGGACACAGAATCCAGCAATGCAGACAGGAGGAGAGGAGAGAATAACGTGTTTACACGCATAGAGATAGGGGCTCCGTCGAGTCTCGAAGCTAGGAATAGCTATACAGATGGCGAGTGTGGCAGCGTAACGCGTGCGTCGACTGCCAGGCGAATATTTAATTGGATTGTGGGAGCTAGTAGTCTTTCTCTATATCGCTCGAGCGAACAAAAACGAGTTGAATAAACACTTATCTTGGACGAATCAACGATCGAGGGAGTTACTTAAAAAGCCGAGCGCGGCTTCGAGGGACTCGAGAAGAGAGAGAGAGAGAGAGAGAAAAGTGATATCGGATAGGCCGCACATAACACGGTGTCCGCGTTCGCAGCGGATTCTGCCGTGTAGCTACATAACACGCGCGGCTGGAAAAAGCTGGCACGGCTAACGTGCGTATCTCGTTGCTCGTTGCACCTTGGGAACAGACTGCCTCGTGTTTTTTGCCTTCTGCCCATTGTTCTACGAAATTCAGACTCGATCGGCCATTTAACAAGCCAATTGTTCTCTTTCACACGAGTCGTCGCCCTAACGCTCCATAGCCTCGAACGCAGCTTCGTTTTACGCTACATTTCATTGCACTTTAATGCGGAATTTCAATAATTAATGCGCGCGATATTGCTCGTGACTTTTGCCCCTCTCTCTTACTCTTACTTTGTCGATGCTACTCTCATATTATATACCATGCGTTGTTTGTCCTTTACACAGCGCCAATTAGATTACTCGTTAGATGGCAGAAAGTCGTCGAGTTTGATCAATCGATCTCGTCCGTGTACGACTCGAGGACGAAAATGAGAGTAGAAAAGTAGAGTTGATGATTTAATTTCTCATTACGCGACTGGTTCGCGCGCGTCATGTAGCGATCAAAGGCGAGCGCGCGCGATTTCTCGCCGTCTTACATCGCCGTCGAATCGCCGGCCAATAATGATACAATAATACAATAAATACAATATAAGCGGGCGAATAGGTGGCCGAGTCCTTGAATTCGCGGGGCTCGAAATGCCGTACTCGCGATGCGCGTGCGAGCAATGCCAGTGTGGCATAGCCTCGATCGAGTGACGTCATCTGCGCAACTACGATCCCAACACTTGTCCGTGTGTGTGTACGTATAGCACAAGTCGTATAGCGAGTCGAGCGCGTTATTGCTCAATCAGCGCTGCTCATCGGCGATTCATCGACGTACTTTGATCATCGGCTGCGATCAAAGAGGATCCAACGGCGAATTTACGCCTTCGCAGTTGGCGGACCATCCTCGCGATCGACGCTGACGTTTCAATGGACGATGATTGCCCTCGATTACGCGCAACGCCAGCTTTATCGTCTATCATCGGCCTATCGGGCTTGAGGAAGAAATTTCACGTCTCTATGCGACTTGGCCTTTTTTCCCTCTTTTCCCTGCACTCGGCATGAGCTCGAACAATGCCCGCGAAGAGCTACGAGCGATCGCAGCCTCCGACCGATCTCGTTACCCCGGCGGTGCGTTGGCGCGGACGAGCTTGTAAACTCGCGGCCAACGATTCAACAATTTCATTGTGTATGCCCCAGTTCATTGAATCGTCTCGTCGCTATTTTTTCTCTCGTCCTCGTATCACACTTTCTTGACCGCGCTCGCGCCTCAACTTGCAACATGCACTTTGATGCGGACACCTCGAGCGAGCATATCGATTGCGTTACGATCCGCAACAATACAACGAAAGCATCGCAGCCGCTGAGCGACGGATAATGACTCTCTTTCTCTCCCTCTTTCATTTGGCCTTTCTGCCTTTTATTTCTGCCTCTCTGCCCGATGCTGCTCCTACACGAGTATTTTATTTTCTCCGCCATTTCTGACCTTTCTTCCGCCATTTCTCGGAACATCTGCTGCGCGATCGAATTATAAAAACTCATATATGCGGCGAGGGGGCCGCCGCACGAGTCATTATCAGTCGATTTGTGGCCCTTTTTGCCCGCTGCGCGTTTGCGGCTTCTCCTCGGCGGGCAACGCGCAAAACGCGCAAAACGAGCAAAACGGCTCTTATACGTGTACGCGCGCACCTATGTACGCGTTGGTGTCGGACGAGCAATAATATTCGAGTGCGGCAACAGCTTGCCACTGCGCCACTGACAGGCTGCGATGTCTCCTCCGATGCGTCCGATATCTGCGAAATTACTAGCGCTGGATATCGACTGCGAGGATATCTTGCGGCGGCTTTGTATTTTGGCGCCTGCAGCCAATCCCACACGTGTGCCGTTCGCAATTACGATTTTACGATTCGGAGCACGTCGCAGGCGGTCGGCAGCGACTCCACGATCGAGCGATCATCCACTGCGACTCTCCCCCCATTGATACGCTCAAATTTACCTCCAACTCCATCTCGACTTTACTCATTGCTCGCCGAAATTACTCGTAGCTGCGCACTTGGATTAGCGCATTCGTAATGAGCCAATGATTTTTCACCTAATTGCCTTCGATACCTTTACAGAGCCATCTACCATCATCTACGCTACTTTCCAACGGCTGTCGACTTTTTGCCTCTTTTTCAAAGGCCCATTCGACTCCTTTTTGCAGCTACAACGCATGCGTCACCTATGAATTATTGAGTTCGTCGCTCATATTAGCCAATAACTTGTGCTTGTAGTAAATGGTCCAAACAATATCTCGAGTCGAAGAGTCAAAATAAAGAGTCATCGCGGCCTTATGAATGAAGCCATACACCGAAACACATAGTAAAATCGAATACATAATTGATAAAGCAGCTAAAATGTTCATTTTTTCATTCTCATTCAAACTTGAAGAATAGTCGATAGAGCGTAGGTCTTGACACGATTACCTCATGAAAATAAGTCAGATGCTGCGTGAATGGCAAATTTGCTTGCATGCATCGTATCGACAGTGCTCTTGAGATTCGGATTTTAACTTCATGTTTGACAATACGAGAATTATTATGTTGAATAGCACAATTATTATGTATTTCAATCGAAAGCCTAAATGTCAGGCGACGAAATTACTTTGAAATTTCACAGATATCTTGAGACAACAAGTCACACTTGTATTGATTAATCGATTCGTTAATAACATATTGATTAATTCATGAGCACATATGTATCATGTACGTATATATCATTAAAAATAGCTAAAATAAGAAAAGTGTGCATAGAGTCTCGGGGCAGGCATAATTACCATACCAATAGATTGGATAAGTCGGTGCTTTTATTTTTTTGCGGCTACAAGTTATGGAACTTTATTCGGCGCGTAAATAATTGTAACGCAGTGCCATCGTTGAGCTACCTCAGCCAAGCTATCGGACGATCATAGTTGAAAAAAGAAACGGTGGCTCCAAACGGAGCCCAATGCCCAGAGAGCTCTAGGTAATACGCTCTAATTCGATGTACTGTAAAGTGAGACGCTGATACAGGATTGCGAGCGCAACGATGCTCGCAAGTTGAATGGAAGAGAGCAATGAAAAGGAGAGCCGCAGCGTCGAACAAAAATTGCGATGGCTCGAATCGGAGTATCCGAGTACGGTGGCGTACGCGATCGGGATGCATGTGGCTAATCAAGGTGTATCCGACACGCGACGGCCCGTGCGTCAGCTACGAGCTACGAGACTATAGGCGTCGAGCATCGCCTAGCGGAGATCGTTCATCGTCTCGAGACGATTCGCAATTTATGTTGAGTAATTTCATAATCGTACGACGAAAGGCCGAGTTGGTTGGCGCACTCGTATGATACAGACCATTGGATCGTAGCCCCTTGAGCGGAAATGGCACTCGGGCAAGCGTCAGGAAACAATGTCACGAAAATTACTCGCTTCGAAAGTATGATATATAAAGAGAGCCGAGGAGAGCTGCGCATTACGCGCAATTCGTGTCCGGCACGGCAATGTTCGCGCAAACGAATAAGGCTCGGGCGCGCTCGGGCTTGCGAACGTCGTCCGTGTGGCGCGGTGCAAAAGTGGCACGCGATCCAACGCTACGTGCCGAGTGCGAGACGCGTAAGCCACGCGCAGCTCTCCTCGGCTCTCCTTGGCCATTGTCTTATTGAGACGATCGTTGCTTTTATCAGCCTACCGAAGGAGCCTCGAGTCTTCTGATTTAAGCGTCCGCTCGATTTGAGAGCTCGCTTGATTCATCGCTCCGGTGCAACTATCTCCAGCGAGCTACGGCTCGTCGTCACGTACATCTTCTGATGGGGCCCTTCCTCATTTTTTCCAAGACTCGATCCGTAACTAGCAACTGCCAACTTGCTGTAGCACAGCCATTTGTCCCATTGCTCGTTGACCAGCTTGCCTACCGGGCGAATTGACACTCGTACGCGTAACGAAGCTACGCCTCTGGTAATTGTAGCGCGCGCAAGCTCTTATAGAGTCGAGCCGCCAGCGTGACGAGTCAACGACGTCTGCGCTCGAGAAACGATTCGATTTCGTGCACGAGATAAGCGCGCGCGTAATGCTGCAGTGACAAAAAAGTCCCGCTCCTCGCTCTTTCGAGACACGCGTGCGAATCTTCGTCTATTCGGTCGGACGCAGGCAAAGCTTTTTTTCAACGAGCACTAAAGCATTATGGCAGCGAAACGCATCGTCGAACCGCAGCCCTTTCACCTTGCTCGAACAAGAGCTCTGCACAATGCACAGGCGAGACCTGCATCGACTTTTCTTCTCGACGGCTCAGCCAGGAAAAGTATTAAAATTGCTAATTTTCCGCCGACTGAACGTCGAGAGGGGCTGCGAAATGGCTTCGAGGCGCGATTTCGAGCTAGCTCGACTAATATAAACAACGAGCAAAAAAGCCGCCGACGAGTATCTCTCCCCTAACGGAGTGCGCGCGCGGAGCTCTTTTAATTGCCGAGGGGCAAAAAATTGACCATTGCTCCTCGTCGGCTCTTCGAGACCAAAGACTCGAGTCGGCGAAGCGGCTACGTATCCAAGCCGATCGACCTTTCTTCGATTCTGTGCTGCTGATCCAACCACGAAGCCGAGTAATCGATCCAGATACTATTGAGATTCGGTTATGATGCAACCTTTTCTCGGCCTGCAACTCGTTCACGCACGCGTATAGAAGCCGCTTCGGGTAGCAAGATGATGCGAAAAGACACGCGTTCCGTCGCCAAAGATCGTTTCCTCGCTCTCTAAAACAGCGACTCGTCTCTCCTTTCGATTTATTTACCCTCGAACGGATCGAGCTTGCTGCTTATATTCAGATGCAAAACAAAGCTAATTAAAAAAAGAAGGAGTCTAAAGAAGAAAACGACTGACGAATAAGGATGCATGCAAAGACGACGAGAGAGAAAGAATCCGGCGTCCGTGTTTGCGTTTTGGTAACAAAGTGTTTATTTAAGACAAAGAAACAAATGTCAGAAGCATCTCTCGCGCGGGCGCGTTTGACGCCAGGCCGAAATGAGCAATTGCACGCATACTCAACATCGGAGTGTAACATCCAAGAGACATGTGCTCTCCCTTTCACTCGGTCGACGCGTGCGTGTTTATATGACAAGAGTCCGAGGCTCCTTTTCCGCTCACCCCCATCCGCTACTTATTTCTATTATGTAAATGTGCCTGCGGGTGTAAAACGAGCTCGCTATATATTTATAAAACTAAATTCATAACATTGAAAATATAAATTTTACATATTTCAATAGCTCAAACGAGAAGATGATGAGCGATTACGCGTTGCTCTTTCAACGAAACGAGCGCAATGCATCTCGCGCTTCATATTCATTCGAGTTTTTAAATCGTAACACCTTAAAGTAACAAATTAGTTGGAAATCTTGATGCTTGCATCTACGTAAACAAGATCATTTCCAAGAGTTGATTCATATAAAATTTGACACATGTACGAGATGATTGTATTGCACTCAAAGTATCGATAGGTAGTCTCGATCAAGTGTACGAATGCGGCATACGCGTGGGGGTCGTTGGGCTTTGCACTGGATCTAAATCAATTATTGCCAGCGGCAGTCATGCCTCGATTGCTCTACACGTATTCGGTATCAAAGCTCGTTGCAGGTATTACAAAATACAGAGCAGAGTCGGTCCGAGCCGAGCCAGGGTGAAAGTGGCTTCTTAATGCGACGCACCCTTTGATTTTGACGCTAGACGAGCTATGCGCGCGATTCGATCGCAGGCTCAAGGGGTCGTCTCTTTACGCGCACATGCCTCTCCCTACGCGTAATATTTGTCGAAGCCGAGCCGAGGGATCGAGTCGATGAATTTATGCAGCAAGTTTTCTGCAGAGCGCCGAGAACTCAAAAGTGCCCCGAGCGAGAATCGATTCGACACGTCGCGCGCAACATTAATCCGAATTCCTTTCGATTAATTTAAAATGCAGCTGTGAAAAGAGACCCATGCCTATCTCGACCGTAACGCGTGACTGTGTGAGATATCGGTCGCGCCTAAACAAATGAAACACGTACGTAACGTCGGCGGCACTAGCGGACAGAATGAAAAATTTCGGCTCGTGCTCGTCAATCAGGGGAGGGGGGACGCGTCGAGGCAACGAAGCGCGACTCGGACGATGCCGAGTGGGTGTGAGCCAAGTGCCAAGCGCAAAGGTGCGATAAATACTCGATAAATTTTTCATCCGCCTCATATTTATGCCCATATTTATATAACATTTATACAGGCGTAATGGGCCGCGAATCTGAATAATTAATTCGCGCGTTAATCCGTTTATTAATTCGTAGGCAAAGTTATTGGTTTGGGCGCATTCCTGCGCAGTGTTTGGCTACACGTCATGCGACGAGCTCGCGCGCCCCCAGCTGACAAATTTATCGCGCACATATAATTGTAATATACAGCTGTTAATACTGCTGTTTGCGGCACATTCGTAATCGGGTCATGGAGAAATGCGGCAGATATTTTCATGTATGCTAGTTCCTAAGAGAGTGGATATATACGGCAAGTGTAAAAAGAGTACGAATTTCGACAATTCTCAGCTTTTACGAGGAACTATTAAAAGTATCGCGCTCGGGCTGACTCATCGATTGATCACACAGACGCCTGAGCTGCGTATAATTTTGCCCGATTTTGATGTGAATTTACGGTGTTTTAAGAGAGACCGAGACTTTGCCTAAACAGCCAAAAGAGAGAGAGAGAGAAAAAGAAAGGGGAACGAGAGCCGAAATGAGGAATTATACGTATTTTATGATAGAAAAAACCTCAGCACGAAATTCTCCAGGCGGCCCATAATAGCTCCTCTGTCTCTGCCTCTGCTTCTTTTTCTTCTTTTTCGATATATATGAACGAGAGGTCGGTAAATCCACATTATTAGCTTTAATGAGGGTCGCTGAGGAGTGCCGCCGTCGCTGCCACTCGAAAGCCCGGACCGCCTGCTGCTGTATTCTGCTCTGCAGCCATGAGATTTGGAAGCGACTGGCCGTCGTATTTAGCGCTCGCTCCGACAAGATTGACAGTAGGGCGCAGATCTCGAAGCAGCTCATCACACTTTACCTCGTTCCGGGCCAACGCGCCAATTTTTATACTCTTGGCCCATCTATTTACACGTACTTTGTATTTGACTCTTTTTTGTTGGTCGTTTTGGGCTCCGCGCAAAATGATTCGTTGAGATGCGTCGGTCGATTTGCAGCGCAGGAAAAAGGACGATCGCAGATGCGTACTTGCTAGGTATGCGCAGCGTGTAAGTTGGCTCGAGTGCTCGCATTGAAAAACAGCTAATAGGATGATGCTGCTCCGAGTGAGAAACGGCAAGGAAGTTAATGTGATTTTTGCGGTGCTGTAAAGGCGAGATAATCCCAAAGTTAGTTTATTGTCGGTGAGCGCGTCGTGCCGCCAGCGGACCGAGCGGGATTACAGGACGACGACGAGTGCGGCTTTCTATTATTCCATTAGGCTGTCGTGCTCGCGCAATAGGCCTGTAGTTGGCTCGTGGATGCGCGACTCGAGACCTAAGCCGGCGTACAAAACAGATAAGGCCTGCGATAGGTTTGGCCAAGGGAGTCAGGAAGAAGCGTTTTACGCTCGACGGGCCGAGGCCGAGAGGATTTGGGGCTCCGTCGAACACGCCCTATTGTGACTCGGTGTACGAGCTTGGATGCCTTACCGAATGCGTGCCAATTCAATTTCGACAATTTGTACCCCTCGATGCTCGAGTCTATCTCGCGTCTATCTATATAATATAAGCTAGAGGTGTAGCTAGGCAAGCGTCAAAAAGCGACAAAAAGGCCCTTCCTCGATGGGCCATCTGGTCAACCGAAGCGAATACACTTACTTAAAGGCCCAACTGACAAAGCGATTTATTGACACTGTTTACATAATACTGCGCGCAGCAGCGAGTCGTGTACGGAGCCACCATCTCACCGCGATCTACCTTTCCCTTCCTTCTGCCGCTCTGTCTGCCGCTGTGCGCTTGGCACAATGACGTTTTCGGCTCATTGTCATTGGGCATTTGTACGAACGTAAAAATGAAAAGTGATGCAATGAAAAGTCGTCCTCGTCTGCCCGTATTGGCCCCACACATACACACACACACACACACACACACACACACACACGATCGCGCGACAATTGCCATCGTAACGTACATCTTTAATGAGCTTCTTTACATGCCACGGGACTTTGTTTCGTGTCTCGTACCGTCGATGTACCTGCGGTTGCAGCTCGGCTTCGCTTTCTCGCTTTCTCCCGTTTGCTCGAGCTGCTTTTCTTACTTCCGAATCTCGGTGCGCTCGTCCGCAGCATTGTAGCGCATTGTCGTTCGCTGCAGGACGTACCTTTCGAGCTCGTGTTGTCGCCCGTGCGAGCACTTCACCCTACAGCGCGCAACGGACCGGGACAATAGCGGAAAAAACGTGCCGTTTATTCAGCCATTTGCCTGCTTATTCGATCGTACGAGGCAAAAAGTACCAAACTACAAGAATCGAGCGAAAAATGTTTCTATAGCGCTACGAGCAGATGTGCGCGAACTCGGAAGATTATGCCATTATAATTCATTCCAGCTCACCTATGTGTAATTATCCCATCGATGCTTTTAATAAATGGCCCGATTAATTAATACGTGTCAGTAATTAGCTAATGTGGATGCTGATTTTAAACGATTTCCAACGAGGCCCCGGCAATCGAAAAGTATGCCTAATACGTATCGACGAGCGTGCGAACTGTTGGCAATGACTCTTCTGGATCTGCCTATGTTAAATATGATATATAGACGTCTCGGCCAAGGCAACGGCTCGGAGCTAGTTGAAACGGTGACGCGGCACAAGTGCGCCACACACACACACGCAATTGCGTATTCATAAAATCATAAAATGAAACGATCAAAGTATAATAAGGAGGTAATTTAGTGCGCGGTCCGTGACTCAAACAATGGCCCGGACAATACGAATACGCGTTACAATGTACTCGCTATAGCAAATCCGAAGTACGAGTACGACCGTACGAGTCGCTGCGGTCAGACTGCGTAGGCACTCCTTTGAGGTCTGATCGAGGTGTGAGCCAACATTTCGACATAATATGCTACATACATTGTATGCGTCAATCGAATTAAATCGCGACTCGATGCACCTTACAGGCGCATAATAGCTCAACTCTAGCTCGATCTAAGCAAGCGAGCGGACGAGTTGCGGCCAGGCTCCCTTTCGCGCCTATCATTTTCTTCTTATTATTATTATTATTATTGCGAAGCTATTTATAAGCGAGGCGTTATCATTGCTTTATTTAGCTCTTTGCTTTTCTCGGCTGCGCGAGTAACGAGTGTGGCTTGCTGCTGCTGCAGTACTGACACTCGACCGCAGCGAATCACGGCTCGCGGAGCAAAATCTCAATTGCAGTAGAAAACTGTAGGTTTATTGGCTGACCGAGCGAGCTCATCATACGATACAAGCACGAGCGATCCAACTTGGAGCAGAGCATCGGCACGTCGTTGCGAATAAAGTCGCAGATGATGGTTACCTCGGCGTTGGATCGTCTTTTCATCGACTCGAGGTCTAGCTTGCGGTTACTCGAGGCGCTGGGCGCGTGCCTCCTCCTCCTCCTCCTCCTCCTCCTCCTCCTTATGCTGGCTCGCGATCGTTGCAATCGATGCAGCTGAACTCGCGAGCAACTATACCGCGCGTAAAGGCGCGAGATAAATTCGACAGCTCGTGCAGCGTCCTGTCCCGCACGAAGGCCCACGAAGGGCCAAAAAATCACGCGCGGCCCGTGCAGGAACGTCTAGGCTAGCAGTCGCAGAGAGCAGAGTCGGATGCAGGCCAGGAGCGGCCCGCCACGGACAATCAAACGCGTCCTGGCCGCGTGTCCATAACGTACGAGGAATTAACATTTTAACGGCGCGGGATCGGGAGAGAGATAGAGAAGCAGAGAGAAGCGGAGAGAGATTCGCGCTGTGTGGCCAGGACGCATCAGGCGTATAAGCAGCTATACAGGCAGCTAGTCCTGGGCCGTCACCGTGAGCCACACCAGCAGCCAAGAGCAGCAGAACGAGAGAAAAAGAGGAATGGTATAATAAATATCCCGGCAGCTGTCAATTATACATCCAAAAATCACCGCGCAGCGATAGGAGCGTCGGATAAAAGTCCGCCCGCAAGAGTTCGGATGTCATCGGGTGTTGGTCGCATCGCTAAAATATACCATTATACGCGAGAGAATACATTATATCGAAGGAGGCAGCTTAGAGCCGGCCGACAGGCATAAAACGCGAGACTCTGCTTTGCGAGAAAGATGCGAGAAAGATGCGAGAAAGAGAGAGAAGCCTTTGTAGGTGTTTTTAGGGCGGCATTAGACCCTAGTAGGTATAAGTAGAGAGATGGACAACTGACGAGATCGACGAGACGCGTCGTAGGCTAGGAATCGCTGGCGCCTATTAGCCCCTTTGGCAGGATGATGCAAGCACTTTTTATATCTCGCTCGGCCCATTCGACGCTACTCTCGGGCATAATATACGGATCGGAGGCTTATTAATGCGCGGCCATGTGGTCCTCGAGTCGTTTGTATCCGTTTGTCACCGATCGTAGCAGCTTATACAGTTTCCATGCGTAGGTCGAGGCGCTGGCCAGCAACTCCCAACTTTGATGCACTCGGGCCTTTGATTGCGGTACTTTGTTGCGATCGTGGAAAAAGTCGCAAGCGAGCGCACGTGCCACGAGTACGCGTGGCTAATGGCTCGAAAGAGAGAGAGAGAGAGAGAGACTCGCAGTAATCGCGACGAGCGAACTACAAAGATGCAGCCGAGTAGAGAGCGTGCTACGAACCTCGAACTCGACGAGCACGAGGAGGCAACCGCGAGCCGAGAGCCTAAACAGTTTGCCAGCTCATCCAACCGATTTTCTCGCTCCCTCGTCGCAAGCATCGTCCGTAGCGAAGATGCAGCTGCCGAGGCAACCGCAGTATAGGCAAAGAGAGTAGCAAGTATAGGCAAAGAGAGAGAGAGAGAGAGAGAGGTGCAATTTTGTTGCCTCTGCAGCTTCTATTCTTCGGCCGAGCAAATGAAATCGTTGATCCTCGAGCGAGCTTGGCTTCTCCCTCTCGTGCGTTACGCGTTGCATCGCAGCTCGCGAGTGCGGAGTTGGTGCAGCTAGCCGGGAACTCGCTCGGACACTGGACAATAGCTGGGCCGGCTAATCCGCGCCGCGCTAGACGATCGCGTGACTGCGCTAGCTTATTTTTATGCACCTTTGCGAGCGAGCGAGTGCATAACCGGGGGCTCTCTCGCTGACGCATTTCCACGCGGGTGGCTCGTTCCGCGAAAAGCGACGCGGTAAGACGTGTAGGCGCGCGCGACGCACGGCGTCTTTCGCAGCTCGGGCTCGAGCAATTATTGAACTCGTGCCGCTACTAGTGTGCGTACTTCTCTCTCTCTCTCTCGACTCTCTGCGTGTTCCGTATGCGGTGCCAAGTGCACGTAACTGCGCATGACCGAGCCGCCAACAGCCAACTGCAAAACTCCACTGCCAACGACACAAGGAGAAAGTATATAATTAGCTGACCGAGCTAATGATGGCTTTCTGCGCTCGCTCGACTTCTCACGTACGTGTCTAGTGTATGTAGTAGAAATAAGATGTTGACCAGCGATACTTTTCCAACGAGACATTTTTCCCCTGGCGCCGATCGCGCCCAGCTCGTAAAATCGGCCCGATCTATTTTCGCGAGCCATTGTCGCACCGAATGCCATTGTTTCCCCTATGCGCCTTATTACAATGCACACTTTGCTGCGCGCTTTGGATTCGCAAAGGATGTAAGTGCGCCAATTGCGTATAGAGTAGGCGAAAAGTAAAGGCTCCCTTGGACGCTCTACTCGGGTGGTCCCGACAATTAATCAATCGCAATTGCAGCGATACGCACGAGTTTGGCTGCGCACTTTCTCTCCCAGTCCGGCTCTTATCCTCTTTTTTTGTGCAACTCGCTACAAGTTCTAGCGTGGCTGTTGCTCGAGTTTGCTCGTTGTTTCGAGCCGGTTCGCGCCTCGACCAACTCTCTGCCGCTTTCTCGATTAGCTGCTGCAGTCTGCTACGCGCGCGACACCGCGAGAGGGAGTGCGATTGAATCGTATAACACGAGCGAGACAAATTTAGCCACTGCGAACGACCCAAAAGCTCGGAAAATTGCAGTCGGACGAAAAGCTGGCTGCGATCGATAGCCTAACAAAACCATGTAAATTAATGCAGGCTTGGCTTCGTTCGCTGCGTTCGATTCGGTACGAGCTCTTGGGCACGAGGTAGGGCAGGCGAGATTTATTGCGCTCGACGCGAGCTAGCTAGTCGCGGATTCGCTCGTACGTGCAGTGCCACTGGCGGAGCTCGCGATTGAGCAATAAATAATCCGGCCTGCAAAACGCTCGATGCTGTGCGAGTCGCGACGAGTGGCGGTGGATTTTTGCCGGCCGCTACTACGATAGGAATCAGCTCCTCGCCCCTCTCTCCCTCTCGCGCGAGTACCGCGGCGCATTCGATTGGATTTATTAGTCGGCGCAGCATCGTTGCTCGCCTTTCGCAACTTTGCAAACGACCATCGAGGCTGAACGTCGGCTATGATATAATTTTCACCTCTACTACACCAAGTACACATCTCGACGTAATTGGAGCGACTAACTCGATACGAGCTCGATACGAGCCCGTACAAAGGTTCGACGTTCGACGCCATATTAATTAGCAACAGCTTTCAATGTTCACGCGTCGATTGCCATATTTATCCGAGTTATATAGCAACAGTTCGATCGCGCTAATTTGAATGCCTCGAGTACAGAGTGTAGGAAGGCTGAATGTATATAAGCTGAGGTGCTCGCACCTCTCGTTGGCGCATACATCGGCACTCGGCGCGGCGAGCTGCGAGTCAACGGGACAAGGAGGGGAGAGAGCCAGAAAGTGTACTACACATGCATCTAGCTCGTCCGTGATCTAAGATGAAACCGAGTGCAAATATTACATTCGTTTAACGAGCGACTCTCTTTGAGCTCTGCATAAAGCACCACATTATTTGCTCCCCTTGAATCAGCAACATCTTCGTTACCGCATGCCCGTTTACAAAGGCTGGTCCGGCAAATTTCCCCGAGTGGCTCACCAAAAGAAAAAGCCTCGAGATACCAAAGCAAGTGCAGGTCGCTGGAAAACTGCACGAAATTGCACAACTATACGACGCGCACCTACTGTACGATCCGTCAGAGCACTCGTACTCACTGATCGCGCCCAACTGCACTGGAATTCAAGCTTTGGTGGAACGACACTCGCAGACGAATTCTAGACCAAGTCGGCGGATCGAGCGAATTGCCTGGCCGAGACGATGGCACTGCGAAGGGAGTCAGTCGTCGAGGATGCAGCCTGCTCGGTCTCGCTCGAGAAGCGATCGCGTAGTGCGTCGCTGCTGCTGCTACTACTACTTGGCAGTTTGGTGGTGGGAGCCTCGGAGCGGCGTAGTGGGGACTGGGGCCGCTGCGTGCGGTCTTCAGGCCGAGGGCCACCCAAGTCGCCTCGGCACTACGGCAGCTCTGGCTCGCGCGCCACTATCTGCACGCACGCACACACACACACACATACATACACAGAGAGAAGAGACGTTTCTGCACTTTTCGAGTCTCGCGCGTGTGTATGAGTCGGCTGTTGGCATTGTGAACGAGATGCAGAGAGAGAGAGAGAGGAAGAAGACGATGCGTCAGGACCACCGGATTATCGCTCGAGTCGTTTCTTTGGGCCGTTGTGCGGGCCGCGACACCGAGCTCGCGACTGCCTTGCGACTGGCTCGCGGCTTATCGATCGCTTTATTAAAGCTCATAGCCGCTTGTACACTCGCCCGCGGCGAGCGGACTTTTACTCGGCGGCCTCGAGTGCGCTTCCGATATGCTTCTGCGAACCGGCCTGCATAGGCGGCCAACTCCTGCCTGACCTCGTTTTTTCCTCGCCGAGCGGCTACCTGCAGCCGCTATACTCATACTTGCTTCCTTGTCCGACTATGCCCGACGCTCACGAGCTAGCTGCAGTGACGCGTCTTATTCGCGCGCAGGCCAACTGCAACTTTGCGCACCTGATTTACGCGTGCCACACACCGTATGCGCCTTTCGGCTCTCCCCTTGTTGACTTGCAGCGGCTCGCGCGATGATCCCCGAAGTGACTCGCGGCTTAAACTTCGAAGCAGCTGCGCGCTAGCGGAGCGACGAAAGCCACCGACTACGTTTTCGCTCGTCTTGCGTCGCGATACCGACGATGATTCGTCTCGGCACTCTTGTGCTTGCTCGATAACTTTGCCGATTCGACCGCGAACTCTCCTTGAGACTATTACTCGCGCCATTTTATTACTGCGATACTGTAAAAATTAATCGATATTGTCCTTCGAGTCGGGGGGCACAACCAGGCATTGGACGAACGAGTCGATGGCGAAAGCAACGATGCGTACGCGCTAATTAATCTTTCGGCACACTGCGAATTTGCACCGATCGAGCTCATCGAGTAGTCTAGCTGGCCTCTTATCGGATGAAATATTCAATGCTTCCAACTCAATTTTTACTAAAACTATAAAAGAAAGACGAGATTTATTGTGCGTAAGCTGCTCCGCGAGATGAGCAAAATCCAAAGATCGGTTCTCGCACGGCAACTAAATAGGGAGCTGGATCAGCGGCCAACAGCCTGTTGCAGAGACGCACAATTATTTCGAAAGCGAGATCGTAAACGAGAGTGCGCAAGTATGTGCGCTGCGTGACGTACCGCAATTCGAGCGATCGACTCTCGACGGCCGCGCGCAATTTCTTCCTTTTCCAAGCAGCTGCTGGCCTGCATTCTATACCTCGCATTGCCTTGTAAACTTATTTTGACTTGTAAACTGCGAGACTTTGGACGAGTTGCAGTCGGCTGGAGCCAACGAGAGGCATTACGAGCGCGACGAATCGTTGGGGCCAGGATCCGCTCGATTGAGTCATTCGCGTCGAGGAGCCATCCATTACGATCGATGATTATTACGGCCGGCAATTGATCGGTCATTTATCGGGCCTTCTGGATTCTCCGATCGAGCCACACTCGCGACGCGAATAATTTCAAAACTGCTCGAGCTCCTTTCGGAGTTGGACTATATAATAATATAATATATAAGGCAGCTGCGTGATTTCATCGAGCGACCGAGGCAATTATCAATGATGCAAGCTAACAAAAGTATATTATATATGTACGTTGTGTCGTTGGCAGCGTTCAGGGCTAAAATATGCAGCCGGGGTACGATTTATGGATCTTTGGAGCTATTATCGCTCGCATAGCTCGCACGGCTCAGCAAGATTTATGCTCGCGCGATGCACTTTTATTTGTTGCGTGGAAAATTGGACGAGCCGCCGCGATCGGTCCATCTCCCCGGTCGAGCGATAAGCCAACGGACGCGCTGATTTCGATCCTAGCTAATGCGCCTTCAGCCAGCTCGATGAATTATGAATTACGACGCGTTCAACAGTTTGCGATACGAGCGGAAACAATGGCTGCCACGAGGCGCGACGAATGTCGCGAGAAATTATCGCCGCTAGAGGACGATGGCGGGAACGTCGAGTCGTCGCCGTGCGTAATTCGCTCATCTCTCGCTGCGTAGGAAAAAGAGCGGCGTAATTGCGAGCGACTACTTTGTTGTAGCGCAAGAAAGAGGTCAGCCTCGTGCGAGTGCACTGGAATTAGCGCTCGATATTAGGGCTTGATGCTCGTGGCAAAATGAGAGGAGGCCGTAATTTATGGGTCGTTTGAAGTAAACGACGACGACAGAGTCGCTGCATCGAGCGCTGAGCTATCCCCTGAATTATGGCCTGCTGGCTGCTTAACTAGTCTTGAGTTACGACGACGTTACCGCGACGCTCTTGTAAATCGTTCGCAGCTCTTGCGAATCGTACGCCTGCGCGAAAAAGCTCCGCGTCAGCAGCTTTTATATTCTTTTGAGCGACGCAACGGGCCGAATCTCGCCGGAGCGGGGCCAGGCCTGCGTGAATACTAATTGCCAGCAAAGCAGCGCAGTTTCCTTTGAAATGTCGCTCGTTTCGAGCAGTCGCGCATCTGCACCTCGTGCAACTCTCCAAATGCAACTGGTCCTTTCTTCAACGAAGATTACGATCGATTCGAGCTTCGAACATTTCCAACTCGCAATGCCCGCTGAATTTCTCCAAACTCCGAGGATGCTGCAAGGATGGATACAGCGGAGAGTCGGCCAAGTTGGTTGGAGCTCGAACTAGGCTACGCGTCGCTGCAGTTAGCCAACTCCTCGATCGACGATTCAATTATGGCCCGATCGATCGATCGACTCGAATGCAAAGTTCCAGTCGAGTCTCGCTCGGAGCAGGCATCGATCGGCCTTCGAGCTCGTTCTTTGCGCATTAGCGGCGGCGCGTCGAGGAGCCGACAAGTACATAGTACGTATACGCAAATGGGAAAATTACAGAGCTACATGGAATACGGGGCGAGCTGCGTACGGCACGTACGGATCGAGGAGAGCGCTTCAATTTGCCGAGTGCATTTTCGCTTTCTTTCCTCGTGGAGGCTCGAGCGAGTGAGCGATTACTGGCCAGGCTGTGTATAAAAGCGTGCATATGTCATCACCTGCGTTATGAATTGTAGGATCGCGGCTGGCTCCACCCACTTCCTGCGGCCGGAAACGAGTCGCACGCGCCGACACACACACACACACACACGTAGGCGCGAGACCGCTTCCTTCATTCATTCCAATTGTACCAATTGTCAGCTAATTGAAAGAAAAGCGCCAAAACTAATGCATCTCTTGCATAACTGCATATCTAAGTATAGCAGCGAGGCTTGAGTTTTGAGAAATTCGACACGCGTTGACCGAATGTAATATCGTTTAGATATACCCACTTAACTCGATCCCTCGGCCGCTTCGAGCAAACGAAACAAATGTATAAATGTTAGCGATTGACTAATGATCGTTGCGATAACCTATAGATGAGATCGTTGGGCTCTAGTTGGAGGGATCGAGTACGAAAGCAAAGATAAAGCGAACGAGCTACGCTGTTCGTGGAGTGCTAGCTGGTGCTAGCTCGTGCGAGCTCTCCCACGTAGTAGGCAAATTACGATCGATCCCCGAGAGATATCTCAGATACGAGGATTACTTATTAACACACCTAAGCTCGATGGAGCTCGCTTCGTCTGCTCTTCGTAAGCACGTCGTTGTGTAGGGCTCGAGATGCAGATTGTGCTGAGCAATCTTCAAACAGCTTCGAGACGCGTACGAATCGACTCGAGGTTCATTTTCTCGTTGGCTCTCTTTGCCGGACTCGATAGCGACATTCGATCAACGTGTTTTTGCGATAAAAGTTGCTTAGTATTAGCTTAGTATTATGCGCGCGCCAAGTATTGCGCAACGGGCTACTACAATTACGCTACTATAATTCCGCTCGTCTCTCGCTAAATGAAGATGCTGAAAGATCGGCAAGCAAGCGAGTCTTAATTGCGCGTTTCCTCCCACCCTAGGGCTCGCGGCACCATCTCTAGCTAGATCTAGTCTAGTCGTCTAGGAGCTAGTCGAGCGGATGCGAGCAATTAACGACTTTTCACAGCAACGTGCCGTGCTCTCGACGATGTACGCACAATTACTCGGAGCGCGTGAAAAGTTGCTCGGCCACGAGCTTCCGGGGAGATCGGGCCTCGCACGCAGTCCTCCTGGCCCGAGTGAGTTATTACCGCTGCAGCTCCGTAATCGTAATTGCCAATCGATAGCCGTCGTCGTCGCGCGCGTTCACCAACATTTCCACGTTTCGCTAGCTCGATCGTTGGACAAAGGACTCGCGAACGCTCGCGATGCGTTGCCCTCTTTGTGGATATACTACGACCTTTGGCAAGGAACGAGTGCGGCCCTGGCTTTATGGACCGCGACGAGCTAATTACTCGCGCGCCGCCTAACGAGCCATCTTTTCCTTTTCTCGACGTTCCAGTCGCAGCCCCCCCCCCTTCGAATCTACGATCTAGGACTAGCAAAACGTGTATTGCCCCGTACCTTGGCTGCGCTAATTAATGCGTTAATGAAACGACCTGTTCATTGTCGAAAACGAAAAGGAGAAAAAATTAGTAGCCTAGCTCGTAATGCGCTGCTGCTTCTGGAAAAGCGGCTCGAGCTTGAGTTGGCTGAGACGCGTAGCCAACGATCCTTCTCGTTACAACGACCTCGACTGCTGCTACTGCGCACCTTTTTTTAGCTCGGCTTCGACGCTGCACTCGAGAGGGAGAGCACCGCCTTTGCCTTTTACAGATTTTTATGCTCTTAGCCGACAATTATGAGCCGGCAATTATATCACGATGAACATTTTATCCATATTAGCTGTATCCATAACAGCTCCCTGTATGAGCCTCATTATCACACCTTTAATTAAAACGTACTTAATCATCGAGCGAGCGAGCTCGACTCTTGCTTAGCTGCTCTTGCGCATTTATATCGTGTAATTAACCTTTTTCTCTCCTCTTTTGTTTCAGGTGAGTATCTACGAGCAGTACAATGAACGTTATCCCTCCTTCTTGGCTAAGTCTGCGAGTACTGTGGCTTTTTGCGTCAAACTTGCAACGGCTTGTATTGCCCCGCCGATCCAAATGCAAGTAAACAATTGCCACAGCGGCTTTCGTTCGTCCGATTGAATTAGTCGAGTTTAAAAATCAATTTCGTCGACTCGAATTTATTCCGCAAAGCAATAGATCGAGCTTCGTTAAAAATCGCTCAAGTTGACGAAAATTCGCCCATAAATCAGCTGGCTCGTTTCGTTCGGACGATTGGAGCGCCACAGAGCTCTGGATGGGGAAAATAGGCGATGGACTCGAATAATAAACTGCCCACTTGAGACGATATAAATCGAGGATCGGTCCTGCCAACGAATATCCTTGGCAGGCTATGCTTTGTAGCTATCTTGCCGCACGCACACTGCTCCGAGTCGAGTGAAATCTGACCTGGAGGAGGAATAATCAACGTTGACGAGATTTGGTCTCTTTTGCATATTTATGGAGACGATCGCGCTATAATAAAAATTAATATGATATAATATGTATATGTTCAAAGGCTAAGCTCGTTTGGAAAAAAGATACGCCTGATGCGGCTGCATAAATTTTGATGCGGAGCCCGGCCAATACATCAATTAAATGCTAGGATTATCGCAAAGGGTGTGAAGAAAAAGTTGAAATCGGCACGCGGTGGCAAAAGTGTCCAATTCTAGCTATCGCGCATTTATATTCGTTGGCAAAGTTCAAATTGTACAGTGGTGGGCGACGTGACGAGGAGATTAAGCGACTTTTATCGTATCAAATTCCTCTCTTTGATAAATGATCCGGAGCATTGGTCATTTGGCTCGGACTGGCGCAGATTTGGCCGGGCAGCTCTCGTAGGATAGGAGCCGATCATTTCTCAGGTAAAAAAGATGAACGAAATGCTCAGGGAATTCGGACAATGACCCAGAACGCATCTAACGAAAGTCATTGTAAAATCGAGCGAAGCCCGTCTGTCCCACGCGGATCCGTTGCTGGGCGCTTTGCATATAATATATATGTTATATAGTCGGGGGGCCGGCTAAGCGTCGCAGTTCGCACGCATACCGTGCTATATATCCTTGGAATCCGTATTAGCTTGCTTATGCTTCTGTTGCTTTTGGTATAGTCGAGTCGACCTTGGCCTCCGGCGCTGCGCCAACGGGTCAGGCTCGAGACTCGCTCATCGTCATTAGGCTTCGTTACGATCGCGTTGATATAATTGCACGAGTACACGAGCATCGCGTAGTTTGAATCGCCCATCGAGCTTCGGTCGCAGGCGCCGCTCGGCGTAGAGGTGAAAATTGATCGACGGCTCTTTTTTTCGCGGCCCCGTCGAGCTTTGATTCGTCGCTCCGTCATAAATCCATTAGGCTTTTTTTTATGCTCTCTGGCCCAAAGTTAAATAAGCATCATTAGAGGCTCGGGCGATTAATTAGGACTAGGGCTCTACGAACGCGTCAAATTAGCGGCTTATTTTATTTCGATTATTGGATATTATAAAAGCATAAAGCTGCACTCGATCTGCGCATCTTTTCGTTGCATACGTATATATATATAGTTGTAAAGCACATAATAAACAGAGAGAGAGGCGCAACGCAATGGTGTGCGTCGACGCGTGCGGGCCGCCGAGCAATTGGAAACTGAGACTTAATTATTATACGCATTTAAGTATATAATATACGTCAGAAAATAGCTCGTATAATACATTTGAGCGCGTGCGTGCGTGCGAGCAGCGCGTGAAATACCTGTTTAAAATGACAAGTTATTTTATTTTTTGCCACCCAGCCAGTTGGCCAGAGATGGCGATATTTAAATTTCAAAATAGTCAAACATCTTGCATAAAAGCCAATGCGAACGTGTCGCTCTCGAGCCCATTATACATGATATGTGACACGCTATATGTATCCTCTGCCACTATATATATATTATATTATATGCATACATGTATTTGTACATAATATACAATGCAGGCATGTGGCCAAGCTGTGGTGTGATGAATCGCGTTTATATACCGAGCCAACGACACAATGTCATTGTGTTGCTGCTTTATTGATACGTACATATATAGAGAGAGCTATAGGTTTTAAAGGGAGAAAAGTTTGGCATCTGTTTTGGGGACGACGTGGCTAATAGATCCACGCGTCCTTTTCAAGCCAAAACAGCGAATGTTTTGTCGAGGCAGAAATTCAGCCAAGTACAACAAGGCAGTTGTTGTGGCGGAACATGTATATCAGCCATTGAGCCCGTGGGCCCATTGAGCAGCGCTCTATAATTCACTCCATAATAAGCTAGAGATTTTCCCGTTGTATCGGCTAGGTAGGCAGTCTCTCGCACGCATGTCTTACAGCCGAAAAATGGCATTGTGACTTTTTGACCGCTAGTTCGCTCGAGAAGGAAAGTACGAAGAGACGAAAAGAGGAAATTTGTCCAAAGGCCAGCTAATTGAAAACTAGGCTCGATCCCATAGCTCGGTGTGTTGGCCACGTGCTGCTGCAGCTCGTCTCGAGCGCAATAAAGAGACGGTAGCCGCACGCAAGAGCGCAAGTGGTCGTTGGTATTACACATTGCTCGGGCTATCGGTGCGAATTGCAGTGCAGTATCCCGAGTCATGTGTCGAGCGAGCTCGAGGGGAGGGGAGCTGCTCTCAAAGTAGAAGCTAGCAGCGAAACGAGCCTCTCGGCCGCTGTTTGGTCTGGCTCTCGCGAGCTCGGGCTCGTGCGCGGGCGAGCTCGCCAGTCTTATATAGTCGAGAGCAGTGTGTGTAGCTATAGCTGCGGCGGCGGCGGCGGCATGCAGCGCCTAATGTATGCCAGGGGCTAGCACGGTGGTCCCGCTACAGCGTGTGGGTGGTCCGCGTCCTCCCTGTCGAGGCACTCCCCTGCTTACTCAGCTCTGCACACATACTCGCTGCTGCTGCTGCTGCTACTCACGCTCGCGACCTCACTTCTCCGCTTCAAACTACCTCCGGACTAAAAACCCTTTGCCTAAAGATCCTTTTCCTTTCTATCGCTTACTTATGCTCGTCGCCTTTTCTTTTCGTCGCAGCTCATTTTCTTCTTCCTGCCTATCTATTACGAGCCAAGGCGCAACGGATAGCCCAATCTTATAAAACGTACGTCTTGACTTGTATTCTCTCAATTTTTATGTCTCAATCGCTCATCGCTGCTGCTGCTGCTGCTGCTGCCTCGATGCTAACGATTCCATCAAGTAGCCAAGTCGAGCGAGCGGATGAACGAGCAGACATTTGTCTCTCGCCAAAAGTCCAGCTCTGACAAAACATCGATCGGCCGCTTCTCCTCCCTCGCATCTATTATACACGCATATCGCGTATTATGTACTGCCACGATCGATCACTCAATCCGATCCAGTTCCTCGTGAGGCCATTTTAGAAACCCTACGTCTTATTGGACTCGTATGTGCTGAGCGCGTGTCACATTTACTTAATAATATCGCAATATACTCGACTGCGCCCAAATGAGATGTATCGCTGCTAGAGCCACTCAAGAGCACTTCCCAGACTTGGCTAATTCTGCAGTCTCATACAGATCGACGCTCCAACCTCTTGACCATTTGATCTTGAAAATCCTTGAAAGACAACAAAAAAAGCTGAACAAAAGAAGCACGAGCCGGGCCCGGGCCGAGGCGAGCTTATTAGATGCTTGAGTAAACACTGCAATGACGTGTCATTCGACGCCGCGTCCTTCCCAGTCAAAATCGCACCCGACACATGCCTCGGTATCCAGCCGCGGAAAACAATATACACATTAACTACTTTTATGCATTGCCTATGCGCTTACAGACTGTCTCGTGCGATGTAATCGAATTTAAATGACATGTAAATACGACGATTCGATACTACAGCTATAGCTGGTAAGCTCTGCCTATTCGTGTATACGTCATTTCTTTCGCGGACGTGGATAATCAATCGGTGTATCGGAACTATCGACTGGTCTCACTCGTCGCTGAGGCAAGCTCGTTTGTACGTCGTCCTAGCTGCTTTTTAATTTCTTCTCTTCTCCTTTTTTGCGACTGATTATTCCGTTCTATAAGCTACCGTCGAATTATACGTGGCTTGGCAGGCCTCCTATACAAACTCGTATACTTAACAAAGGACAGCTGTCACATCCGACAGGATTAGCACGTCTGAATTACGCCTCGCTACAGGATACTGCTCCTGCACTGCAAAATGTGCTCTTTGACCTCTACTCGGATCGGATCCAGCAGCGCAACGATTTCGCAACAGGACCGAGTCGAAAATTAAACTCAACATCGTGTGAGGCATGGCGAGCGAAAAAAGAAGCCTGACGGACGAGGTGCGGTCGATTGTAAAAAGAGCAGCTAATTGTCGGCTAAATTAATTGCGCCAAATTTTCCCGTCCAAGTTGGAGCTCGATAGGGCGATGCGTAACGGAGCATTTGTAGCTCGTAGATTGGAGCATCGGAAGATTTGACACATGGCAGAGCGAATACGTAAATATGGATAAAAAGCAAGTTTGTTGTGGCATTTGCATTTACACTAGACGTGGCATGTTACGATACAAGCTCGTGCGCGCGCATACAATATCGTGCGTAAACGTGCACAACGGCCGAGCAGCCAGAGAGACAAGAAAGAGAGCTGAATATGAAGTATAGAGTGAGCAAAGACGGCTGAAGAAACGTATATTATAACGTGTGTGGCCGATCGCGTATCGCTCAATTGAGTGAAGGCGAGTGCGAGAGAGTCCTAAAAGGCTGAAAACCGGTCGCCTCGAGCGAAACGATCTTTGCGTTGTTGTGCACACACACACGTACTCGACTGTTGACTCGCTGACTCGTGCGCGCAAGCACAAACTCTCGCACACGACTACAGCTCGAGCACACATAAATATTCCAGGCCTTCGCTGCTGCTGCAGTCGGCCTCCGGTTACACTTTTGACGATTCAATATACGTCTTTCGCGGGACCCACACTTACATGTACATATGTAGCCGTACGACTTGTCATATCGAGCGCGCAGCCAGATAGCAAATGCAAGCGAACCACAGCTGCTCTGGTTTATTTTCATTTGCCAAGCGCCGAGGCCTGCCTCGTTACTTTACAACGATAACGAGTCACTCTCTTTCGAATTTCGGGACAAGAAATTGCAGGTCAATTTGAAAGATCAAGGCTAGCTCATTCGGCGGCGCCTCTAGTAAGCCAAGTTCCATAGGACAGATAAATAGAGCCTGACCTTTCTCGACTTTGTTGGCACTTGTATCGGGTGCTAGCCGTGAAACCGGAGCGCCATTTAATAGCCAACTGCTCGGAGCCGTGGCTCCTGCTACAAATACAAATAGCTTGTTTATACATGTATAGAGGTCATCGAGCACGAGGTATTTCACGCAATAAATGTGTAAAAAAAAGGAGTAAAAATATTAGCAAGGGGCAGCAAGGATCGTTTGGCGCAGACGATCATTCGTGTGACGCAGAAATGCGAGTTGGAGCGCGAAATATGGTGCGCGCGTAAGAACGAGCGGATCGCGACATTTGCATACTCGTCCCGGGCTCGAGGCACGCAACATCGCACAATAGCTGCAGAATATCCAAGTCGATGCGGAGACTCGGCGAAAAAGGACGAGCTGCAGCAGTTTATTATATTAGCAAAGCCACTGGACAAATACAGTCGCCACTTTGATTGAACGTTTTAATTACTGTATAGCAGTCGGCTCTCGACCTACTCGACTCGGCGGCCGACAAAAAAGCTTCAGTCGAGCCAGCGCAATAGAGCGCAGCAGCGGTGTCGCTTGCTTGCTTCAAGGATACTCGAAAAAAGCAGCCACGGCTAAAAAATGATATATACAACGCCTGCGTATGCGTGTGTAGCTCGAGCCGACGTTGAGCTCGGAAAAAGACAATTACATAAATTGCGCCTAAGAGAGAGAGAGAGAGAGAAGGCAAGCAGCTCGTCGAGAGCAGAGGCAACTTTTTCTCCACGAGTACTTGTAAGCTGCTACGCGCCAAGAGGTAAAAGAGGTAAAAGAGTCACGTGAACGAGAGAGAGAGAGAATAAAAGACAAAGCTATATTCGTGCTCGTGCCAGCGTCAAAACGTTGACTTCTTTATTAAGCGAGGCTCGATAGGCGGCCGCACTCTCAACTCTATTATTTATCATTATTACGAGTGCGCAGCCTCTCATTTTTTCACGTCAGCTGGCGCAATGACGCATCGTATGGCTCGGCTGCAGCGCATTTTTCTCGACAAGTGCTTCATTTTTGCCCGTACGATCGAAATTCTTGGTCGATATTTGCCCAACTCGAGTACGCATGCCCCCGTGTCTAGCTAGATCAGATGAAAGACGAATCACGAGGCATCCAAGATGTTGGCTGGTCGAGATCGTGGGCCTGGATCAGCTTAAAGACGATATCGACCTCTCGATACTGCTTCGGCTCGGTTCGGCTCTGCTCGACTCATGTATATACTGCCAGCAGATTTGATAGCAGCTCTCAAGCCCGCTGCACGGAACACGACTAAAATCTCCTCTCGATCTTCCTTCCTTTCGCTCGCTGCTGCTTTCTCTCTCTCTCTCTCTCTCTTTCTCTCTCTTCTAATGAAGACGTTTCTCTATGTAAGGGGAACTTTGACGTTTTTATGGGCCAGGCCCCCCGACTCGCTCGCGCATTTTTTACTCGCATTTGTCCTTTTTCATTCGTCTCACTGAGAGAGAGAGGAAAGAAGTGCATATGCTACACTCGGCGTATAAACTGCCATAAACTGTTGCTTATTTTTTGCCTGCCTGTGGATCTTGGCGAGTCTTTTTCGCTCAATTTTTCCCGGCTCGGTCATGCCTCTTTGGTGCCAGCAATGTCCAATACGTTCGATACGTTCGATACGTTCATTGAGACAATGGACACGTCTAAGCCACGTTTTCTGACACTCGCTGGTAAAATTTCCTGTAGGCTTCGTTGGCTCGCTGGCACACACGCACACACACACACACACACACACACGCACACACACATACACAGCGAGGATCGCTAAAGATCGTTAAGCATCACTAACGATCTGTCAAGTGCGCGAGGCGAGCATTTCGCTACGTATGGAGTTTTTGTAGAGCTCCTTACACCGAGCGCGTCCGATTGATCCCCCTGCGATGCGAGGAGACTCGACGTGTGACGAGGATCGTGACTCGGGCAACGTCCAATCGTCGATGTTGCTTTTTTTCTCGCAGCGACAAAATTTTCAGTCGGACTCTCTGCTCGCACGAAAATGCCAAGAGCCGCGTAAGCTCGTAATAGATAAAGCAACGAAATGATAGCAGCGGCAACGAGCGCCTCGATAGCGTAGGGAGGTATAGCGGAGGTATAGCCGTCAAAGAGCGTAGCTGCTGTACAACATGGCCCTCAAAAGTCCTCGAGGCGAGCGAGCGAGTCAGCGGAAAAAAGACGGAGAGAAGGAGCAAAATAAGCGAGCGAGCGAGAGCAAAATAAGAGCCGGTAGCGTGACAAAAGTGCGCATCGCCGCTGGTGGTCCTTGGAGGCTCACAAAGGGCCCGCGCGCTTTATTGACATCGCAGGCATTTTATTGGCGAGGCTCGATTACCCCTGTTTAGCCCTCTTTGCTCTCACTGCCACTCGCTCGCCTATACATGTATACCATATAGCGTGTGCGTGTGCGTGCGTACACGAGCAATGGATCCGTCAGTGTCTGCGCGCTTGTATAACATGCCTCGCTATAATATATATCCGCGCTTCTTTATACCCGTATTATACGGATATATAATATAGACTGAAAATTGCGCCCGCACACGTGCTATAAAACGGAGCCGTGCGCGAGCGTTTACGGCCCGAGCTCCGACGGCGCCCAAAAACTCGCCCAAAAACTCGCCCAAAAACTCGCCATGCCCAGCGAGACACGCGACTGCCTGCGATTATTCCAAGGCTTTGCCAACTCGACGGATTTATTCGGAAGCTGCCCGATGGACTTTTGCATGTGCGATAAGTTGGCTTCGGGACGCTTCTCTCGCTGCACCTGTAACATTCGCAAAGCCATATAATTAACGCCGCTCGAGCTCGCGCAACAGGTACCAAAAGTCTCGCCCTATTTAGACTCGGCTTTTAGAATCTAGCTCGATAGGCATTTTTATTCCACGAACGGGCTCGAGAGCTAAACAGCTCGATTTATGTCGGCTCGTAAAGCAGATATACAATATCTCATTTTTTGCCCTTGATTGATGGATCGAGCTGGACGAGTCTTGGCTGCTGTTGGCTCGCTGCGCGACCTTTCAATTACACATTTATTTAGAGTCGCTGCCACCTATACGTCATGTGCTCACTGATGGACGCTGATTAATCATTAAGGGCATTTTCCTAAATGTCCCTGCGTAAATCATAATATAGCTGCGACTCGAATGGATCGAATGGATCCATTTGAGACGGGCCGTCGGTAATTAGCTACGAGCTGAATTCATCGGGCGAGTGCCAATGCGTCTGTCTCGCGTATATAGCCGCTCGTAGCCGATTCGACTCGGGGAAATTATTTGTACCTTGGCTGGAAGCCCGTCCATATAACATGTAAAGTCGCGTGTGTGCATCATCCGCGCGTTCGTGGCAAAAGTCATAAGCGTCCAATAAGCCTGAAAAATTGCCTCGGAATTCGCCTGGCTACATGTTGATGCTGCTGCCAGTTGTTTCGTATGTCTCAATTAAATTTCATGGCAACTATTAAAGTTGCCTCGACTGTCTTATTGTGCGCTTATACTCGCTTATAGTCGCTTACGAGCGCTGCGATACCGTCCCGGCCTCGAACGAGTTTACATATAGCCATATATCGCAGCACTCGAGGCAAAGAAGAGAAATGCCAAAGCTGCAGCTCGGCGTCGTGTCGTCTCACGCATATTCGCATGTCGCGACGCGTACAATACGCCCTCCTCTCGCCTATATTCTCTCTCGACGTATATGCTCGCGCACCGAATCTACACTAATGTGCAGGAATCCCGCGATTCCGATGATGTAAGACGAGAAACGGGTTTTCGTAAATTGTTTCGCATCTTTTCGTAATTGTGCTGCATATTTTCCAAGCCGACGCAGTTGCCACGAGTCAGCCAAATTTCCATCCTGCTACTAATTTTTCGTACCGATAATATATATTCGAGGTAGGCTAGAGGTACAGCGACGACAACTTGTCCCATGGCCCTCTTGGCTTCTCGGATCGACTCGGGGCATCGGATCGCCACGCCGAGAAATAATCCAACACGAGGGGCTTTGTTAGGATTAGCCGGCGACGTCCACACGTATTATGGTCGACGTTGCAGCCGATCGATGCAACAGGACACGCAGGACACACGGGACACGGGATACGCTACACCGTAAGGCAGATCGCGATCGGGATCGATGGAGCCAATCCAAAAGCCATAAAGAAGATTAGCGAGTGTCGGAGTTGGTAGCCGACTCGGCTTACTCATCGCAGCTCGTTGGACGCACGATTCTCGAGCAGCTACTTGCTCGCGCCAGAGTATCGTCCTCTCGAATTTTCGACTATCTGCGCAGTTGCTACGCGTTGTACGACAAATACAAGGACTGCCGGGCTCGATCGCAGCCGAGAATCCAGTTTGACATGGCTGGATGTGATTTATTATCGGCCGAAAGCCTGCTTGGCTCGCACAATAGCTCGTGACCAGTAGCTCGGAGCGCACTTGCATCGGCTGCGAATTCTGCAAACGGCGCGATTCTCACGTCGAGCAGCAGGCCGAGAAAATTAACGCAGCGAGGACGAGGGCGAGCCGCGTCGTAAAGCTCCAAAAGGCCAGCGGAGAGCAGCCAGGCAATCAGCGTAAGTCATCGCCGGAGAGAACGAGCCGTACTTTGCTGGCGAGTAACAAGTGGCAGGCCATCTCCGGCAAAGTTACAATGGCCAATTTCGCAACTCTCTCGTTTTGAATTTTCGATCGAAGCGATTCGCACACGCGCGCATCGTCCTTTTTTATTTTTCCTTTTTACTCTCGGCTCCTCGATACACCTATGTAATTTGTAGCAATGTCGCATCGCGCAACAGTCATGCCTGGGCCACACGCCGAGCAAATTCCGAGCAAAAAGCGCAACTTGAAATGTAGCACTCGCAGCTCGTATACTCGGATGTTTTTTCCGCGCTCGTTTGCATTTGCAACGATTTGTCCCTCGCTGCGGTCGCAGCCAAAATTATCGTCTCGTTGGTTCTCGTACCAAAAGTCGAGGAACGGTGCGTATCTATAATAATAATCGAAGGAATAATTTCAATGGTCAAAGGTCGATAAGGAAGCTGGCGAAGATTTGCGAGTCGAATTTGCCGCATGCGTGCAGAACATGTAGCAACGAGTAGCGAAGGCGGCGGAAAGAGACGCGGCGTATAAACAACAATCAGCGCGTGCGTAATTCCGACAACGCGACAGCGAGGTATGGAGCGTAAAATTAAGCTCGGCTAAAAGCGCGCCAAGATCGCGCGTGGGTATATTTGCGACGCGGGCAGAGCAGCGCGAAAGCGAAGAAAAAGCCAAGAGCGCTACAGCATGTTGTAGCGAGAGCAGAGCTTGCGCGACGAATGGGAATTAAATATTCACGCGTCTGCGACGCGGTAGAGCGCGTGTAGCGCATAGCTTAATCTCTCGGCGATTCGCGCGTACTCGCTCGCTCGGGTTTAAATATATAATTGCAGTGGCCTGCTCGAGTAGAGCGAGTGGAGAGGCAGTTCAAAAGGAGCTCTCGGCACGTCTCGAGCGAGTGAGTCGCCAGGCATGCCACTTGGCAGATCCAACGCTCGATCGTATCGCTCCGAGTCCGAGCTAGTAGAGCTGCGGTAGGTACTGGCCTGCAGCCCTTTTCAAAAACTCCACTCCCGATATAAACTCGGCTAAGCAAATATCCACTTACTCGAGTATGCTTACTCGATGCTGCCTCCTCCGACGACCAAATTGTCTTATCGCGCGCACAACTTTGTTGCGCATTCGCGCCTCGACCTTTTTCCGGCGCACCACCTATCTAAAGCTCGTTGATTTATCGAGCCAGCTCTACGCACGGCCATCGACCAATACCAGCACGAGCAGCGGCGCTATGTTTACTCGAGTATGTTTGCTCTTATTTTTTTCGCATTCTGCAGCGCCTTCTTTTTCCGATTGAGTCATTTGGCAGAGAGAAAGAGCCGCTCTCTGCGCTCGATTATTATTACAGCCAGCTCGCGGCTATGTAATTTTTTTTAAATTGTCGCGTTGCTCTCTCTCCCTCGTCCATCTGCCAAGCTACGTGTATATAAAACTCACGCACCGTCGCATATTTTACTAATAATTTAATCGAGCCATCATTATCTACGCTTCGCTTTTGCCCGCTTCCCAATCTTTATCGCGATTCGCTGTAATTGCCAGGCGACATTTTAATAACTCAATAACAGGCCAATGCGATAATCTCGCGTATTACGGATTGTTGCGCAACTCCCATGTAAGATGCATCAAAGTGCGCTCGTCTCCCTACGACCGTTCGATCGAGCAACTCGACCCCAAAATTACACTAGCTAATTATTAATATAACGCTATTAGAACGTTGACTCGAGTGCGCCGATGCGTTGAGTTGAGTTTAAATTATTACTAATCGAGACAGATCGAAAGCCAACGGCGTTGAGTATTGGTCGATCCGAGTCCGATTCCAAGACGATTTCCTAAAACAGCCCGACTACCTACTTTGACCAATAGTAAGCTATCGATCGATGCACATTGCACACTCGATTTCAATGTAGTTATAAAGTTGCGGATCGTAGAAAGGTCGAGCTTGGTCGAGTCACGAGTCATTACGCCTCGTGTGCGAGACTCGATCGACGTCGTTACATATACGTAGGCAGCAATTCGTGGCTTTCGCGGTGGTCCTCGCGCATCGGAGGAAACAATGAATTTACTTGATAAATCTCAATTGAATCGAGCTTGGTGGGCCCGTTGAATCGCGACGCAGCAGCAGCAGCAGAGAGCCGAGGCATTGACGCGCACGCGCCTATATCATAGCAGCTATATCACATACAAGTGCGGGAGCTGCAGTCAATTAAAGTTAATCTCGGCCGAGCGTCGACTGCACAAGGCTAGCCTTTTTATAATGTAAAATAAAAGGAACGCGTATCAACGGCTATTAGCGCTGCCCAACTCTTATAATATCGCACAGTGCGTATCTTTATCTGTCTGTCATCTCGACTGTCGACTGTCGACGTCATCGTACGTACATACAAGCACACATAGGAGCAGCAAAGTGAGCCGTCTTTTTCAATTTATCCGCCATTTATTCCATCAATTCCGACCTTTCCAGTTCAATTAGTCTTATGATTGGGTTTGCCACTGCTGCCACACTCGAATACTGACTCGAACAACTGCACAATTTATTCGAGCCAACTGTCAATTTGTTTATTCGAGGATTTATGCGCCCGCAATGCTCCCAATAGCCTACGATACTATTCACTTGGTTATCTGTAGTCTGGAAGAAAAGTCTTGGCTATATAATAGCCAATCGCTTTTGAGCTCGCGTACTTTGGCTCGAACGTTTTTCAGCGGTTGCTCGAGAAATGCCCGTTGTCTGCTTGTATTTACATACAAGACGTTGTTTTCATCTATTCTTCTGGTCGAGCCAAGATGTACTAGACATCCGAGACTAGCCTCGGATACGTTTATTGACCCGATGAAAAATAATGGCTTTGCAAATGACCAAAGGGGCTTGCGAGTGCCTAATTTTTGCTTCGATCCGGCGACTCTAATTTCGCGCGCCAGTCTTTTTATTCGCAGCTTCTGTGGTTTTTACGCACACACACGACACCGCATTTTTGCACGTTGCATACATATCGATCCTATAGCTGTAGCTCTTTATCGAGTTGGAACGTCGATGAGGGAAACCGCAGCGATTCAAATTCAGATGTTAGAACACGTAACCCGATCGTGTCTCGTTGGCTTTACAAGCTATAAAAAGATCGTCTCTCGCAACATCTCATAAGGAGGAAGAATAAGCCATTGGCGTACAATAGACTCGGCTATACTCGGCAGTTTGTCGTTTGGCGAGTCGTAAAGCGCACATCGATCGGAACCGGTACCTGTACATTCGAGTCCGAAGCTGGACAATTTCGTCTCGAGCTTGGGAAAAAAATTTTCCTAACGTAGCCATTCGACGCGATCGGCTTCGTCATGAGAAATCGAGAAAAACATACAGCTATTGGATTGGCGATCCAATTGCTGCTCGCTTGCCCGGTGCGGCTTCGTCGCGCCAGCTATAGACACGTGTCCAATCAATAGTCGCCGACGTCGTCTATCCAATGCAACGATGCTACGCAATACTGTACGCAGCTATACGTGCGCGGCTTATGCGTTATAATTTATGAGCGGCGACTCGAGCTCGAGCTTGGCATCGTTCATCGATTTTCCAACTGAAAACTAATGCTGCTCGTGCTAATTTCATATGGACAACAAAGTTGTTCCTCTTCTTCTTCTTCTTCTTCTTCTTCTTTTCTAGTTGATTCTCAACCGTCGGCATGGATTTTTTGTTGGCATCGTCGACGATTACTTTTGTTCGGGAATATATCTCGTCTTGGCCAGAGAATTCACACACACGCAGAGGTATTAGCGCAGCGTATCATGACTCGCGCATTAAAGAATGCATTTTGCATTCGTGCAGTCTCGAGATTCCAAAAGTCTGAGGCTGCACAGAATCGCGCGAGCCTCTCTCGTATCCTCCTCGTCTTTCAATTTTTTTACACAAGTATCGCGTTACACGCTACCCGCCTTTGACTCCTTTTCTTTCTTTTTCTTTCCCTTTTCATCCTCTTTTTTCACTTGTTCCACTGCGTCCGAGTCCGAGATGCCTCGCTGCTTGTCCATGTAACGCCAACGCTCCTTGCACGCGGCCTGCAAATGAAAATTACCCCCGCACACCTACGACAATCTCTGAAATTAAACGATCGAATGAAGCATCCTATGATGAATTCGAGCCCGTCGAATTTCGACTATTGTTCGGAACGTCTTTATATACGTATGAACTAGCTGTTCTCTGCCGCTCATTACGATGCTCATTATGGCCATATTAAGCTGGCCAATAGAATTAATCATCTCGAGTACGAGGCAACACTTGATATTTTTCATCGTCGTGAAAAACTACTCGGCTCTGCTCGCTCAAGATGAATGGATTATGGCATGTTTGGAGCTCGTGAGTGAATAGATCGTGGGTAGCAGCTGACGCCGAGCCGATCCATCGATTTCCGCGCCACATAATATGTATATAATACAGCGCTAATAGTAATGATAATAATATAAGCTCGGCCCCGAGTCTCGAGCAATTACTCGGCCAGTCGTTGCTCTTTACGACGTGCCACATTAGCCAGCCAATAATCATACTCATTTGTCTCTATTTTAAAAAGCGCCACTCTATTCATTGGCTGCTCAGCGCGCCTATACCAAGCTCAAACGAGCCATTGATCTATTGCACGCTGACTATATATATATCGCGTCTAATCATAACTTTGGCGCAGATAAGTGAGATAAATAAAAACTGTTCGCGACATGCAAAATTCGTAACGTACAGGCGGGGGGAAAAATAGAAAAAAAAGAAAAAAAAGAAAAAAAAGAAAAAGTGGGCTCGCCACGTACTCGAGACTCTTCGACACGTATATTATGCACGAGCGAGTGCGAATTACAGACGCATGTCCTGCAAAGCCGTGAAATTAAGATGTATCGTCGAATCTGGTGCAGGTAATTTGCAAGTCCCGTGACGCCTACGCTTCTGCATTTATGTAGCATGTATACGTGATGTAGTGCAGGCGCAGCCCACCCGTGCGATATCGTTGCTCGAGTCTCTCCTTCGCAGCTCGCATCAGGCCGCGACTCGCTCGCCTGCCTGCCTGTGCCTTTTTCTTTTGACGCAACGGACAAAAAAACCAACTCGTCTACCTACTTTTTTCCCTCTTCCCTTTTTTCAGCTATCCTAGCTAATTTATGTTTGTATTGCGGCATATCCTCGTCGGAAACGCAGACTTTTTCCCAACCCTGCGCGTTTCAAGCTGTCGCCAAACAAAAGCCTACTATTTCATCTGCTATTTATTCTTCGGAACTAAATAGTCTTCCGTGTTTTCGAGAAAATTGGGTCAAACGACGCTTGCACAGAACAAAAGAATTCGGCGATAAAGTAAAAACAATATCTTACTTTCATATCGAATGTGTCTATTTTTTTTTCAGAAAATGACCTTCCACCTAAATTTATGATGAATTATATGTTTGCTTTCATTTTAATTAAAACTTTATATGTAAAAAGGATAAAGCGTTCCAATATATCTATTTTTTCATAATCGTTGCGAGCTATGGATAGTTTGATAAAGAACATACCTTTCATATAAATGAAGCTGTTATTTTCTTCTCGACTCAATGTTTAATACATTCTTTGATAATATTACTGCAATTGCAATGATCGCTTTAATTTCTTTGATTTTTTCATCTCATTGTTGTGTGAATTTCAACGAATATTTATTTATTTATTTTTTTTAATTTTCACACAAGGTTCATGAGCTTCTTTTAAACTCAAACTATCGACATAGATGCAAAACTTTGATTGTTTTCGGATAAATTTAAATGGAAGTTTAAACTCTTGAAGAAGAAACTTTATAAATATTTTGATGGTTTCAAATGTGAATAGTCATAAATAATCGATCGAAAGTCGTAAAATCATTGAGGTGCAATTAAACAGCGTCTTTACGCCGAAGCAGTTGGCGATTCAATAAATTAAGTCAGTCGGTAATGATATTCAGAGTCTGAATAGAGACATAATTAAAATTAGCTGTGTATTAACTTGTAATCCAGGTGAGTGAATCATAGGTGTTACTCGAGGCAGCCAAGCGAGAGACACCCAGTGATTCTGAAAAAATATTCTAATACTGTGGACAAGTTAATATAACGAGGCGCGATGCTGTCAGCTAAAAGCCGTGATTTATTAAGTTTTGAAGTACATACTGGACAGTCGTACGAAGGGGGGGTACGCTGAGGTTTATGAGGAATAATGGAGATTAACTCGGGTACGTGTTTTACTCGTCGAGATGATAAAAAATGAAGAGAGCCTTGACGAAAATTGTCCCGAATCGTCTGAAAATGGTCGAAAGAGGAACGTTTAAAGGAAAAAGAAGGAAAAAGCGGGCCTATTTGTTAATCGCTTTTGTTCGTTGGCAATTTCGTCGAGTTTATCCGTCAAGTCGGAGGGGCGAAGCGACACGGCTCTTTGGTACAGACAAGGCAAACGGTTTATTTCGAGCTGGCTCGGAAACATTAGCAGGCACTAATTGATGCAGGCGTGCGCAGGCACAAGGGGTCTTTCTCGTTGGCGCTTCTGCCGTTTTCGCGCTCTCGAGCCGGCACGGGTCGATAATGCGCCGACGGGGCCGAGAAACGTCGACTCATCGAAGCAAATAAATAAAAAGAAAAAGAAACGAGCTGGAGCTCGGTCGCAGCAAGTGCATTTTCACGAAAATCGGCCCTTCGAAGCTGCTCTCGGATCGGCGCATTCCACGTTTCTTTTTCTCACGTCTTTTACAGCGACTCTTGGCACTGCTATACACACCGCGACGCGCATACATTATTCATCGGCACAAGAAATTTTTACAGCTTCATATAAGTCACACACTCAGACGTGGCTGGCTCGTTTTCGGATCTCTTTGCGGTCTCTTAGGTATTCCGATGGCTGCGTCCACGGCAAAGCCTCGGCAAAGTGTCAATTGTCATATTTACAACGCTTAATGAGTAATAATTTGCTCAATTTAAGGAGGCCCACTCGCTGTATCGCTCGTTCACTTTCCCATGAAAATATTTGCGATGCGTCATCGATACAGAGAGCGTAAAAAATATACGGTGTAAGCAGCTAATCTCTTCGAGTGGACATTTTTCCTCGCTTTTTCCTTTGATCGTCGAGCTCGACGGAGATCGAGAGGGCGCCAAAAATTAAACGAGTCCAGGCCCGCTGCAACGAATAAAAGAAGAACGTAGCTGAGCCAAGTATTGGCGCCCTCTCGATCAATGAGTCGTCCGCGAGTAAGAACGCGCAGTAACGCAGGTAAATGATCGTATCTAGGAAGACATTGAAAAGCTAAGGACTCTGTGCTGTAGCGTGGTATGTAGCTGCCAGAGCCACCAGGCCAGTGCTCCCTTTAGTAGTGGAGCAAAGTGTCATTTATAAGCGCTGCCGCCTGTGTAAACGCGCGGCCTAATAGTGCAAGGGGATTGCGCAACCTGCCCCCGCATACCGACTATAGCGTACGCGCCTGCAGCCGCTGCGTGTAAAACCAGCCACGCTGATAAAAGTGTGTATATTGTGGCTGCTCGACATATTGCTCCTTGACGTCGGGGGGTGCACCGTAATATGCTGGCCCTCTTCTCCTGCTTTTCTTTCTCCTTCTCCCAACTCGATGGCTATTCTTCTCCTTGCAAAGCTGACGAAGCGGCAGCCCCTTATTGACTGCGTGTCCAAATACGCGTTACATTTTTACGAGCAACGTCGTCTTGCTATCTACGCCTATGCAGAGCGACAACTATTGCCAAAGCATCTGCTGAGCTGCTGCCCGTCCTCCCCGGCACATTAAAAATTCAATATGCGCTTAACACGTGCTGACATTTTCATCGACAACGGCATCTTCGACAAATACAGCTTTTTCAGCCCCTCGAAGCGGCTTCCATTTATTCCGACGCATCTTCCGATTTATTCGAAATCTCGACGAGCAAATCTCGCATTTTTTCTTCTACTACCCGTTCTTTGTCGCATCAGACCTTTACTTTGCCAATGAAATAATGACCATTTGTAATTGACACTTTGTATCCATTTCTGACGAGCTATTGCTTCAACTAAATTTCATTTGAGAATAAGTAAAGTTAAATCATCTTATACTTATTACTTATGCAACAAGAAAGATAGAGAGAGAAATTAGAGATTAGCACGCACACACTCTCGCGGTGGCTCTCCAATTAAATTGGCTACGTAATTAATCCAGTGCTACGCATTAATAAGTGCCTCAACTTCAGTTATCTCCAAGTTCTCTCTCCAATTGCTAAATTATATTAAATTGCCCATGTATAATTATTAAATTGGTCGAGGAGCTTTGATCGATAGTTCAGTTGGCGCACTTTATCACAATCACAATTAGAATCAGCACATTAGTCCAGCAGTTTTTTATGCGTTTTTTGAGCTTTTCGTCAACTCCCGCGCAAAAGACGAGCTACAAAAGGTCGAATCGTCGACGGCGGCGACGGCTTTGGTGACAGTCGGACTCGTACATGCTCCAGACGCTCGCCGCTCAGCGCAGACTGCGTTTGCGCTTGGTCTTGTTTTTCTTTGATGACGCATAGTCGAGCAGCGACAGCTTTCGACTCGCTACGTGCGCGCCTATTTTTCTTACGACCCGAGAGAGTCTTTATTTTTAACCCGGCAGCCCCACTCACGATCGAGCACTCGCGAGTCGAGCCCTTGCAAGCTGCTTTCGCTTTGAAACGCATAAATAATGGTCGAGCTTGCATAAATATCCAATACTCGCGAGCTTTTACGTCTCATTTCAGATTTGACGCATTAGCGATTGATTTTTCGGCAATAGTAAGAGGTGGGCTGGAAAAAGTAACAGAATCGAGGTGGCGGATTATCGCCGAGCTTGATTTTGCCGTGCGTCCGTGCTCGAGTTAGCCGAGTGAAAAGCTGCAAACAGTTAAATTGCCGCCGCCTCGTCGACCATGTCACTCGTAACACTTCCATTTGTCAAGCCTTTATAATTTCTCGGCTTAAGTGTTTTCAAACTTTCCGTACGCGCTTATTCGTCTCACTCTCGTACACTTGTCTCTCGTCACTCAAACTTTTGACACTTACAGAAACTATTATCGCTGCTGTTTCTGCCTCTCTCGCGCACAAGCTCGCAGTGTATAATACGCACAACGCAGCTATGCGCCGACACTTAAACTTTGTTGTTGTTTTTTTTTTTTCAACTCGCTTCTTGTTTGATGCCAAGTTGGCTCTCTCTCTCTCTCGCTCTGTCTTTCCTTCTTTCACGTGCGAGAGCAGCTGAGATCCTTCCTTCAAGAGTACACGAGCATCCACGGTGTCGGTGATTACCACTTTGCCGCCTCGTTTTCGCGTCAACGAATTTCTATAGTCAATTAGCGAGTGTGTGTGTGTGTGTGTGTGTGCGTTGTATCGCTGCGATATGCAGTACAAGCCAAGCGAAAACTTGTCGGAGAAGGAAGTGCGGAGAAACAAAAAAATAATAAGAAAAACGCCGAGCACGATAAATTGAGATCTTTAAAAGTCGAGCCGCTCGCGAACTATAGAGCGCATTTATATCCGCTGCACACGCAGTCGTTTTACTGTGTGTGTGTGCCTGCATACGCGTGTGACTGCGGCTAACTATTATATAAGCCCATAGCTCAAGTGCTGGGGAATTTTTAAATAAACGAGAAAGCGGGTAAAAAGGTAGGATCGGCGCGCAAGTAAAGACGAGTAAATTGTGGCCATTTCACTCGGTCAACGCAAATTATCTTTCCCACTTGCAGACTGCTAACTGCGGCTTCTCTCCTCTTTCTTTCTTCTCTCTCTCTCTCTCTCTCGTTCGCCTTGTTTTTTCTCGCTCGCTCCTTTTTCGCCACGTAGCGCGCACGGCTCGGCTCTTATCGTACGTACAACGGCGCAACAGCTCGCAATTGCTTTTCTTTACTTCGCGCCGCGATGCCGCTATCCAGTCAGTCGCAGGCAGTCTGTCCGCTGCCAAAGGAGCGTAAAATAAGCCCGAACTGCAAAGCGACCCGCGCCGACAGATAACGCAGCTACAGCTGATACGACAGCCCCGCTCCTATAAAGTCTTTGGCTTTGAGCGACCGAACGCAGCTCGTTTGCCAACCTTTCCAAATTGCTCCTACAAATCCTTTGCTACTTTTTGCCATCCTGCCTAGAGTTTTATTTCAAATTGCTGCACGAGACGACGCGCTCGATCCGTCAGAATTTCCACTCGTGTATCTACGGAAAGTCCAATTGCGATGCGCAACCTTGACGCTCGTTAGCCGAACCTGCCCAAACTCATAAATACATATTCTTCTTTTCTCTTTCTCTTACTTACTTTATCCTGATTTCGTGTGCACAAAATATGCTATATCGCCGCCGGGATCTAGTTAATAAACAATGGCATGTTGAACTTTTCGCGGAGATCAAACTTGGCCGTAGGTTGGAGCCCCTTTTATCTGGATAATGCGCGCCCCGATTGTTTAGCCACACAATGGGGCTGAGGCTCGAGCTTCCGAACACGCTGTATGGCCGCGACGCATGCACGCCAGTGCACAGGCTAGATGCGATGTTTGCATCTCTCCCTCCTTATCTTCGCTCTAGTCTCGCGTTTTCAGTGCTCGAGCGTAATATATATACGCAGGTGCGAAAGAGATGGCGTCAAGCATATCGTTTTAGCCTCGCATGTTCTGCACTTGTTGCGAGCTCGGCCATATTCTCGACGATGCGATTCAAAGTACCGAGTTGACACCCATGTATGCGATCGGATCTCTGCACTTTACGCACAATACACTTGCCGATCCTATCTTGCTCCAGGCACTTTTTCATAAATGCGCATTGCAATACTTATTCGGACAATTTATTCATAACCAATGGACAAAGTATCACCCCGGATCTATCGGCTAAAACTATAGCTTCGCGCTTACTACTGCACTCTGATTAATTCATAGATTTTAATTGATAAATAATCCTTACGGTAACCAGTTAATTTTCTTTTTATTACTTTCAAATTACCTTCAAGTTTGCTTCATACTTTAATTCTGATACATTTTTATTTATGACATGTTTTAATTTTTATATTTATCTTTTTTGTTCTCAGGACGAAGTAAGTAACAACGCTATCATATGGAAGTACCTCTACGAGTATGCCTGATGAGTTTCGAAAATGTGAGGTTTCAGATTTAATTTTACTATTTTTCCTTTCAACTTCTCATTTTCGTATGAATGTTTTTTTCCTCATTTATTTACATATATTCGTCTGTTACTTCAATTAAATTAAATGCGATTAAAGCAATAATAAATTTACCTATGTTCCAAGTTTAACTGTCAAGTTATAGCTCAATTTTGTATTGTAAAAAACCTAGGTTCGCTATATAAAATATATAATGCAAAAGTGCTTAAACGGATTGAACTATAGTTCAACTTTTTTATGTTTGAAAAATTTCCTTGAATTTTTTTACTATTGATTAATGATTACTTCACGAGTCGTTCACTATTCAGTGATACACAATTTTCTATGCGCGTGGGATAATTGATTAATTTTCAATATCGTAAATTTTCTTATAAAAACTAAGACGTTTTGACATAATACAGTAAATGAAAAGCCTTTCGTGAACGTTTGAAATAATTATAAGGTATTATAAGGTACCAGTAAAATCAAAAATAATTAATTATTTTGAATTATTTACATTAAACCGTGATAATATTTTTATCTTAAAATTAGAGTTGAAGACCATTCTAAATTAAAGAATCAAAATAATTTTATGTAAGAAGTAAACAAATAAATAAATTTTTGAATTAGGATTATATTGTGTAGCGAGAGAATTTTGACAAAGAATAAAAAATATTCGCATTTCCATGAATACAGTCATTATTCGTAATGAACATAAATTGACATGAATTAATTTTTTTATTTTCATTTCGACGAAGCACTACACAGTATTATGTAAACGCGATCTCGTAAAACTGTATCTGTTACACTTCTCAAGGTAATTACAGAAATTAAGCAATCATTCGTTTAACGAAAGCAGTACAAACGCTCATAATGTAGTGGCACTTACGATGCTAAAACAAGTAGGTTTATACACAAGTGTGCGCACGCGTGTCCGTGAGTATGTGTGAGTAGGTATGAAAATGTAAATGCCATTTATAATGAGATATATTTTCTTGGACGATGTAGTAGTAGACTCATCGCGTGCTACAAGTCGAATTGATGAAAATGCGAAACAAACGCTCGGACGAGCTGAATTTAATGAGATATCTTACTATGATTGTTTCCACTTGGCTTGCCGCCACTCAAATACAAAATGTACTTATCGCTGTATTCGTTGCTTCATTTTTATTATTTGCCATTCGTGATCGTCATATTCAGCAGTGTACAATGAAAGCCGGTGATGTGTAGAGCGAGGATGGAACGAAAGATAAATTTAATTGAATTAAAAGTCCATGTAAAGGTATTGCTGTATCCAAGAGGCTAATAGAGACCTCTTTAATTCAGCGAGTTGTAATAGAGCTCCTTTCGAGGCGGTAAATAGACGCGACTAAAGAGCTCGTGCTCTTTATGGTCAATATGTGCGAGCGTGTCGCAAAGACAGGAGCGTCGGATAGGTAAAATGCCTGCTTTGCTCGATTTCATTTCTCGGAAAGGTGCCTAGGCGCGTCGATTAGTTTTGCACTCGCGCGGTAAATCGCAGTGCGAGGCAAACGAGAGCTCCTTCCAACAGCTTATCGATCGAAAATCGGAAATTATTCTCGCGCTACTTTTCCCGACTCGGGCATCCGTTTTTCTTCGAAGGTACTCGCTCCTTCCAATAGACTCGTGCTCGTCGCGTAACTCGGCCTTATATATTTGTACCAGTCATTCTCGTCTCAGAAATTATCGGCTGACTCGAGGCGCAATTCGGGGTGGATTCGCTCGCTCTCGTCTCGGCGCCTACAGAATGACAATTAGTGCGTGGCTTTTCCGCGGTGCCTAATGCTCTCTCCAACTGCCTCCGAGTGCCAGAAAAGACGCGAGAGAGACGGAAAAGCATCTCGCGGGTGAAGCACGTCTTCGTCGCCCCGACGTTATTGCTTTCCAGCCAAGTGCTCCAGTCAAACCGACACAAGTAGTGCGCGCGACTTGAGTAATTAGACGCCGGATCCCTTGACTGCCGCAGCTCGTAGGCGCGTCTTTACTTGGTGGTTCGACGATTGCCGCGCTCGCCCTCCAGCCTGACTAAGGCTTCAATTGTCGATTCTTCCTCGTCGTTTCTCCTCGTGTCTCATCTGCCAAAATTAATTTAAATATTTCTTCGCGCAACTCGATCATCTTTTTCGGCCAACTTTTTCTTTTCCTGCACTTTTGGCTAATTCTCGCATTTCTGTCATCGCTCTGCACATTCTTTTTCACAACGCACATCATAGTTTTGTTAATTTTATTGATATTTACGAGAGAATTTCAAAGATAGCGATCGAAATAATCGCTAAAAGGCTATTATAGTAATTTTATTTATTATGCTTCACTGACAAGTATAGTAGCTCGTTAAGCTGTGCGCTTCCAAGTATATGGACTCGGAAAATAACATTTACACATGGCTATGCTCGTTGATTATAAATGGCATTTTGATTAGTGCGCCCCTGTCCTTTCACAAAGTTATTGATGATTCTTGAGCAAGCTCGAATCGATTATTTCATCGTTTCTCCTCCCGAGTAAAATTTCACATTATTTCGCCTAACATTGACGTTGATAGTATCAAATTTGAATCTTCGATATTACAAAAAATGCATCATCAACTAATGGTTATAAATGAATAAACAAAAAAATTAATCAATCATTTTTCGATAAAAAAGAACGCGCTATTTTTTAATCAGTGTTAAACTATTGTTTTGAAGTTTAGTAGGAAGATTTTGAAAGAAAAATTTGAATGAAAAAAAAAAAAAAAACAGAGAGTCGAGTAAATGAGCTAGAATGAATGATTTCAGCCTGGAACTATATTATAATACTGAGAATAATGGGTGTTTCAGGTCCACGGACGAGACGGCCGAAGCGGCCGAGCGAAGCTAAACCCATGGCCGAGCCGGAGGAGAAGAGGCCGCGAACGGCCTTCAGCGCGGAACAACTGGCCAGGCTGAAGCGCGAATTCGCCGAGAACAAGTACCTGACGGAGCAGCGCCGCCAGACGCTCTCGAAAGAGCTCGGACTGAACGAGGCCCAGATCAAGATCTGGTTCCAGAACAAGCGGGCCAAGATCAAGAAGGCCAGCGGTCAGAAGAATCCGTTGGCGCTTCAGCTGATGGCTCAGGGCCTCTACAATCACTCGACGGTGCCACTCTCCAAGGAGGAGTTGGAGCAGGCCGCCGAGCTCCAAGCCAACTGATGGGAGCCAAACTACCAAATACTCGTTGTTCGAAGCTCAGTAAATGCCATTCGACGCAGCTCGCGAGCGATAAGCTATTAGCCGATTCCCGTGACAATTGTGAGATTATAGCGACATTACAGTAAAATTAATCGACAGTTCCTTCTATATACTTGTTATGGCCTAAATTGCATTTCATAACTTCTGTTTGGCACTTGGCAACATTTTTTTTGTAAATATTAATCTTAAATCATAAAACTAACACATGCATCACGTTCGCGCGTAATACAAATAAAAATAGGAGTCGTATTGCCATTTGTGCATCGAGTCAAAGTCGACACATTGAGACATTCGAAAGATCATCCTTGACGCCACTCGACGCCAAGGACGTACAATACATCTTTTGTCGCGCGAACTGTTAACGCCGCGTACAAATGCTCGCTTCGAGGACTACCGTTATTGAATTTTGTTATTTGTTTTTTACATTCTCAGCCGTAACGATCGATTCGGACTTTATCCCTCTTATCTCACTCGATGCGACAATTTGCCCATTCGACAAAATTGATCGATGCTCCGTGCCATCACTTTTATTAACTCGGACTTGGATCACTGAGATACCGTACCTGTATATTCGTATGATTACTCCATAAGTATATATTTCAATGTCGTTGGTCGTCGAGTTAAGCCATCCTCGTATGTGATTACACGAGCGCCAACCTGGTCGAGTTGAGCGAAAAACCTGGTCAGGCTAGGCCAAAATTAGTTTAAACAACAACGAAAATGATGGGCTTTCCAAGTTGCTGTGAGCGCCTTCCTCGGCTATTTCAGAGTCACGATAGACCAAACTTTCGCCCGTACGAAACGACGTTGCGTAAAACTGGCCGACCATAAAACTTGTACAAAGTGTCGCTGGCTCATTTTGATGTATCATTTTTCAGCTAAATCTCCTTCTTTTGTACATACCGACAAGACAAAGTTCGGGAAACCTATAATGATCACTGATGAAAAGGGACGTTTGCGACTTTACACAGTATTATACCATTGATCGTACATCAATGATTGCTCAAGAAAACGAAGCTCGTCATTATATGTCATTTTGCAAAGTCAAAGTTATTTCTCCTCTTTTATCTTCTCATTGTTATCGAGTGCAGTCGTGCAGTTTTAGCAGACCTGCCTAATTTATTCGTTAGATATTCGTGTAATATATTGTAAAATAGCCTCGCCACTTAAGAACGATTGTACTATTGTAATTGCGTCGTGCGTTAATTGGAATAATGAATAAAAAATGAATACACTTACACAAATGCACAGATACACCGAAACTCGATGGTCGATACAAAACTGCTTTTTCCTTATCTCCTAGATGGGAAGCAAGTTGACTCGTCATACGTGTAAGCAGACATTCTTTTCTCGCACTTTTTCGTCCACGACACTGCACTGATAAAAATTGGCGGACTATCACCGGCAGCGGGTTAATAATCGCACTCCATGTAACTCGTATAGAGTTCGAGTTCGATTACTCAAATCACAAGTTCAAATCACACACTGTGCACACAAACACACACACACACACACACACTGATCAATAGGCTCGCGAGCCGGCTTAATCCGTGAGATGAGCAGCTCGCGACTCATATATTGTGTATCTGCAGAGACGCACACTTATTTACACAAGATCGACGAGCGCGCGCCAGTCCACTCGTTGACACGACAGTTGCAGATTCGAACTTGGCCGTTACTCTTGGAACGCGAATGTCGTTCGACAGTCGTCACTATTGGTCACTTTACTGATTCGTCCATAGGTAAAACAAACGAGGCGTTGCGGATCGAGTCTAAACGAGAGACCTTCTTTGTTTTGCCTCCAGGCAAATCAGTAAAGCGAACAAAATAGCGACGACTCTCGAAACGGTCTATTGCAATTCGGCATCAATGTGCCAAGTTACTTTGTTCTATTAAATGTATTGAAGGGCTCGCGATGCATATACCCTCTTTCGGTTAAATAGTCACATCGCTTCTAGAGACTTAAAGCCTATCTGTTATCTGCATTTTACGACGAATATCTTGTTGCACGATGTCGGGCCGTTGGGCTGCTCGCGCGCTCGAGTCTGTGTATGTGTGTGTACTGTGTACAGTGTATGTGTCGAGTGTGCAGTGTATCACAATTCACAGTGTCAGTTGATCAGTACAAGTATCGAGCTCGGACTCGATGTGTCATTTCAATTGCGCGATAATCCTAAAATGCGTCGCTTACGACGGCTAATAGCCAGGTATTTTTCATTAGTGTCATTTTTTTTCTACCTACGAAATCTGACAGCATTTTTTTAAATAAAATATCGAAGCGTGTACGTAACTTCGAGTCTCGATCTCTGTCCTATTATACGCAGAGCTGCAGCGAGCAGAAACTCGCATTTTTATGCTAACGTGATGCTGCTTGGTAGTTTGACTCGCAAAGCTGCAGTACTGATCTCATTCTCGTTTGGCTGATCCTAGACTTGCGTTGGTTTTAAATAGAGCCAGCTCGCGTTCTGCTGGGAAAATTCATTTGACCTGCGGATAAATCAAAGACTGATCGCTGTGTGTGTGTGTGTAATATTAAACAATAATTCCGATTCTTTCTATTGCTCATGTCTTTTATATAAACAACGTATATTGATGGACGAGTAGGCGCGAGTATAGTATTTTTAGCAACTTTGTGATTCTCTTGTACATTAATCAGTTGAAAAGTTTACCATAGCTTTGACAACTATTCATTTTAAAAAGCAGAACGAAGGTACGAACAAATGTTTGTCGTGTTTTTGCGCAAAATTCAATGTACTTCTGGCGTCGAGTTTCCCCATTTGATTGAGAGTATGTAATCTTGGATGTAACTTGTAACTTGTTAATTGATAAAATGCAATAAACGTCGCGACACACTTATTTATATTAATTACAATGTACATATTATCATAGGTAAATCTGTAAATAATACGCCAATCGTGACGTCTTCAAGCTTGTAGACTGTTCATATAATTTTAATTGTGTATTCAACGAAGCTAGATTTGTAAGGAGCGATACGTAATGCGTCAAAACAACTAGATTAGTCGAATAAATTTGTACGTGTAAAGTTATGTGGAAAATTGATTAAATATTCCCAGCATAAATATAAGCCAGAGTGTATTTGTTTTCATCTCCTCACCTCGCAATATATACAATTTATACAATATTATACATAGCAGATGGAAAGCTGCTGCAAGTAAATCGATCTTCCGTACATCAACACGCAATCAAAGAAATGGAAAGATATGAATCGTCGATGAAGGACGAATGAATCCACTATACATAATAGGTATAAGTAGTAAGTAAGTATGTAGCCGAGAAAGAAACAATAAAAGGGATGTGTACGGTGGATGGGTAGGCGATCATGGAGCATTAGCCGCCGAGTAAATAATTTTCCCCGTAAGCTCGTAAATGATTTTACTGCCAAGGGTAGAACATTAGGCGGTCGTGTCGGAAGCTCGCCAAGTAGTATCGAGGGAGCTGGAAATACAGATGTGTCAGCCGTCGGCGTCGAGTTTTGAGGGGGGGCTAAAAGCAAAACTGCAGCATGTGTATTTAGAGGAAAGTAGCCTAGTCTCGTGGGTATATAAAGCAGCGGTGTGCGAGTCGGATGGGGCGGGTCGATAACGGATGATTGGGTACACAGGGCACGAGCTATCTCTTTCTGGCCGTTGCGTACACGTTCACTGGCTGCTGTTACGGATGTTGCTGCTCGCCTCTAGGATCCTCCGATATCAATTGATTTACGGTCGAAAGGTGGCCATTGCTGATATCGAGCATGGCCACGCCCAACTTTTAGACGTAGTTGCGCGTTAGAAGCGGCCTTTGCTACGGCAGTTTTGCCGAGCCAGCTTCCTTCTGTTCCTTCGATTCCTTCGCACTTTACTTTGCCTGTACGTGTAGTTATTGTCACCGCATTACACACGGCCACGCACGCGTTTAATCTACGCCTAACATGCGACCGCCTAATAAATGCTCCTTCCCATCCACTGAATCTCTGCCAATTATTCATTTTACGGATCTGCGCATATGCCACCCTCGTGATTCCTGATTTACGATCGAGGATTTGTTCTGCATTTTCACGCAGCAGCGGCTTCCCGAGTAACCTGGCGCCATCTTTCTTAATTGCCCCAGTCGCAGCTTTTCACTTTCATTCCTTTATCCCTTTTTGTTTCAATATTTTTACTTACATCTTAGTCTTTTCTCGAGGTTTTTCGCAACCAACTATTTACGCGTCATCAAACTACGACGTTCAATTATACTTGATTCTATCCAACACTTGACAAAAAATAAATTTTCTCTTTCCATCGATTGCGTCATTTTTGCCATTTTCCCATTTCTCTTCAATTTTTTAACTCGCGATACCTTACTGTTAATTGAAAATACTACCGAAATCATTGAACATTATATAAAGCAATTTTAATAATCGTCACAATAAAAAATAAGTCTTTTGAGACTTGATTAATTCTAAATCATTTGCATAACGTCTTATCTTGTTGAATTTTATAGAAATAATAAATAGAAATTAATCGATGAGTTAAGAAGAATATTATAATCGATTTCCTGTTTAATTCGCAGCCTCGTATATTAAATTTTTATGACGGGTTTGGATCAATGTGAAAAATAGTCTGTATTGATATAAAGTGTTAATTTGCTCTTATCAGGTTGTGATTAGAAACGACAATGCCAAATAAACATGATTAAACTCATCTGAGCAAACATAATTATGCCTCGATACTGGCCCAAGTGTAAAGTGATGTCAGGTATACGTATTAAGGAATGGCTTATCTTTGTGGCACCGGCCTGGCATAACAATCGAACAAGGGCAACGTTTGAATCATTTTCCATACAGAAAGCTAAATATCATAGGTAGACGACTCGTCCGACAGTTGGATGTTGTTTTTTTTGGTAATATACCGGTTGATTTATCGCGAGACATCGGCAAGTCGATTCGAAATCGGAACGACGAACGAACAAGGCAGCTATAGCGCCGCTTCCGAGTCGGTCCGCGGAGGGATGGAGAAAAGCTGGTCGAGTCGCGTAGATTTAGTTGGCCGAGCTATGCAAGCTATGTGCTCGAGCGCATCGCATCTGTGAGTAAAATGAAGCGTCAGCTCGCGCGGCTCATAAGTCTCGGATTGGGTTCGCGGCAAAAGAAAAGCGGCGGCCCAAGGAAATTCATGGCTTTTCTTCGAGCTGCGCAGACGTCGGCGCGCGATTAGTTGCATTTTGTCGGTTGGCCGCTGATTCGCCGCTGCTGCTTCGTGCCTACCGATACGTCCCTGTCAGATTAGGATCGCGTATTTTATGCAGCAGCCACATGATTGACTCTCGCGTCCGTCCGTCAAGCGAGCGAGCTGCGATGCACAGCGCCGATATTGTATACCCGTGCCCGAGCCCCGCTGCTAATCCGCCGCAACCGCAGCAGCTGTATATCTATATACAGCTACGATGTTGGCCTTTGTCCTACAATCCTTACAAATGATCGACCCAACGGCTCCATATGTACGTTTTTTTGTCCATGTTGTGCTATGTAGGCCCGAACTTGGCTACGTGTTTATGCGAATTTCCAACTCGGTCGAACATCGAAAATTAAATCGTTTCGCGATTGAGCAGAGGATTTGAGGATTTTCGCAAGTCGATGAAAATTTGTTTTATCGATCGATTCGATGGTCGAGCTAGCTAACAAAAATCACCCAAACCTAACGCTGCAGTTGCTAATCGTACAGAGATGAGAATAATTTCTAACGCGCATCCATTTGTCAATTTAATTGAGCAATATGTTATTTCGAGGAGGAATCGTGTCCGACGCGCAACATATCGCAGCGTGAAATGCAGCTTGCAGAATTCATTGCCAACGTAATCCGACATTCCATTGTGAGATTCTAAGAGTGGAATTTTCGCCTAGTGACAAATACAGGCCCCGTTGAAAAAGCAACACATTGTAAATAATCTTGGCAAATAATTGCAAATAGCCGATAACGAGGCGTAGGAAACGAGTGAAAAAACGATCATAGACTGCTTTTTGATCCAACTGCAGCGAGGACGTTGGTGGACGTTGGAGGGAATAATTTACGAAATAATTCAAGCCATCGGTAGGTGAGCGAGTCAGCCGCTAGTTAGCGTGTGTCGTACAAGCGGGTGACAGAGAAAAGGATTAATAGTGCAACGATCCAAGTAAGCCAAAAGAGAAGAGAGAAGAGCGAGAGAAAAAAGGTACGGTATAATAGCCATACGTGTAGAAGGACGGATCGTTACCGTTGCTTGTGCTGGACATTAGCAGCAAAGGGTGGAAAGACTCGAGTATCGGAGCTATGCTACACGAGCAAAGCTCAAGGACCACACACGATGCTCCACGCGTCTCACTTACATTGCTTAATTGTAAACGAGCGAAAGGCTCTCAGCACGATTTGCTACTGCGTTTTATTTTCTTTTCCTCTTTATACACCTTTCTCTGGCCAGTCAGCGGCTTTGCTCATGCACGTGAGAGTACCCGATGCAGCGTCCTACTCGAGCTTATAAGTTGATTTTTTTACACCAGTTCCGTAAAATTTCCCCTCTACCTCCAGCTCCGTTTCGCCTGATTAATTAATCTTTTTCGCTCCTTTTGGCTATACTATTTAACTTTTAGAAATTTAGCGGCCGCACAAAAAAGCAGCTACCTACGCAATTCTTGTTCGTCTTTTACGTATCGTGTATATATAGGCTTTTATAAAGCCAAGCTCGAGTCGGAGAATTCGTGGCAGTCTCACGAGTCGTGTTTCGGCCGAAAACGAGGCGTCGTGCGCTATGGATCGCCGCACCAACAAAAAAAGTCATTTTAATCGCTGCTGCTGCATCGCGGCTTCTCCGATGCGTTTCGCTCGTTTGCGCCAAAGAGCCAAGATTAATGCGACAACCCCGTGACAACGAGCCTACTTGACAAGGCCATTATCATATACAATATTATACATACATAGATACGTGCGAGTCTTGGAGCATTTACATGTAGCCACGCGTAGGGTGCTTCTAGGAGGGGGCGCACACACAAGTGTTTCCAGCCTGATAAGGCCAACAACAGCTCGATGCCAAAAGCTACTCGACGATCGTGTTTCGGCATTAAATTTTCCCTAATACCATTTCAAAATTCAATTCGCATTCTCTACCTCTCTAGTAATAGCAGTGTTGAGCCTTTTACAAAAAATAAACAATAAAAGCATGATCCTATGTCTTTTCACTAAACAATCGAATGAAATGATCCCGCGATTAGAAACAATACATTTCATTGTAGACATTTTTCAACTAATTAATTGGCTGACGCGCTCATTTCCATCTTTACCAATCGATTCGAAAATGTCGAAAATAATTCCCACTTGTCCTCCAATCGAGCAGAATGTTAAAAAATCCAAACTACGACTCGTAAGCCGCAGCAACTGCAGCTAGTCTATCCTGAAAGGCAAATAAATTTGTTGAAATTTCGCTATCGAGAGCTTGAGTTTGAATATCGGTCGAGTTGGTAAATCTTTGAGAAGATATGCCGAAAGTTGATTATCAGCGTGTTAAATCGCACGCGACAATTTGTACATCGAGCGAGCTTTAAAGGAAGGGAATTTTTTGTCGACTGTCAGTTACCGCCTGGATGCCAGACCGATTCGACGCGCATTTTATTTCAAGGATCGCAGGGGGTTGTTGCTCCGTCGACGCGTTACTAGTACGTTCTCGCCTCGCAGTTAAAAATACCAAATTGATTAAATTTTTGATCAAATTACTTTTGCTTGAATAAACGTGGCTCGGCAAGCTGGGGAGGTGTCTAGCCGACTAGGCAACCGAGTGAATTGGCAAGCCGAGCTTATCGCGAGGGATGGCCCGTTCCGACGCGATCGCCCGGACCTAAATTCGAGGCTATATTTTATAGGTACGCACCCCTCGCGAGCCTGCCTCGAATTCTTCACTGCTCATCGACTCTCTCTCTGTGCGGACTGCAAGATATACTAGCCTTAACTTGCAGCTCTAGCTCAAAATTCAAAGAATTTCTCCATATTTTTTTCACGCTCGGCTCCTATGTACATTAGTCAGCTAGCTGTACTAGAAGACGACTTTAGCCCGATGAATTTTTACGCGAATGAGCGCTCAATCGCCAATTCTCCCAAGAATGCATGTTCGCTCGAGCTCGTTTAATTGTTTTCGCCTATTGCCTACTTGCAAAAAGCAGCACTATCGTATTTGACTGGCCGGCTATTACAAAGTTTTAATAGTGCAAATATAGATTTTTATATTCAGGCTGCAGGAATATTTGATCATTTTATGATTCGGCCAACTTATTTGCCACAATAGGCTTATGCTACGTTATAAATAACATGTTTTTTATCGTCGAATATTTTTGGAACTGCTGCTATGTACATTTTACTATTTATAACAAGCAAAGATATTGTTCATGAGTCGCATCGTAAGATTGCAGATATTTAAAAGTATCGTATTATGGACTTGGATTTGTAAATCAATCGGGATGAATTATAACTTTAATATTCAATGTTCAAAGAAGCAGTTAATAAAGTAAGCTCGAAAATAATTTCTCTCGTTTGGCCTAGGCATTATTGATGCGTTCGCGAGGTTTGATTTGTTGAAAGTCGGGCGTTTATTGGCGAGTAAGGGCATTCTCGGCTGGAATATTTTGTAGCTTTACGAGGCATAAAAGTTTACGCCGCGAGACGCAACGATTCACGACAGTGTAGAGTGGAAAAATGAGCGATACGAGGCGTTGAGTAGATGGAATGGACGAATTCGTTGGTTCGATCATTAAAATAGATGCGCGGGGCACGTGCTGCAATCGAAAAGAAGTGCCAGAAGCTGGGCCGAGGCCGCACAGAGAGTATCGATATCGCAGCGAGGGAGCAAGCTCATACGCGCGTATGCAGAAAAGGGCAGCTTGGCTAAAAATGAAAAAAGTAATTGGTTGCTATAGCTGGGAAGGTCCGAAGCGCTCAGGACGAATGAAGAATTAATGAGTGTAATGAGGGCTTCTTTATGCAGTCCGTGCGATCACATTCTTCGGTGGCTTAAGGAATCCCACTCTCGTATTCTTTCGCCTTCCATCCTCTTTTAGCTCTCTTGAAGCAGCCCGAGTGCGAGTGTAGGCTCTCTAGCTGTTGCGCGATGTAGTCGCAGTTGGCAGTCCTTTTTTTTCTTTCTCACACGCGCAAAGTATTTCTGTACGCGATCGCCTTGGGTGGTCTCCTCGCCACTTGTTTGTGTCTCTCTCTCTCTCTCTCTCTCTCTCTCTGTGTATCGTGTGGCGATTAAGTCTCACTGTTGCACGCGCCCGCTTTGCATTGTAAACCCGAGCGTTTTTTAGATTTTGCCGTGACTGTCCACCCTCTTGTAGCTATTTTTCTTTTTGCTCGCTGCCGCCAACGACGATCTCGGACTACTCGCGCGACTCTTCCATTCTATTACAATTTCTCCGCCTTTGCATCGAGCCGAATAATGACGAACCGACTTTTCCCGACCGACTTGGATACATACCTGCGACGGCGTAAAATATCCCCGCGCGCACATTTAATATCCTTAAGCAGTGATCCCGGATACCGGCCGCTCGTCTATACATGATATTGTGCGATCGCAGCTGCAACTGCGCGGATCGTCTTTCCAGCTCCTCCAATTCAGCTGGCCTTTACAAGTATCGATAGCTATGGGAACGGATAAAAACTAAACCTCTTTCAACTTATCACCTTGGCTTGCCTTTTGGTCAACTTGCTCTTAGGATAATTTGCAACTGCTTCGTTTGCATCCGTCACACGAGTAACGACGATTGCGGAAAAATTGCGACTCTTTCGAACGCGAGAGCACTGGTGCACTCGCTCTACTTCTGTATACTCAACTTTTCAACGCACATCGTTGCGCCGACACAGTAAAAGTCAGCTGTAAAGCTTGAAAGGGCTGCAATCAGAGCTTCGCGATAATACTCGCGAATCTAAATTTACCTTTTGCTCTCGTACTTTCGCTTGTCTCTTGCTGCGGATCCGAATATCGCCTTTTCGATGTAATGCTTATTTTCGCGCCGCAATAATATCCCTTACGGCCGCTCGAGTAAATGACGCATATGTTTTGCCTGTTCATTTGTCATCGTATTCTTTGAAGTTTATGTATGCAGGCTCGTTATACACACGCACACTCGTGGCCACGTTTCGGCCAACTTGTACGCGCAAAATCAAGCTGTGATCGGACATCTTTTATGCCTACTGCCACGCGTAACTCTTTTAAATTTTAAATTTTCATTTTTCGCATATTAGACTACAAACTCAACAGCCGCTCGAATAAATCTTTGCACGCGAGATTTAATAAATTTGATTAAACGCGATGCGATGGCGCTGATTACGACACTTTTTAGCTTTTTATACGCAGACTATTCGAGACGTTTTCTTTTTTGTAAACTCGTACTTTTTCAAATAACCTACTCTCTCTCTCTGTGATTGAATTAGTAGAATCTACTCGTCGAAATCGATGAATTATCTAATAGAATTGTGATAAAAAATTATGCTTTATTTCATGATTTATCCAAATGAAATTAATTTCTTTCTGTCTTGGGACAAAAGTTTATACTTTGAATGATCAGGTTCAAAAAATGAATGTTTATTTTCGTGAGATCTTGTTTGATTGGAAGCTCAATTTTAATACCTCAATGTACTGGTCGCACCGTATATTCGGTATAATAAAATACTGAATACAGCTTTCGTCTTGCCGAAACTATTGTGGCTTGCCGCTCTTTTTTTTTTATTGAGGCGCGCGATTTTTTTTTCTACCTCGGCTAGAGTCAAATGCCAAGCGATTTTTTTTTCAGTTTATGGAATCTTACAAATTTCAAAGATGCTTCGATGCGCTTCAGCAGCTCTGCTCTTATACCTGTTGCCTTTACGGTTGCGCCCTATACGCGCAAGCGACTTCTTTATGCTTTTGTGTATCGCTCCTTTCACACTAAACAGCCTTGTCAAAATAGTACTTTATATAAATAAAAAGTAATCGATTGATCCAGAGCGTATTTTCCGATCTGACTTTGCTCTACAGAAGTCGAAAGAAAAATTGATTTCCTTCCAGATGCACAGGATTTCAGCTGGCAAAAAGTAATCGGGCAAAATGCAAGTGGCATAAATTGCTACAAATTACGCTGAATTATCCGCGCACCACTGGCTACACGCATAAATCGTAGAAGCAAATATGCGGCTGAGATGAGCGCGCACAAGGTGTGGAGAGTAGAAAATTTAGCAAGCCACTGGAAGCACTACATGCGACCCCTAATAGCTGTTGCCGTGACCATTGGAGGGTCTGACTATGCAGTTGCGGACTATTCCTCGCCAAGCCAATGTGCCCAACTCAACCACTACGGCCTCATTATTCACCTACATACTCACACATACCCTCTTTGTCCTGTAGTTATTCATACAGCAATTAAGCTCCGTTCGCCCACTCGTTTATAGTTAAATATAACGACCCTGACAACGACTGCGTAATTAATGTTCGCTAGTTTGGCCCCGAGCTAACTTCCTCGACGTTCATTAAACTTAAATTGTTACGGATAGCCAAACGCAGTTTCATTTCAGCCGATGAAAATTTTATCGCCAAGTATTTACTCGAATCTTATGCTCGCACACATTTTTCCAGTCAAAATAATATTTCGCTCACATTTCATCCGACACAAACGGCACCTTTTCTTCATCATTAAATTACTTGACCTGACAATTTCTACCCAACAATTACTCTGGGATTTTTTTCTAATGTACTTATCTTCAATGATAATAATATTTAAAGGGTTTACTTGACTCTGATTTCTTATTCTGATTCAATAGACCGGTAGATTGGGTCAGATTTTCATATTATGCTTGACATCTCCAGAGACAAACGCAGAATTTAGCACTTTTAATTTGTCAAATCATTAACCAGTCAATTAAAAATATTACGGCTGTGTAAGGCTGTAAGTACCTTCTTATCTAACACCGCATTAACAAATAAAAAATTAAGAAATTACAAAAATTGAATTTATACATTTATTCATCGGTTCCTGATAGGAGGCAGCTAAAAGTTGACAGATATTTTAATTTTTGTAATTTCTATTTTAATATACGTAACTTCTACGACCATCTAGTGTGACAAGTGAACCATCGGGTGACTTTTTTTGTAATTTCTTAATTATTTATTTGTTGACGCGACGGTAGAGAAGAAGATACAGCTTTAACAAGCCGTAATATTTTTAATGATTGATTGTATAACTAAAGGCATTATAGAGAATTGTTAATTTTATTAACAAATAGCTTTTTGCCCTAGAAGAATGACAATGTTTTTTTGTACTCAAGCTTGTTTAACTCGTTCAAGACATTATTAAATAACAACAGATGAGCAACAAATCTACCATGAACTCTATCTAAACAGTTGCTATTATCTGAAAGTGTGGAAAATAAAAGAATGTGAGTGATGAATTCAATTATGCCAATGAAAGTACGAAATCGTTCATGTATTTACCCAATAACGCATATGTTACTTGATTGTATGTAACTTACATAATGTAAGTATTTTTCTATCACTTTCATTAAAATAATTGCAAAAATAATAACATATCCTGAAATAATATAGTTTCTAAGTCTGTAAAGTTCCCAGTGAACGACACTAAGAAAACGTATTTTTAAGATAAAAAAAATGTATTTACATAAAAGAACATACTTTTTCCAACTTTGGCGTAAAATTATTTCAAATTATTGACGAAGTATTAAACTCACAACGCTTATGATTCATGTACTCGCGTTATTACTGACAAACAGTTAGTCGTGGCAACAGTAGCAGCAGAAAAAGTTAATTGGCACTTTTTAAAATCATCGTTTGAAAAATTGAGTCTAGATTACTATGCAAACTTTTTTTAAGATAGATGAGGCAAGTTTCTGAGCTTTTTTCGTCACTGATGTCAAAAACAATATGTTTCTGACTTAAGACTCTTTGTTAAGAATATGTTGCGGACGTGAATCTTAACATTCTAATGTGAGCATTTACAATCCGTTTAATTTCAGAAAAAGCATCATAGACACTATCAGCTAGTTTGTCTAAATTCACAGAAAAATTGCAATATTATACTTTCTGCAAAAGACATTTGGGAGACTCAAAATTCTGGATCATTTCTGTCATAAAGAACATTATCATCTTATATTACCTAAAATAATTAAAATAATTTAGGTGAATTTGTAATGCATAGTGTCGTCAGAATGTCTCTTCGAGAGATTGATTGTGTCCCAAGTTATATCATTCAAGTTATCATTTACTTTATCTGACTGACTGACTGATTTACATAGTTATAATGTTTTTTTTCAAGTGTCTCATTAACCTATTTCATATAATTCTTTAAAAAAGTAAAAATTTTAAATTATAGTACCAAAAAAGTATTTCTTACAACTGCAGTAATTAGTTCAAATTAATAAATAAACAATATATATCTCATAAAGAATGTTTTGGAAGAATTTCCGATATAATATAAATTAAAATAATAAAAGGATGATCCCGAAAAAATGTTTTAAAAAAAGATACCACAGAAATAAAAAAAAGGGGGCTGAAAAATCTTGATTGCAAGAAATGTTCGCTGCCATTAGAGCTGTAGATAAATTACAAATTAAGTTTACATTCCAGTGGCGAAATTAAAGTTTAGGAAATATTTTATTCGCGATGATTAAAAAAATTAGCTTTATCCGATGGATTGGATCAAATGCGAAACCGCAGAGGTACTGATGTATTGAGACGTTCAGTGAGTCATCCCTGGATAGTCAATACTTGAGCAAATTATTTAAGCAATTTAGTATTCAGTCATAAAAATGTCAAATAAAAAGCCGGCAAGAAATTTGGATACTAATCACTCGGATTGTATACACCTGTAACGCGTTTCTCATTGAGTCACGCTTTCGACGCTCATAGTCCGTAAAGAGTATACTTTTCTAGAATTAATGCCTTGGTCCGTCACGAAATTATTATCGAATACATTATTTCACAGGTGTAATATATATACAAACGATAATGTTATTCGCAACAACGTGTGATTCACCACGTGAAAGTGTTTTATTGGCGTTGATATATCAAAGTACAAAGGGAGCGAAGCAGTAATTAAGTAAAAGTTGCTTTGGATATTTTTGAAAACAATTGTTTTATTTTCTATATTCGAGATCATTTTCATATTATGTATATAAAATATAGTTTTTCGTTTTTTTACAATTTTTTGTAAATACTTAATAGTTATGTAATACTTATGCAGTAATAAATAATTACTCAACAACTAGAAGTAGACTCGAGCAGTTGCTCAATTTACATCTTAAATTAAGTATAATTTTTGTCTAAATTATTTCTACATGGAATATGGAATGGATTCGTCGCCGATATATCAAGGAGACGCGAGAAGAATTTTTCGGTGCGTGAGAGAGACATGAGACGGTGATTAAGATATCTTACAAACATAAAGAGTATGTCACATTGATAATGTACAAGTATTTACAAGGAAAGTCGAGCTACATTCGCGTAGGCGTGTCAATATTTAAAATTGTACGACTTGCCAGTCGAGTTTGAATAGATAAGGGTAACAATTGGACTGTCATTGGATGAACAGTACGAAAAGTCGGTAGCGATGGATCGAAGCGACTGTATTTACAGGATTATTAGCTCGGAGACTAAGAGTCTCGAGGGAAGAGTATCTCTTGGCCGTCGTCGTCGACCGGCACCGTCGAGTGATTGTACAAGCCCTGGGCCATGAGCTGAAGGGCCAAGGGATTTTTGTGGCCACTGGCCTTTTTGTTCTTGGCCCGCTTGTTCTGGAACCAGATCTTGATCTGCTGCTCGTTGAGGCCGAGGTCCCTCGAGAGCTTCTGGCGGCGCTGCTCGGTCAGGTACTTGTTCTCGGCGAACTCGATCTTGAGCTTGGCCAACTGCTCCGCGCTGAAGGCCGTTCGCGGCCTCTTCTCCTCGCTCGAGGCGCTCCTCGCTTTTTCCCCGCCACTGGGACGTTTCAGTCTTCTGGATCTCGGGCCTGTAAAGGAATCAATGCTCTCGTTAGATCGGCCACGTTATATAAGAGCTTATAAGAAAATTGCGACTAGGCCTACCTGAGGAGGGTCGATCGGAATAGCGAGTGCAGTAGATCCAAGCCGGCCAGAGGCTCTGCTGTCCCCCGTTGCTGCTGGCGTTATCGGAGCCTCCGGACTCGGAGCCGGTCGTCGAGGCCGACGAGCCGCAGACCGATGCGCCCGTTACGGAGCTTTTGCTGCTCGCGAGACTCTCGAGGCTGCCGCTGCGGCTCAAGTTGGACGACGAGTGCGACGAGTGCAGGACGGGCAAGTTGAAGGGCGAGCCTCGGCCGTCGGAGCGTTGGGGCGACAGTCGTCCCCGGCAGACGTCCCCGGCGGCTTTCAAAGGCGAAGACTTTGCGTCGGGCCGCGTCTTGAGGATGGCATCGCGTCCGAACTCGGGCCGCAGGATATTGTAAACGCTGAAGCGCAGCGCGGCCAGGGGCGAGGACGAGCGTTGGCTGCTGCTGCTTTTTTCGTTTTTCGCTCGGTCGTTGGAACTGGCCGAGCCGAAGGCCTCGAGGCGCAAGTGACTCTGCTGAGCCATGACGTGGCTCAAGTGGCTGCTCAACTGACAACGCACCGACTCGAGGGACGACGCCACGCCGAGGCTCATTTTTAACGCACGAACAACGATCAGCGGCACTGATTTTCCAGCTAAAACACACTGCACAACACACCGAAGGACAAAGTCAAAGGCGTCTCGCAGCAGCGCACAAAGACACCGGATCGGCGGCGCACGAGCAACTCATCCGAGCGGAACTGGCCAGTTTTTCCGACGATTTCCTGGCTGTCGATTTGGAGCGCAGAAAAAGGAGCTGCGTAGCGAATGCGCGACCGGAGCGTCTGCTCGACCATCCGTCGCTCGTTGAGATCTAAACTAGGCAGGCCGTCGCTTCTTGCTCGCTTCTGCGGCCGAAAGATGCTCTCCCCCTCCTGTGCTCGCTTGCCACCTCCACCTTTCTCTCTCTCTACTCTATTCTCTCTCTCTCGGACCATCTTTTTCTTTCCACTTCTTTCGAGCTGCGAGCTGCAGTCTTGCTCCTTTCGAGTTCCTCCTATGACGCTGTCCCTTTCGAGCTCCTACTTGGCCGATTGTATCTTTATTAGCCTGCCGAGCGATACGCTCCGCCCAGGCAATTTATGCAGGACTCCCACCCTTGCCCCGTGCATAATTGCATCTCGCTCGCACCTTCGGGCTCTCTTTTACGATACGAGGCCAGCCACCTTGTGGCCAGCCTAAGAAAAATCCCCCCTCGCTACTCCGACTCCTCTTCCTCCTACTCCTCTCGGCTCGTCTAAGCGACTCCGGCAATTTCGTATACCTTTCTTTTGATATCTCTTCTTTACCCTACGTATGTAAACTTTATGATAATGGATAAGAAGCCATATAACGAATTGCCCAACGATTCTGCGCCCTCCCTTCCAATCCGTTCTAGCCACCAAATAATTCTTTTGCTTTTTTCCATAAACGTGATTTAATGCAAAACGCATCGCTTCGATATGATTCTCTTTTCCAACTTGTAATAATGAATATATATTCCAATTGTTATTTTGTCCTAGTGCAGTCGTTTTTTCGGATATTTACTCGAAAGAAATTTAGCCACAAAAAAAGAACGAAAAAAACTAAAAAGTTATGTAGTGGCAGCCGCAGAGTGGGAAAAACAAACGTTGACGTGTTTATATTCTGTTGAATTAATTGAAACGCGTCGAAAGTTTGAATAAGCGCGGATTAATCGGGACTTTAAAGGAAGCTTGGATCGTCGCGTGTTTTGCAGGCCAGTGCATTGTTCGAAGCACGAATTGCAGCAAAATCAACAGTATATCAAGCAGAAAGGCTTTAGGGCATCGGCGCAATTCGCATTTCTTAATACGAATCGCAGACGGGGGGGGGGCGCGCAGCTGTCGACGAGGCCAACGGGGTGGGACGCTCACGACTCTGTTTGGGCCGCGCGAGCGACTCGTGGGCGTGGCCCGGCCATCGGACCCACCCACGGCTCGCCTCGGCCTCCTCTAGACATGGGCGTGTAGCCGACCAACAGCTCGCCACATTCGGTATAGCTATTTTTCTCGTAATGAGTGTATAGTAAAGATATAGGCTTTTTTTGCGCGTCTGCGTGTATATGCTCCAGGTAGGAGGGAGAGAGGCAAACGCGTTTTCTCTTATTTTTGCCGCTCGGCTTTTTATTTTTCCTCTTGCGACGAGGGAACGACTCGAGAGAGAGAGAGCCCAAAAGTCCGTGTGCCTGCCCCCGTCATTCTCACACGTGAATTTTAGTCCATTGGCCTGCGGTCTTTATTGCCGAGAATACATATACAAGCAGTGTTGGTAAAAAAATGTACGTGACCTCGAGTCCCAACTCTTTTTACTGGCCAGTTGCTGCTTCTTGGCGTTTTCGGCTCTTTTTCTCCTTTTATTTGGAGCCGGTGCCATCATTTGCCGAATACGTTATCTGCCTTGTCGAGCTCCATAAACGTGCAAATCTACAAGGGCTTCTCGCAGCTTTGCCTATATATTTTCGTTGCTTAGATCGGCGCGCCGCAATACGACTTAGGAGGCGCGTATGAATGCGTAGCCTTCGCCAACGGACTCGATGTATCCTTATTCCTTGCCGCTCGTGCAGCCAGCATCTCTCTTCGGTAGACTCGACCGAGGCGGAATTTTTATAACACATTGCTGCACGCCACTAAAAGAATGCCCCCTCGTGCCGAATGCTCACGACCATACCTTACCTTCTTTTTGCCCTTGCCTTTTTTCCCTCTTTTTATTCGTTTGTTCATTTACTGATGTTCCCTGCCTGTTAACTCCTCCCTCCCTCCTCTCCCTTCCTCCCTTTCTTCCCCCTTATAAACATATTACCTTTCTTACTTTTGTAGCCTACCCATACGGCCTAGCTACATATATATATATTTTTATGTTTTTTTTTCTTCTCGGCGATAAATCGCTTCTCTCGTTGAAGCGTGAACTGCTTTCGGCCGAACTGAGATATCTCAAACGTTCGCGATGATTCTTTTGATGAAGAAATAGACGCCACTACGCGTAAAAGGCTATAATAAGTATTATGTATACTTGCTTACCACTGCCTTGCCGATGCCTTTATATGAAGATTTTACCAGACCTGTTTCAAACTTGTACAAAGAAAAGCACGTCCTGCCAACTCTGCTATATATTAATCAGTACCTGCACTCGGGCTCTCGATAAAAATTACTTCATTTTCGCACAAGTGGCCATCTGCAACTTTTGTTTCTATCATCGATCGATGCTAAGCCTATACTCATCTTTCCATCGCTGAAATATTATATTTTAGCAACGATATTTTTTACAAAAATTATTACTGAATTCATAGACATTTTTCAATTATAAAGAATGAAACGTGAAAAAGCTACTATTTGCCGTGAACAACTTTTATCGTAACCAAGAATTTTATTAGCGAACGTAATTTTAAATCTCTTTAATATCCTTGTTACGAAATGATTTTTATTAAATAGAAATTGGAATGATGAAATTCCTAAAGGAAAGACACTTTATAAATTTATCTTTCCTGATCATTACAGGCTTATTCACAAAATTTAACATTTATCACAGTGTAATAATTTTATCAAAATTCTGAAAATTCAACCGAAAGTACAGTTTTTTCTCATCTCAGACCGATATATATTCAAAGCTTTTACGGAAACTGGTGTACGCATAAAAGAAAATTCCTGTTAAGGATTTAAAAAAAAATTTTTAATTATGAAAATGTTTTTTATTGATTCTAAAGAGAATTGTTAAAAAAACTTCGATTTATTCACGTAAATCGACACACATATTCAATCCGTTAAAAATAATTAAATTAATTCTGTGGACTACCCGAAAAATGATTTAGAAATGTTTCTAATGACATGTGTTCGATGCGGGGTTTTTGTTTACACTAATTTTGAACCTTTAAAGTGAAATTCAATGTTGATTCGATATAGAACCAATTTTTTGTTTTATACCGGGTTTTAAATGAAAATTAATTCTAATAATTTGTTTTTTTTCACCGCCAATATTTTAGATGATGATTTCAGGTGCCCAGTTTTAATATGTATACGCATTTATAATATTCCAACTAAAGTTAATATAATATTAATAAATAAAAATTTACTATAAATTTTAGAAATTCCTCGGTATTCATTTATAATTTACGTATAAAAATGCATACACTTTTTTTTGTTAAGTTTGTAGAAGATTCAATCTCGCGATTTGATGTTCAAACAACATATTTCTTTATTCAAATATTTTATGAAAATTTTATAAAAATGAATCAAGGTTCATTTAAAAATGGCTAAAAAACTCAATGATTCAAGCTTTTTTTAGTGAATTTTGACTTTATGGAAATTATTGATAATTTTTATTTTCGTAAATCACGACATTTAAAACACTCCAACTAATAAGATTAAAAATTTTAACATTTTTACTTCATAGAAAAGTCAGTTTATATTCGGTCAAGTTTTCAAAATCTTTTTTAATCAAATTAACAGTATAAAAACCAATTAAATAACAATAAGTGTATTAAATAAATATTATTTATTTAAATGTATTATATAAAACTATATTTTATGATTTAAAATATAGACTTTATTATAATTACAAATGATGGTCGGTAAAAATTGTAAACTAAGTTGAAAATTATTAAATTAAATCTATGATTAACTGAAGATTAAATATGGTGCACATTAAACATAAATATGAACATAGAATTCCAATTATTAGAGATTTTTCGATTTGCTCATATTAAATAATTAAATCTACAATTAATATAAAAATAAAGAAGAGAAATATCTATTAAATTGATTGAATATTAGTTATACACACAAATTTTTATGTTATACTATTAACAAGAAATTCAAATAACGAAAATTTTTTTGATTTCTAACTTTTTGAATTCCAACTTATTTTCAAGAGTCACTTTTTGCTCCTTTAATGATTAAATCAGTCAGCTCTGTAGTTCTATCAATCTTTAAATTCTTTTCATTCGCTAAATGAAGAAGCGATACAAACGCTATAGCTGGACTAAGTGAATCAGAATTTGATTTAGATAGTAATTTAGGCATTTCCATATACATATCACTGAATGCTCTTGGTTCTATTTCTTTTGCCAAGTTGTCATTCTCATTTACTTGAGTACTATTGAAATTTTCTTTTTCTTTCTGTTTTGATCTATTTTTAAGATTTTTCCACATAACTTTTTTGAGTTGACGCATATCAATTTTTTTAGCTCGCTGAGAATAAGGTATGAAGATTTTATCAGTAAGCTTGGGAACAGATACAAGATTGTCTCCCATGAATGCTCCTTGTGTTGGCATTGCTGTAGATTCTTGAGTGAAAGTAGGATCCTGTGTAAAACGCCCATCATCTTGATGTTCTGCAAAATGTTCTACATCTTCAGGAGCTGCAAAGTTGGACATATCGTGGTCAGAATGACCATCATAGTCATCATTTTCATTATTTGAATACATTTCTTTTTGTTTTTCTTCAATAGAAAATTTCAAATGTTCTGTTGGTTTATTAAAAAAAGTGTAATATCTTTTTAATTCATAATGAACATCTTGAGGAAATGTAACTTTGTCTTCTGACCAAACAAGTTTTGTTGCTTTTGTTAATAATTTTGTTTGTTTTTCACCAAGTTTAAATTTTTGTGAAATTTCTTCTTTTGATTCTGATGAGTACGATAATTCAATTTCTTTTTTTCTCTTGGCGGCATTTTGTTTACATGTTTCTACTACTCTACTTCCTCCAAGATTTTTATTTAATGTTATTTTCCAATGTGATGGGCCTGCCCAATGTATGCGATAGCTTTTCTGCACATATGAGTACTCATAAGTTGCATTAGGATTGGGATTATTAGCTATAATATCTTGAAAATCAACTATATTTTCAATTTGACTTTTATGAGCCATTCTACCACATTTATCTTCATATGCATCCCCACAGTCCATCATTAAATCAAAGTCATTTTGATCATCATCATCTGGAACAGCAGCATCTAAGTCAAAATGAAATTCACCATCATTTTCTTCTGGCTGAGATAATGCTTCTTCAACTTCGTCATTAGGAGACCAATCCAAAAATTTAAATGCATCGTATGATGGGCATATTGAATCATTTGCCAAATCATGAATACTTATTGTTGTGATCTTTTGTGAGTACAATATTTCAGGAATTTTATCAAGTATAACATCATTGTACAGATTTAAAGCTACTCCTTGATTAGAATGCTGCGGCATACCAGCTTGAAATAGGAGGTCTGAAGTTTGAGTATCTCTTTGACATCTTATTAATGATAATGGATCATATGTTTCCACACTTCCTTTCAAAGATTCTACAGTGGCAATGATATTTTGTCGATTTTTCTTTTTCTTTTTTTTTTGAGGATTTTCACCTTTATTTGAACCTTGCTGATCTATGTCTTCGGCATGATCATTTTCATTTTGATAATCTTTTTTATCTTGTTTCACCATTCCAATAACTTTTAATAAATCAGAGTACACTTTGTCAACTCTGAAACCATAAATTTTAGCACTTGCATCTAACGAAACACTAGCCATTTGTAAATTAGTCATATTAGGATCCTGTTTTTTTAAAGTATACAGCAAAAAATCAATCATTTTTAATTGAAATGCATTTTTATCATTTATCTTATTCTCTGCACTGAGCTTTATACACTGAGCAATTTGATTTGTCATTTCTGTAGCACTTAAATTTGATATTGCTGACAAACCAAAGTTTGACTGACGTCGATCATTGTTACTAATAGGCGTTGCTACTGGGCTGCCTAATTCTTGTCTCCTGGCTGACCGTTCTGCTTCATCATCATTTTCTTCAATCAATCCAACAACTTTTGGTGCTGCTATGGATCGTCTTTTGCGGCTAGGAGATGCAGTAGATGAGGGAGACAATGATGTTTCATTGAAACGTACTGCTCCTAAACTTTTTCTTGATAAAGCCATCGTACAGATTGTTGATGGTTACCCTAGCAAAAAAATTAAATTTTTATCTACAGATATGTTCATTTCTAACAAAAATTGTCACAAGATTTAAATATATATCAGAAGTTTTCATAACTCACGTTTATGTTTTAAAATTTGAGAAAATTTTGCTCCAAAGACTTTTGATGATTTAAAGATGTATTTAGCTATTCATCTAGAAAATTTATTAAAAATGATGCATCATAAATACAGAGTAATTTAATAAATCTGATGATACTTACTGAGCAAAGAATGATAATTATCAGCAACCTTTTCTAAATCAAACTTGAACATACGAATTAGAGAATGTAGTTGACGTATCAGCTGGTGAATTCTCTGCAAAACTTCTAACTCTTTTTGCAAGCTCTGGCAAAAACAATAAATAGTAAGTATTGATACAATTTCATCACGGTTTTCATATTGATTACAATTTCATGCATCCCAACTTACATTTGTGTCCATTTGAAGACTAAACTAATTAACGAAAACTATTGTTGATTATATATACGTCTTTAATGTTTACTACTTCATATTGCGTTCTGCGCACACAACAGCTCGTTGTCAACGGTTTTGGCGCTTATCGACTGTGTCCGTTTTTGAAATTATTGAGGGTTGTTACACCAAGAAAATTGAGCACAACAAGCAGATCACTATTTTTTGACTGCTCCAATAAATGCCTGTTTACATACTCTATACGCGCGAAAATATCCTATAGAAACAGTTTCGTCATGTTGATCGATAGTAGCGCCCCTTGGCGATTTTTAATCACACTCAAACTATAAACTAAAATACGACATCATTTAATGCGAAAGAAAGTATAATTTTTTAGTGGTCTTATTCATCGATTTTCTTTAATTGTTTTCGGGTAAATTTTCCAATCACCAATGCATTGAATAAAAAACAAACTAAATGCGCAACAACTATGAAGCACTGTAGGTCGAGGAACTGAGCAACGGAACCTGGGCAAAGCCATAGAGCACAAGAATATTTAGCGGAGAGATTTTTCTTTTACGGCAATTTTACGGCAAGATACTGCAGCTTGTGACTTGACTAGCTGGATTTATGTAAGTCTCTTTGCATTTGATGACTGAATTTTGGTTGATTGAGAACCGAGCCTACCACGCCTGTGAGAGAGACTCTCTTTACCGACCGTACTCCGAAATTGCGCATGTGCTCTTTCTTCTTTGCGTGGTTGAAGCATAACATATGTATATAACATTCTCTTCCCTCTTGGACCCTGTTTAGTGTCTATATACTAGTTAACACGTACTTCGCAGTCGCCAGTAGTCATCATTATATGTACATATAAGTCGGCATATTTATTCGTACTTGAGCAGTTTTTTGCAGTACAAAAAAGAGCACATATATTGTTCCTGTGAGAATTCTTAGTTTTATTATTAGTTGCAAAAATTTCGCAAGTATTGAGTATTTACACCAACTTGTAGACTGGTTTGGACGATCTGCTATTATTAATGATGAAATTAGTCTGTTTATCGAGTGAAATTTATGTACTCAATTTTCACAATTAACTTCGCGTTATCTGTGTCACAGCAAAAAACTGCTATCTATTTATATATGGGTGACAACTTTCACATTTTCTTAATTAGTAAACTCTATTTTGTTATGATGATACAATAATACAATAATCTAACAAGTCAGCACTTTTTGAAAATATTACGGTCGGCAAATATTTTTTCTTCGTAATATTTCTGCGTATGCATCGACAGGTCAGTGACCTTAAGTACGTGAAAATGTTCGGAAAGCATGAATTTTTATTTTTAACATGCATCTTTTTACGATGTTGGTGTCAATAACAATATTATAGTGTTGATATTAAATATTGAATGTGTAATAATTTCAAATAATAAAATTTGTAATATTCTAGTTTCAAAATTTCCCCAAGATAAAATGATTAATAAAAAATCTAATGAATTTACTTCATAATTGCAGTTATTTTCTGGACATTGAATACCTGCATGCAGGATAGAAGATCAGCCTGATGCAGTCCATTCAACAACTCATTTGTTCCCATATATTAAGTTATGAATTCAATGCTACCCAGTTTCAATCATCCTATTATTAAACGGCTTCTGGGATGGAAAAAAGCAGAAGGCGACGATAAATGGAGTGAAAAAGTTATCAAAAGTCTTGTCAAAAAGCTAAAAAAATCTTCAGGTTTAGAAGAATTGGAAAAGGCAATCAGTACACAGAACTGCAATACTAAGTGTATAGTTATACCTAGGTATGTACAAGTGATATTTAATCTCAAAAAATATTGAAAACGTCAGTTTATCGTCCTAAATGTTGTTATTCAGCTAATTCCATACTGTTTCTTACAATTTTCAATACTGTTGTATTTTAGTTAAAATGCCCATGTATTGAAATTGAAAAATAACTTGTCCATATCATTTTTTTGAATCATATGATCTAATAGAAAATCGATTCAGTTAAAAATACTTGTTTGAGGTAAATTACAGGTAAATAAATAAATCAATTTTTTTTATAGCTAAATGACTATTTTTATAAATAAGATAAACTAAAACACCTTGAAAGATTTTATTTGATTAGATGAATAAAGTACCAAAAGCATTTAAAATGACTTTAATTGCATATATTTTATCTTTCAAGCTTATCCATCATGTGCAATTCAGGATAATCTTCAATGATCTTCATGTTCTTTCATAGAGTCCATTCGAACCTAATTTGAGTTTTAGCACTTTTAATATGTTACAAGACAAAAAGTTAAAATTTTATTTGTATTGTAGTACAATAGGTGCTAGTTGATTTAATTCTTGAAACATTAATTTAGAAAATATATAAGTAAACATAGCTCCATGTTCCAGGAAACCGCATTACCATACACCTATTGTACTTTAGAAAAAGGAAGAATTTTCTTTATTATGATCATTATAAAATGATATAATTAGGAAAATTTAAAGGATTTATTTTTTCTAACATTACTAGTCGCTTCTATTCCATCATCAAGCTCATTCATATGTGGTGTAGAATTATACCACATCACTTCTTGTGTATTTTCTCATAAGAACTAGTGAAAATGAGCGTGACTCCCCTTTTCTAACAAGATTAAAAACTACAAATTAACTGGATAAATTATTTTAAAAGTTGCTTTCGACGTGTTTCGCAGATTTCTTTTCAGTTCTACATACAGTTTTTTTAAATCGTCATTTTTTAAAGTGTAATTCAACGCGTTTTATGCGTTTATTACTAAAAATTTTCATTTTAAAACAAACAACTAACGGGAATAAGCTCTTTGAAATGTCAAAAGCTATTAAAAAAAATTCGAGACAATTTTGAATTTTCGATTTGCCGAGATTCAATAAATAGATATTTTGACTGAGTGTAAGAAGTATTGATGACCTGTTGAACACTAGCATAAGATGTCAAAGATATGTCTATCATATTAATTATTAATAAAATACTAATAAAAACTCGTAAAAGTATCGTAGTTTAAAGCGTCTGAAATAATGTTTATTTAAAAACGTAATTTAAATAATTTTATTGAACGATTCACAGAAAAATAATAAAATAGATAATTCCATAAAATCTATAAACCTTTTCAAGAAAAAATGTCTTATCTGTCTTTGAAATCCAATTACATTAAGGGTCGAATTTGGTTTATGTCATGAGCTTTTACTGTTCCATTTCAGTATAAATTCGGTCTTGATTTACTCCTTCTTGCTTTGCTAATCCACTTTTGCACTTTTTCACAACATAATATTAATAAGAAGTTTCTATTTTGTTTTAAGGCTACCTAGCAGTGGTGCTACAGAAACTTGTTCTCAAACTGTACGTAGTAAAGGTCTACCGCATGTTATTTATTGTCGTCTTTGGCGTTGGCCTGATCTACAATCACATCACGAGTTAAAACCTATAGATAGTTGTGAATACGCTTTTAACTTGAAGCGTGAAGAAGTTTGCGTTAATCCTTACCATTACCAAAGAGTACAACCACCAGGTACGTTAATTTATATATTATTGCAATTATTGGATCATTTGAATGCAAATGCCTTAAATCTTGCTTCCATCTGCATTTTTATGTTACCGGCCCAAAAATCACATTTTCAATCCCATTTTCTAAATCTTCTTCTGATTATTTCTCTAAAAGGAGCTGTGGTGACCTTCAGTTTGGTGTTCAGTATGGCACTATAACAATTTTTCAGCAAAATATGCAATAAAAGTTTTAAAGAACGGGATTGAAATTTTGATTTTAATATTTCTCAATAATTTAAATGGTTTATTTTTTTTCGATCGAATCGATCGATCTATGATTCTTCAGAGATTTCAAAAAATACTTTTTCAAATTGGGTTTCAGCTTTGCCTTCAATTTTGGTTCCTCATCAAAGTCCACTTCAAGAAAATCTACCTCATTGCGTAAGTTTCACGATTAAAAAAATATTAAAACTGCAAATAGAATTTTACAATATAAAATACGTCATTATCAATCAAGTCTTTGCTCAAAGATGGCTCGAAAATCCCTCTTAAAAAATGCTACTCCTATCAATATTGATAATCACAATTTATTAACGTAATTTACACACATTGCCTGTGTGAAAATGTCACAAACTTCCATAATGAGTTGATCAGTGAAAGTTTTAATTCACTTATTAAATTTATTATTCATGTACCACTGTAATTTTTACCATCGCGTGATCGTTCCGTTTTCAATTCTGATAGCCCAAAGCAGCTTTGAGTGAAGTTTCGTACAGCAATAATTTGATGATATTGCTCAATTTTTGTTGTATAGTACGTACTTTGTAGTAAAACTTTTATTGACAACGTTAGATACATGGAAAACGAGCGAGCACGATAGTTCTAGGAATATAGACTCTTCGGAGACAGAGTCTTCTACTAGATGTAATTTTTTCCGATAGGAACTAAATACCAATTACTTTTGATTGGAATTAAAATTTTCTTCCAGTATAAAACAGTAATACAGTGAACACTATAATTTTTGTGGTTTTTTTTTCTAATAAGAACTATCGCTTGCCCTATTTTGAGACGCTAAAATGATTCATAATTAGTATATGATTTTCTAGAGAAAAGCAAAATATTTTTAATACATATGATCACATGAAATCCGAATTATAGATCGTCTGAAAACATAAAAAAGAGTAAGGATTCAATCTTAATATTATTTTTAGGTGAAAATAGACGATCTGTTATAATTCATTCGGATAATTAAGACTTATTTAGTCTTCTCTCAATTCATTACATGTTTTAAAAAACAAAATCTTTCTATTCCCGCTTTCTGGGATTTTTAATAAGAGAATTATTATAGAGTATGCAAGCCACAAGTCCAGCAAGTGTTGGCAGTCTTGGGAGTATTCAAGGATCACCTCATCCCACTCCGAGTTCTATGGATCCACCAGCTGATACTCCTCCTCCAGGATACATAAGTGAAGATGGTGATAACATGGATCATAATGACAACATGTCACTTTCAAGATTATCACCTAGTCCTTCTGATGCACAACCAGTCATGTATTGTGAACCTGCTTTTTGGTACTAATATATTTTCAATTATAATTCAGATTTAATTCTCACTATGAGCACATTTTTCTACTGCTTGACTTTAAATCAATTTCAAAAACAAGATTTGAAACTTTCATTAAAAAAATTGTACAATACGAAATTTTTTTATTAATTATTTACTTCTTTTTTTACAAACAATTTTAAAGCTTTGTACTCAAGACTTGTAAAATCGGAAACTTTTTACTCTTATCGCAATTAATATTGTTTTTAAAATTTTACGTTACGGTGATCTTTGTAACGGAAGAAGTCCATGAGTCAAAAAGATGACGTACCCTAAGGAAAATAAATGAAAATTTGTTGCGGGGTTGATTTTGGAGCTCATTAGCATTGATGGAATATTTTTACTACTTCAATATTCTTAAGACTGTGATATTACAGGTGTTCAATCAGTTACTATGAGTTAAACACGCGAGTTGGAGAAACATTTCATGCTTCACAACCGAGTATTACTGTCGATGGCTTTACGGATCCTAGTAATTCGGAAAGATTTTGTCTTGGTTTGCTGTCCAACGTCAATCGTAATGCAGTTGTTGAGCAAACCAGAAGACATATCGGAAGAGGAGTGAGATTATATTACATCGGTGGTGAAGTTTTTGCAGAATGCCTCTCGGATTCTAGTATTTTTGTGCAAAGCCCAAATTGCAATCAACGTTATGGATGGCATCCAGCAACAGTTTGTAAAATTCCACCAGGTAATTTAAAGAATCGAAGTATCAAAAAGTTCGGAAGACACTAATCGTTTGAATATGTTTCAGGTTGTAATTTGAAAATCTTCAATAACCAAGAATTTGCTACTCTATTGTCCCATTCGGTATCACAAGGATTCGAAGCCGTTTACCAACTAACCCGAATGTGCACCATACGCATGAGCTTTGTGAAAGGGTGGGGAGCAGAATATAGGCGACAAACAGTAACTTCAACACCCTGTTGGATAGAATTGCATTTAAATGGACCCCTCCAGTGGCTGGATAGAGTCTTAACACAAATGGGATCTCCTAGATTACCCTGCTCCTCTATGTCATAATTGAGTCTTTCAAATTCAATGATTTTGTTTGATTAGTCAGCGTTTTTCGTGTGTCTTGTAAGCTCTCTGTTTTCTTTTATATAATTGATTCTTGTAATATCAATATGTTCTATATTAGATCATAATAGTGATTGTCACATTTCATCAAGTACGCCAACAGAAAATATGCAAAGTAATTTAATTTTTCGTATTTTAAACTTTATTTACGTGGTTCGAAAGTTTTTTTCAAGTCCGTTTTCGATGGATTTCACAATTAACATATCTATATAAAATTAGAAAGTAGATTGTAGAATGATAAGGTATGAGATTAACTTTCATAATTTTGCTGAATCGAGATTGCATTTAAAATTTCATTTTGACAAGCAACGCATAAAAAACCTTAGCGATGAAATCATAATTATGTATGACTACACATATTAAATAATCCGATAAAGATCATTTTTTCATGAAATTTTTATAAATAACTAAAGTACTTTTGAAAACTGAAATGGGTCATGTACATATCATCGCATAAAACAATATATTATAATCTATTTCAGTTAATCAACAACAAGTAAGATTATTAAACAATCTTGATACGTGAGAGATATTATTTATCAACTCTAGCAATGTAATCCTGTGTGATAGTTTTTTCTGATATCTCCTCAAAAAAAACCATTTTGATAAAGTGTTAAAAATCATTCTTTCTAATATTAAAAGTGAAAATGGATATTGAAGTAGATATTTGGCATTTTTGAGCGAATAACATCGTTTCTAAAAAGCATGTTGATTGTTATAAATCTAGGTGTAACTAGGATAACTAAGTACCATTTACTGTGTGTAAGAAAAAAAATTGTGTTTCATATGTCCGTATATTAGGTGACAATTATACATATAGATATATATTAAATAGACACATTCATTGTGAGTTCATCTGTACTTCCTTATGATTTTATTGTCTAAAAATGATTTTTACAAAAATATTAAAATAACATATAATGATTACTGATTCTGTTACTATATTAAAAGAAAACCCTCACTTGGAAAGGGCTAATCTATTCAAGGTTTGTATTATACGATTTTCAAAAAATTGAAATAATTTTCCGAACCATTTTTGCAGTATATCTCTAGACCTACTTTAATTCAGTATAACCATTCTGACCGGTGAAATGTGCAGTTTCGCGTGCTCTATTCTACCGAACAATATTGTACAGAATCCAAGTTGGTTTAGAATACATACGAAATTTTAACGATTTTTGTCAAATTTTATTTAATCTATGTAATTTTATTAGAGCTAAAAAATTATAACGTTGGTATATTTCCAGCAATCAACTAGATTCTTTGCCGATCAAATCTTTAACGATTCTTGTACTATTAAAAAATTAATTTTTTACTATATGGGTTTTGCGTGAAAGAAACGAGGAGAGTCGGGATTTTGTTATTGAAAATTAAAATTAAAGCTTGATAATAACTTTATTCAATAGAAAAAACATAGACATCCTATTGTAACAAAAACAGTATAGAGCTATTTTTGTCTTACACTGGTAATTGATTCGTAGCAAACATTAATATTTTGACTCAAAATATTAAAATTTTAGTATAAATTATATTTATTACGAATTTACATGCACAGTACACGCTTTCTCATTATTTTCCATTTTTCACGTGTATTCCAAAATCTCAATAGTAAACCTTCTTGATTTGGAACAGTACCTTCAAACGTTTGAATTTTAATATCAACTAATGTTTCGAAATATCACCTATGAGAACTTCTGAATTTTTTTCATTTCTAATGTTAAATTAATGAAATATTTATCCAGCGTTGCGGTGATTTTTCACGGAATTCCAATTTTTTGTCATAACTGGATTGAGCTTCCAAAAATTAATAGAATTTTAAGTTTTACTTAAATTTTTTTTTTATCAAAATTTTATTGCTCATTATGTTTACATAACATAATGTTGACTGAAGTAAAATTTTTTTATAAAAATGTCATTTATGTAAGGCTGAATAACATTTTCAGATATGACATTGAATTAATGTTTTTAGATTTCATTAAAATAATTTTTTAAAATCCTTTTCGAAAAACGGCCGATCATGATGAACTATAATCATAAATGAACTTTTTATTATTTGTTGTTTGTTCACTTTTGTTATAATCTTCGCTTATTTTCTTGATCGTTACAAAACTGTACTTATATCTTTGTAATTACAAATTGTCAATGTTTTAACTGCTCGTTTAAAAACCAAATCCATTTTCATTAATCGTTGACAGTTACCCTGAAATCAATTAAATTATATCTTCATAAATTCAAAGATTACTAAAAGTAAAAAACTCAAATTTATTGCTACTTTGTAAAATAATTTAAATTAATTATTCATTTTTCGTCTTCTTTGGGTTCTCTACGAATATTCTTTTATAAAAAATTGTGAACAATTGTTTATTTATTTTACGCATATTTTTTTAGCTTGATTTTGAAATGAAACTTTTATGAAAAAGTCATAAGGAATAGTTAATCACATTCTATAATTTTTTTAAACGTGCCTTTGTTCAAACTTTAGTAGATAGTTAAGAAAATACACTTTTTTCTAAATAATTAAGCGTTAAGTAATTGAAATTGGTGTGATAGTTAAATCTGACAATGAATTTAAAGAGTTGTTTCTTCCTAGAGCACATCCTGATACTGTATCCATAGTCAAATTAATTAGACGTAATACAGTATGTGTTCGAGTCCGCGAATTTCAAATAATGGTGCCATTAGGCTAAAATACTGTTTTGTAGTTTCTGCAGACCAAGATATCGGAACACATGAAGCTCATGCCAGCTTAATTTCCAATTGCAGTTTGTGGTCATCCAATAGGACTTATTACACTCGCCGAAAGTAAAGAAAACTCGGGTCTAGACCGTAATGCAAAATTACGTACATTGTCCAAAGATAATGTTTATAACTTATGACAAGCATCGATCACGGCCAAAACTCTCAGACACTAAGAAGGCATTCTTGTGCTATATTAATATAGAGGGTTGGCCTCACTTTTTCCCTCTTATGATGTTTTTTTTAGATTAAACTTAAACCCAACGGATATCATATTTGGCAATTTTTCAACTTTAAAAAATAAGAAAGATACAACATTTTTCTTTTTTTGAGTTCTTATCTGGTGTTTATTCAGAATGATTTAACGACGTCATGTATTTCAGTAATTTTAGTTACATAGTCAATAAAAATATTCAATTAAATGGCTAAGTCTTGTGTTCAAATAAACTACGTAAAACTTTATAATTACAGAACTTAACTTATTATTTAACTATAAATACTGTGTCTTACAATTATTTTCATTTATGGAAGTATTTATTATTTTGGACTACTGCTTCAAATTGTTGTACCTGCTATTGTGATTTTAATCAACTGTGTCTGTGAATTCCCCGTCTTTTCCCAGTTTCCTGGAGATCAGAAAAGAATCTTACCTTAATCAACTATTACAGTAAGCCCTTAATTCAGTAGAAAAATGGTTCTGCATTTGAAAGTGTCCAATGTTGTAAATTACATTTACTAGCAGCTTTTATGAGCATCTTCTTACGAGCAGCTATTCGTTTCGATGGAACATAGAACCAGACGATTTTGATAATAAAAACTACTACGATATTAACAATTAACGATGAAACTTTTTTTGTCGATCAATGAAAATTCTTCCGGTGTAATATCACTAATGGCATGACAAATAATAATTAATGAATGAGATTTGATGGTATTTTCCAAATTTGTCATTCACCAGTAGGGCGAGTCATTTTCGAGGTGTTGCCAAGATGCGAACTCGCTCCAGTCACGGATCTTAGCATCTTCTTTCGTATCGATTTTGTGCGGTAATTGTTCACGATTGTAAGTTTGATCGAAACCGTTATGAACAGATGTTGGGCCACAGCACGATGATAAAAATTCGGTAATTTGTTCCTCCAATGAAATCTGCTGACAGTTACGGAAATTTTTTGATTATGTAAACTTATCTGAATAGTTTTCAATCAAAAAATAAGAATTGTTGAAGACAAAAAAAACATTCACAATAAAATTATTTATGTCTAATGGTTCAAGACTTTCGAAAATGGAAAAAAAAATCACCCATAACTATTTCAATTACTGGGGCAACTATTTAAGATTTATTTGATTATTTTCAGTTTTTTCAGAAAGTTTTTTGGACAAATTTTCAGAATCAATGCATGCTATGCATCGAGTATTTTTTAAATCGTATGGCAAATAAAAATGGTTGACAATTTTTCAATTCAAATTTCAAGGAGGTTGAAGTGCGATAGGTTATACTATATTCAATAGACATAAGCATCACCCGTTATGTCTCATGGTGCTACCTTACGCTGTACTACCGCTTTGATTCTCAATCGAAATGGTTGCATTTTCCTTTGCCTTTTCGGAATAGGATACATATTAAATTGTATCAGTATAAAGTTAACGAGTGTTTTTTTTTTGAAGTATTAATTATATTGCGTTGGGTGATTTTTGATATAAAAAACGCTTCAAGTCACATTGATCGGTAAGTAAGCATATGAAAACAATAAATTTTATTGGTTCGCATTCGCATTCGAATAAAAATGCGATACTTTGAACGATTAATTATTATATTTGATTATTATATAATTTGATAAATTGACAAATACCTGAAAAAATTGTTAAAAGAAAAATATTCAGGTGTGTAGATAAACATTAAATTTTTATTGAAAATATTTCAGCAGAAAGTATAAAATATAAAACAAAATATTATTCTACAGTTGAAATTTTTGTCGATTATATTAGAGTAACATCAACATAAAAAAATATATAATGGCACATGAAAAAGTACAAATGTAAAATATATTTAAATAAATATATAGGAATGACACACAAGCATGCAAATGCAGCACGTAATAATGGACAATTGTCAATTAACAGTCCAAAATAAGAATCGTTTATAATTATAGTCTTAAGTCTATCGTTGATTTAAGTCAATATAAATGAAATTTTATAATTATTTCACAACCAACTACGCACACGACTGCACGACATTAACTGTCATTATTAAATGTTTAATGGTAATTATTTACATACATGGTGCAGCAAAAATGTCTTTTCTTGCTGTGCTTGTAGAGCATGCAGTCTCGTAAGCTTTTTGCTAGGTTATATGAGACAAACGATCAGGTTTGTAAAAATGTCATCAGGAGTTTCCATTCAAGTCGCATAATGGATTGCATTTAAAGACGATGAAACGAATTAATGAAATGATATCGATGAAATGATGTTAACAAAACGATGTAAGAATAGATAATTCGCTCGATTAAAATCGTCCCGTTCTCTTTGGCTGATTACTTTAGTCGCATTTGAATAATGAAGAGCGCGAAAATATTTGATCGATCATCGGGACAAGAGTTTTAGCATAAAATAGCTCATTTTCGCGCCACGAATCGTCAATGGCGACGCCTAGTTGCTGGCGAAAAGAGTAGTGTGGCTCGAGCTAGGTCAGTCGAAAAATTGGCCAGCAAACGAGGAGGCTCAACAGCCTCTTGGAAACAAATGCCAGAGGGCAATTGGGTTCTCTCGAGAAGGTAGTTAAGAATCGGCACGGGTATCTAACGTCCGGGACTGATGTTAAAAGTAGCGAATTCGATTCCGAAGTAAAAATCATCAACGCTCACGTCTCTCTTCTTTTTGAGGCAATAGTTGGCTCCGTCGTTGTTGTCCCAATAATCTTGGCCTTGGGTGCGATAACGAACGCAAAACTCGATCTGTCGACTGGCGGCGGACTCGGGGCTCAAGTCGACGCGAAACCGGAAGGTGTCGTAGAGGCTGCGCACGGACGACTGACCGAAGCCGTGCTGCTGCACGTAGACGCAGGCTATGTCCCGCTGGCTCGTCCACTGGTCGAAGGTGAGGCGCAGCGCGACCTCCTTCACGTAGGCCAGGTTCTTGACTTTGACGGTGCCGACGAGGCTCTGCTCGGCCTCGTTCACCAGGACGTTCTCCAAGCTGACCCCGTGCCTGTCGAGCTTGTCCCGGAAGCCTATGTAGTCGCTGGCCGGCTGCAGGAAGCACAGCTCCCAGACGGAGGCGTCGGAGCTAGGCTTGCGAGGAAAGTCGACGGCGTCGCTGGGCTGGTGCTCCTGCAGGGCCCGCTGCTCGAGCTCGTCGTACGGCTGGAAGAGGCCCCCCCGGACGAGGCTGGCCACGTACGAGCTGGTCCACGAGGGCGGCGTGCTGCTCGACTCGCCGATCACTCGCACCTGTCAACGCGACCCATGCAATAGAGTCCGAGCAAAGGGGATAGGTAGGCCGCTCAATAACGACTTACGTGCTCGAGGGGCCTTCCGCGGTCGTCGGCGAACACGACCCTCTTCTTGTTCCTCTTGTTGCTGTCGGCGACGCTGCTGCTGCTCGCATCCTCGCTGCTGGTTTTGATGAGCTCGTTGAGCTGCAGCGAGGCCGACGCGAGACAAGAGCGAATCTGCGGCGGTACCGTGTTTCTGCTGACGATCGGCCCTGCTGGAGTCGTCACCATCAACGAGCTGTAGAGCAGCGAGCCGCACACAGGAGGACTGCGCCCCAAAACCCGCAGTTCCGACGGTATCGCTGCTATTGAACACATTTAGATCTGCAACAAACATCCAAGCACGTTTCTTTTATCGCTCCTTTTTTATGCTTCCGACTTCCAACGACTAAGAACTATCTGGCGAGCGCTTTTAGCCATCGAGAGGACTTTTTTCTACTCGGATTACTACGGTATCGATCGCGACTCGTCGCGACTTATTCCCGATCGAGTAACGGCTTATTTAAGCAAATGTATTCCCTACTTTTTTGTCGATCGCTTTTGCTCGCAAAATAATCGCTTTTCATCGACCGTTATTATAGGCCTCTTTTTGGCTTATTTTAGATCGTTTTCGGCTCTGCTCCTCGTCACCGCGTCATCTTGTATACGCCAATGATTTTCGCACTTTGGCAAATAACTAATAGATATTTTTATTTACTCGCTGACGTTCTGACCCTACTGAGAAATAAAGTTTCGCTGCTTCATTGACGAGCGAGTCGAGCGATCCGTCCGCTATTCAAGTTTCAAGTTGACTAAATTTTCCGCGGAAATTCATTTGTTCAAGTGCGACTCGAATGCTTATCGCTCACAATATCCTATCGAAAAAGTTATTTTGGAGGCTGTAAAAATGGAAATTAATTTAGCCTAGATTTGATTCGTCACTATCTTATCTCGCTGTGAAAAAGTCGTACCAAATGTTTTAGTGAAAAAATATTCAATGCCAATTCTAATCGCCTCTAACGAAAGGAAGAAGACGTTGAATTAATTAATTTTTTCCACTATAGACGGGGTGACGATTCTACTGACACTTTTCTTTTTTCCAATCCACGAGTCATACTAGTATGTTTACGAAATTGTGTTTAATCTGCAAGACGGAAGGATGACAACACGTTACGTTACGCATTTTTTCCGCAAAACTCTTGTGAATTCCAAAACAAGAGAATGTTGTGAAAAGCCACTGTCACTTATCAATGATTGACGCTTAGACTTTTAAAAGTGAGAGCAGCTTTGCTTTCGACGAGCCGATTGCGAATATTGTGCCAGAGCCGAGAGTTGCAGAAAACATTCCCAAGTCGACTGTTTTCGGGATGTCGAGGGCAAACTCGTAAAAATGCAGATGGAAAAGCGGAAAATTATTTACGCAAGTCATTAGAGATTCGCGACGAGACTCTGGCCAGCAGATGACGATCGAATAAAAGATCGAGTTAGGAAAAGAATTTGTGAATCCAACCTCGAGCATCGCGAGCGAGAAAAAGTCATCCGATGATAAGAGTGGCGCCCGCGAGATAACTATAATAATATTACATATCCTCTTAATATAGCATGTATATAATATATGAAAACGACGCGGGGTGGATGCACCGTAACTGTAATTCATAACATACGAGTCGAGCGCGTGCGGAGCGATACCGAATCGCGTATGAATTTTTCACTTTGAGCTATGGTGCGCTTCGATTTATCGTTACTTACTCGATTTTCGTACCGAACTTGGGCTAATTATTGCCTCGTGGCATAAAAAGTACGGGCTTTCAACAGTTTGGCGGACTCGTTTGATTCGACTCGCGACTATGCTCGCTATGCCTGAGACTTGAATTAGTTTTATTTTCGATTCGAGAGAGAACGAATGTATATATTTGGACGTTTAATTTTAGTGGCACGTGCTAGGTGTGTTGTGCGCGGGTGTCGAGTTCTTTAAAAAGAGCAGAATGGATGAAATGCGCGTCAATCGTGGCCCTTGGCCAAGAAACACGTGAGAAGAACGCAAAGAAGAAGCGAAACCGACGGAACAATCGCATCGATGATAGAATCAACTTTTCGATCGATTATACAACATAAACGAATAATTACTAATCGATCGGTAAATCGGTAAGTCGAGAAGCCTCTGACCTCTCCTCCGCTAACGAAGTAGGCAATCGGTTGGTCGAGTCGCGTTGCTCTCACATTATTTCACTGACGGACTGCGCACTGCGGGACGAGCGAAGAAACGAGGTTCACTTTGCACAGGCACAATCGTCGATCACGCACCAGTCCGTAAAGTGCACAACGTCGAGCTGCAACTGATGCTCGGCAAATTGAAAAAGCTGGACTGCGTCGCTGTCGACTGCGTTATTTTCGACACGATATTCTTTTTCTTGGCTCTTGGCCAAATTCGAAGCTAACTAGCTGTTGCGCTAGTAACAGCTCGCGCGTAATGCAATTTTTTGTCGCTGCTCTTACGAGGGTAGCTCTTGGATAACCTCCTCGATCGAAGGTGAACGACTCGTTCGAACGAATATTACGCCGTCGATCGCCGCTTCGAAGAATAGATCGAGAGAAATTCAAGGATCGCATCGATAGATCCGCGCTACTCGCGCTCGAATAGTACGATTGAATCGGTGCCAACGCTTGAGACGACGCTCGACGTACAAAATTCAAGCCCGCACTTGCAGCTACTCGCTCATCTTCCGTCGCGCATTCGTCTCTCCTTGAACCCCGCGCTGAGGACGATCCAATCGATCTCGTTGAAGTAATGATAAAGACCGACTTGAATTCATCGCTGCTGCACTTACGTACGTACATCGCACTGATCGCAAGCCATGTACCTGCGAAATTCGCTCCCTACTGACGAATCGCTATACCTATTTCGAAAAATATAAAACAACCAACCGACCTGATGTTGATCCACTCACGTTATAAAAAAAACAATGAAATTTTGCTATTTTCAACGTGGTCGTAAGCGAAATGCAAAAAAGATCAATGTCATATTTACTTTGTGTAATGAATAAAAGTCGTGGACAGATGAGTCTCTTTGCTGTAATTGTACCGAGACTCGAATAACTTTAAATTTCAAACTGGACTTGTCAAACTTCTAATTCGAGATAGTACTAAAAGTTGAGAGCAAAACAGTAGCCGATACAGCGAAAAGTGACCGTCGTTTTGACTCGATCGGAGTCGACAAACTGTTTTGGCTGGCTGCGGCCGTTCGTTGGAATCTTTTGACTCGACGGCGCCGAGCACTGAAAGTAGGGGTTGTAAGCAAAGTGTTAACACGTATCAGTTGGGAGCGCGTGATATTCCTTACTCCCTCCTTCTACATGCGATAATGGTATTTTTTGACCGTTTTCCACGACGATGCAAAATTACGACTTTATAAGACAGCCTTAATTAATATATAGTCTTATGATTCACAAAAATTCCACTTTTTACATCCAAAATTCTAATAAAATTGCTTATTTCAACTTATACTTGAAAACATAAATAAGTCATTCGAACCCATGCTTTTTTTCAAAGTTTCAATGAATTTATTCAATTCTAATAAATGAATTAATGAAATGATTATTGCTTCATTACTATGTCCATCTATTTGTCAAATGTTCTACAAACAAACTTATTTACTCAATGTAGGTAGAAGAAATTATAAAAATAAAACTTGTTTAAAAATAAAAGTACTAATATATACATATGATGAGTATAAACAAAAGTGTTAGCTAACTGATGAAAAGCAAAAAGTCCTCGTGACAAGATTCAAGGTCACTTTCGAAGAAAGACAAATAGACAACTATTTCAAGTCAACTTTGTACAAAATTATTACAATATAAATACGGTATATTATTATAAAAATGCTTTCGAAACTTGTAAAACTAATCAGTTTTTTCAATTTCAGAAATAAAAATCTTTCTAATATCAGTTTTAAGCCAAGTTTTTTTAGAGTGTTTCAATTTTCTTGGATGGTCATTCTGTTGAATGAAGACACATCGGAGGGATAATAAATTAGTTTGAACGGGCAGATCAGCTTTGGTACGACGACGAACGATAATCTTTTCGGCTGATTCAGTTCATTGAAGTTACTCGTAAAATGTTGAATAATTTGAAAAGGAATTCGAGCAAACTTTGTAGTGAATTTGACGTTAAAGTCCGTGCAATGACACGTGCAGTTGCAAATGCATTCAAAGATATAAAGCAGCTGGCTAATCGAAACGCACTTTTGGCTCTCGACGACAAGATGCCGTGTATTATTAGACCGTTCCGCTGTCGGCGCAGGCGCGGGCATCGCTTGAAAGTCATGGAACACTGACACGTAGCAATGAATGAAAAGTAGGCCACGAGAGCCGCGGCAATCGGCATTTTCAAGGCCAAAGCAACGATAAGGTGAGCTTGCAGCGCTACGACCCGTGCTTGGCTACAAAAATCTAAAGCTTTGGCTCTAGTATAACAAAAACAAAAAATGATGGCTATCTTAATAATATACTCAATTACGGGCTGCACGGGTAGAACATTATGGGCACTGGGAAACAAGTAAGCCTCGCGTCGTTCGCTTCCTCTGCATTGTCCGTTAACGGACCTGCACTAGGTAAATGCTTTTAACTGCATCGTGCAAGAGCCAACGAGACAGCAATTCACTCTATTAAAAGAACTCGTCTCGCTGCAAGCTTGTTTTTTCGCTCATTTTTTCTTTCACTCGCTTACGAGTAAATACACGAAACGAAAAGCGAAAGTTTGTATTTCTTATAAAAAATGTTGAGACATTTACGCGGACATCCGTCAGCGTGTACAATAGCTGACGAATGTCTTACATACTCAAAATCAAATTGCATCGCAAACCTGATGCCAAAGCTATAAATAGACCTCGATGCTCGCTTAATGAATCTCGAAGCAACATTACTCGTTGCGTAGCGTTCGGAGCTTCGGGCTTCATATTTTTTATATTGTTGGCCTATATATTGAGATCAATCAGCTTTTTTATGCAGTTTAAATCAAAGTACTGACTTTTAATGTAAAATGCACAGATTACTTCCCTGATTATAGTTTGCGCGACGGAAATACAATTTTTATTTTCCCACCCCCTTTGGACGTACACATTACCCTATAGAAATATATTTAGTTCATAAGATGCAGTATTGACATAAGGATGTCTAAAAATTAGATCGATATCGCTGGCGGCGCCTTAAGCCGATCTCCCAGCAGCGGTTACATATTCGCAGAAGAAAAAAATTCCGCTAGAAATCGATGTCGAGACAATGCATAAGTGAGTTAAATCGCTGACCTCGCATTTTATCTTTGACAGCGCAACTACTTTACTAACTTTTTATTGCTCTCCATCATTTTAGCGAGCAACTTTTCCACACTCTACTAAAAATTGGAATAATTATTGTGATTAATAATATAGAACTTATAAATAATTTTCCCTATCATGGGTACTTGTTTTTTTTGCAATACAATAAGGCCATTTTTCTCTCCCTCCGGTTCTCCTTCCGTCTCTTTTTCTCTTGATATCTTTAATGTTTTTTCAACAATCTTACAGTACTTGATTTAATACTGATTGTATAAAGACCGATGGGTATTTATAAAGCATATCAAGTAGGATAATGAACTTAAAGTAATAGTTTTTCGGATGCAACAATAGCCCTGCTGATCGATTCAAATCTATTAAATCTATTAAAGTTTGTTTAAAGGTAAGGGCACATTCACTTTCGAACTGTTAAGCTATTTTCGTATTATCTCAGGCTCATAAAAACACAAGGGAAGTCGATGATAATAGTACGCACGCATCGCTCACGTGAAGGAATTTCGTTGCTCAAACGTTTTGTCTTCTTTATTTTTCTGGAGAATAAGAGCATAATGATAAGCGAACGTTTTATAATTAGCATTTATACGTTATTGCATCATGATGTATTATATAGCGCATTCGATTCAGGACTTTTTCTTTAATTCTTTTACATTTAACGCGATAAAAGCAATAAGCATTTATGTCTATATTAGCCGAATGTAAGGATCCAACGATACTCATTCAAGTGTAAAATAAAAGATTAATAAAGATAAAGTTTTGACAATTTATTGCTAAATGCCATTTAGATCTGAGTTCTTCCAGTTAATACCTTTATCCAATCGAAGGTTTTGAGTTTGACTTTTAAGAAAACTTTAAGTACAAATGCTCTGTTAATCATAGCGTTACAAATGTGGGATGAATCCATTCTCCGAGTGTGCCCATGAAGGTCCTGCTAAGCTCCCAAGTTTAAGGGATTATATGTATTAGATCATTTTCAACGCATATGATCCAATTGCTCAATATCTTTCAATCGTCTCCATTTCTTTAGTAAAAGTACCAAAACCCATTTGCGATGCGTTTTTTCTCTGCTTTCTCATTGAGCAGTCGGTAAAAATGAAATATTTTGGAAAACCTGAAGCAACCATCGGAAAGCAGTAGATACATCTTATAAAAATTATTTGTCAGTTTTGTGTGTTTTTGTAGCTCTATGGCGTGAGTAAGAAATTGAGCAATTTGGTTTAAAAATGCCAGGACAATTCAAGAAATTTTCCCCGCGAATGAAAAACCTAATAGACACTTGAATTCTCTCGAAGTAATGGTTTTTCGAATCGAAGATGGTCAACCTAAATTGAGGATAATTGACGAGACTTAACTTGGGAGCAACATAAAAACTAGGTATAAGTTAACCACGCGAAAGGCTGTCCTTCAATCCGTCGTGCAAACAGAGTAGAGCGCGAGGAAACAAGACCTCGACCGAATTTTAATGATTTCGAGATTATTTCACCCGAGAAGAAAATGAAAGTAGCAAAAATAAATCAGCTGTAAGATAACGTTTTCAACTGCATAATAAAAGTATTGGAGTGATTGAAATGCAAAACACTAAATAAAAACACCAATGAATTTGATTTTAAACAACAGTTTCATTCGTTATGACCATTGGGACGAGTGAATTATCCACTTGTTTACCTTGTAATTTCTGCAAACAACTTTTTTAAACAAGGATAGTATAATTTTTCACTAAAAAGAAACATAAAGTTGCTTGGAATCGTACTCAGTTGGCGTTATTCTCGATATAGCAGTTGAATTATCCCAAAGTAAAAAAGTAAAAAAGAAGAGAAGTCAAAGGTGCATAAAGCTCGCCTGTTTGATTCAATTCTCTAGCATATTCAATGTTAGTCGTATCAAGTGCAAACGCACAATGGGGCGATGAAGTTTCGCGAGGAAGGTGTAAGTTTACTCATAAACTCAGACGAGCATTTAAGAGTAACGTTGAGATGGCATCGAGTGGGTGAGAAATTTGAGCTTTTTTACGGCGATGATGTTGCAAAGGTTTTTCTATTAAAACGTGCCTTTATCGTTGGATGTAAAAATGAAGGTCTCTTTACTTATGGAGGTAATCGATCGATAATAATACCTATTACTAAATGGCTAAATAAAAGCTCGATAAGTTAAGTAAAGTAAATTACACTAGAATATGATTGGGGCTTCTCATAATCTGACACTTATTCACAGGCGTCATGTGAGAAAAAGAGAGAGAATTATAGCGCTTAGAGACTAAATATATGCACGATTATTCACTGTTATCAATCAGGCATACGTGTCATCTTGAAATATCGGGCTGAAAAGTGCTCGATAAAACGTCGTAGTATCGAAAAGTAAGGACGGACGGACGGACGGATCGCGATCGAGTACGCGCATGTGGTGATCGGCGCCTTGAGTCCATTAAAGCGAGTTAAAAGTTGCTTTATCGGAAGGGAAAAGTTATCGCTCGCGGGAGAAACGTTACTATACGTAGTATAAGACAGGAGTATCGCGAGCGCAGACGTAAGTAAGCGCTATGGTTCATTGAACTATTATTGGACTGCAGGGGGGAGCAGCGGCGGTGGGCCTACGCACCAGCGACATAATATGCACCGGTAAAATTCCACGGCTCCTCTTCGTATATCTGGCGCGAATATCGCGTGCCAATGTCAGCTCGCGCACTCGACGCGATAACGCGTGCGTCGATCGACTGCGTGTTATACCTGCTCAACAGCTGAGAAGGAACGCGTGGATCGTCGCTAAAGCGCCGAAATACCGATAACGATTGTTATTCAATTGATATCTCGCCGCCTCTTCCTCGTGCGCCTCTCGCTCGTACCCGAGCAAAAATAACACGTTGCCGACGACCTCCACGCTCGAGACTCCGGCAAAAATCCCAAAACTTTTCACTCCGTATTTTCCGCCTCGCTCCACACTTTTTCCTCCCTCGTCGTTTATATTCACCAACTACGAAATTTGCCAAAATATTTTACCAATTTGATGGTAATTGGACCGAGCAAACCGATACTCGATCAATTCTCGAGCCTTGCCTTTTAGAAACACGTTGGCACGACAAAATATTAGCTACACATGCGCTCTCGAGAGAAACTCTGGCCGATCCCTAGCATGAGCTGTTCCTTTTTTTACTTACAATTGTTTAAGTGACGCTGAATTACGACTATGTCTCTTTTCTTCTTTCTTAATCAAGGTCTCGATTGGTGAGCGACCTTTATAATTTGCATCCACTCTACGACTGGACTTGATTATTCAAATTGATTATATCGAAGCTCGAGTCGACGACTCGAGGCTCTTCCAGTGAATTTCAGTGAAAGTTCGGTTCAGTACAGCGAAATACAGTCCAGGCTTGGCGGCCCACACGCGCCACTTTGCAGCTTACAACTCGAAACTCTGCGCCGGCCGAGACTGGTCACTGGACTGATCTGTACAAGACGATGGTGCGAGTGCCAAGCCTGTACGAGCGTTATATCTCTCCCTCTCGTTCTCTCTATCGTTCCCTCGGTGTTCACGACTTCTCAGGCGTCCCCGAATCTCGATAGCCGGCTCGCTTTTTTTATCTTCTCTCTCTCCCCTCCAGATAAGCGACTCCATTCTTTTCAGGTGCATTTTTCAACTTTGCTTCCAAAATTTCTCTCATCTATCTCGTCAACTTTATACAACTAACTGTATAACTATTTAACGGTATTCATTCGAGCTACTCTATGTAATTTTTCAAAAAGTTTAACTTCTCCTGCACTCTTGCAGAGTATCGAGGTGACTAAGAGAGCATTTTCGACAACTTTTTTCATTAACCTTCAATACTGTGCTTGAATTCAACAGCCTACACCCATCTTTATGTTGGACTATAGATAAATAAACAAATTGTCTGTTTTTACAAATAATGGACATTATAAATCTCAAGTAATCTGGACAATACTTTTGCAATCTTTCAATAAACTACCTTTGCAAAATAATAAATACGCCCATAGCATTATCGGCTTTCTTTTCTTTCAAATTTTTTCTTTTGCTCCAGCGCTTCTTAAGCCGTTGAACCGGTACGTAGAAAACTTGAGCTATATTAAACCCACATTTGTACCGGTTGACGTTTTGTATCTAGTACAGAGCTGCTAAACCACACAGGCGTTTCTATAAGCCTGTTTAGGGTTCTTTTTACCACACCCGAATCAACAAGACGGATCGGTCAATGAAATAAACATTCTTACCACAAGGGTACCAATAAATCACTAAGAATATTTAAAAATTCATCATAACAAAAAAAAGAAGAAAATCGACAAAAGGGAGTTTAAATGTTAACGAAAATCAACTACACATCGTTTTATGGGCAGAAAGTCTCTCAGCTCCGGCTAGTGATGCACTCGTGATCCATTCTGAAACGACAAAATTATATCACAAAACTAAAGAAGCGAACATACGGTAGCAACCTGCTGTGTGATCAACTCGAACAACAAAAGAAATAAGGCGCTTAGAAAATCGATTCAAGACAATATTTCAGTCTTTTTGCTATGTATACTTGACTATGAATATCATAAAATTTGATCAGTTTTCATTTTTAAAAATAATAAAAATAATATTTATTCATGTTTTAAGAGATTTTTATGACAGAAATGAAATCAAAAGTTATATGTCCTTTTATGTTCCTTTTGATTGACTGAGGATATATTTTCATGTATCAATAATTACAGAAAAAATTTTAATTTAAATATTTTATTAAAAGTATTACGCTTATCTACATGATTTGTGTGATACTCTCAGACAGACATATTCAATGCATGATTGAGTACCTATTTTTATAATTATACCTGTAAATAATGCATAGAGGATTGAATTTATGCAAACATTAATGCTGTAACAGCATCAAGTTTTTTCAAACTAATTTCAAACGTATCAACACCTCATAAAGCGAGAAATATTAAATTCAGCTCTTAGTGCTGGATAATAGCTTTCAAGTCAAATTTCGTCCATAAACTTTATACAGCATAATCATTTTGCTACATCGAACCCGACTTTACGACTGTACATAAAAATTAAAAGTTTCTTCTATGAATGTGCCTACTAATTGATGAACTTTATTTACGATCATATTCTCATATCATTTACTCTCTTTTCAAATATTAATTTGTACATCACGAAAATGGATTCAAAGATTTATTTGACTGAAATAGAGTTTTTAACCGTTAAATAAATTTAGTTTCAATTATCAAATGCTTAATCATTACACAATAAATCACAATATCGAGTGATTAAATGCTCATTAGTTAAGTAGAATTTAAAAGAATTACATTTAAAATTCATTTCACAATATCTGAAAAATCACTAATTTGAAATAAACATCTAAATACGAAGAATATACATCATTAATAGATGGATATGATATTATGACAAATGAAATTTACGACACATTTTAAAAAGTTTTAACGCAATTTTAGTTCGTAATAAGAATCACAAAATAAATAATATTTATGTATAACTTTCAACCAATCATCTTATTTAATAATTCATAACAAGTATCGACACTTTTCCTCGCAGTCTTTGACTCATTATTAACTATATTTTCAAAAAGTTGCATCTTTGTACATATAGTCTCATAAAATAATTCAAATACCATTATACATATCCAAAACAATTTTAACGCAGTGTTTGACACCAAATTAAATTTTTACAATAGATATAGATTATTACTATTATACATATATCTACACATTAAATATTTCCTAAGCCTTTGCTAAGCAAAATAACTTTACTACATTACATAAGTTAACATTATTCAATAATGAATACAAAATCATGATTTATTTTAATATAACAACCAAGATTAAAGACAATCATTGACTTTATTATTTTTTCTATACAATATCCTAATTAATTATGAGTTTGAGTAATGAATTTATTTTTAAAGTTCAATGTTTATTCAAACACAAGATTTATTTTAGGAATCATTTTACTGTTAAAATTGTACCAATAACAGTACAGTATTTTTCATTTCAGAAACATTCATTTTTTCAAACAAAGCAAAGATAGACGCACGTGTATATTTTTCGATACCATTGGTGATGATAAAAAATATTTTTTTCTTTGAATAAATTAACTATCAGGGGAAAAAACACTATGTAACAACATATTTTTTGTGTTAATCGATATAATACAAAGAACAGTTGCTTCTATTAAAAAAGTCTCTTCTTGATTTTACTATTCTAATCGAAATTTTTACAAAAGATCAGATATTATGTACAATTTTTTTGCTTTTCTATTCAAATATTATAAAGATTATGTTGGACAAAATTTAATTAGTAGATTCAATTTAATCTAATTTCACATTTGCCTGGCATAAAAGTTTAAGAATGGTTGGAAATCAAGCTTAAACTCTTATAATGAGTTATTTGGAAGCCTATTTTTAATAAACATATCATCATTCAATGAATGTGCGTTAAACTGCTGTGAATATTGTCAAGTTTTCCTGAAGGTCATACAACTTTACGAAATTAAATGTGTATGTTATAAATTCAATCGAAAATAATAATAAATTTATCAAGATATGCGATAAAATAATACGATGTTAATAAAGTAGTTTCACTCTTAAAAAGCTTATTTTTAAAGAATGAAGAAACGTAACACCAGAGATTTAATTTCATATAATTTCTCTTCGACAATGCTAAATAATAATGAATATTCCACTAATTTTCTGAGGACACTCAAAAATTTTTCCAACAAAATAATTGGAAATTTCATAGAGCGCACGATTTTAAGTAATCAAAATTACTTTGATTCAAATTCATTCACTATTTTATAATATTACATGTAATAAAAATAAAATTTTTAATGGTATTCTATCACATTATTGCTTGATAAGTTACCAAAAATGCAGAAAATTGCTCAAATTTACTTTAAATTGTTTAGTATTTTACCTAGAGGGTCGCAGTATGTTGGCAGTAACAGCACAAACGTCGAATAAAACCAGAAGCAATATCTAGAGTTTTGCCCTCGATCCACGATCATCGTTCATCCGATGATTCACCGAGTGAATTTGGATCTTGCTGTGGGCGTACAATTTGATAAGTTATTAAATATTCTGGATACGCTTGTTCTCCCCTATACACTACATATTCTGGAAAAGCTAAACCACCCTGAGATGGGCGACCCATAACGCTGTGATGGCCAGGGGGTGCATGGGCCATTTTCATCGCCGAAAATTGTAAAAAGGATTTACCCAAAGTTACACGGCACAATAAGAGATGTCTGTAATGAAATTTAAGTAAAAGAAATTTTAAAATATATAACCAATATGCAGTAAAGACAAAAAATTTTTAATTGATGAGTCATAAATATTTACCTGTGACATATATAACAGCTGCGATCTTTGTGAACTGGACATCCCGTACCACCACAAATTCCGTAAACATACTGATTGCTTTTGCTACTATGTTCTGCGAAATAAATACCTGCACCGAACATACCACCAATATATGCATGTCTCTCGTCAAAACCTTTCTGGACAATGGCATTGATAAAAGGGCTGCCGTGAAAGAGCATACGCTCGTTTGCATGTGATAAAGACGAAGGTCCGCTCACTCGTCCCGTTGTACCGGGAGATGTCGGAGCCTGCGCTGCCGCTACTTCTTCTGCTACCTCTTGACGCCGATGAGAATATCGTTCCCATAATTTTCGATTTTGTACTTTTTGAATCTACAATTTCAATTACACTCATTAAATATCAATAAGTTAATAACTCAAAAAATATTATTAGCAGATACTAACTCTAACAATATTGTAACGTGAAAAAATGCCACCGGAATGCCCATTGTCTCTATGTTCTCGAATGGTACTTTGCATTTCTTCCTCTACAGCCAGAAATTCTTTATCTTCGGTCAAAAGATCAACGAGTAAAGTGCCAGGATTAATCGATGGTTGCCACAGAGAATTAGACGATGAATTCAGAAATTTATCCATTCCTTTGATAAGTTTGTGTCTATAACCATATGCTGATACTCCAACTTGCTTGAGATCTTCGTGTCCCATTTCAGCAAGTATGTCCAAAGTTATTTGTTCACGTTCAAATAACTCGAGTAAATGTTCTAAACCTAGACTTTGCAAAAAATTAGCTATACCAGTTATCGCTGCAGATTCCTTAGCTATTGACTCTAAACATTCAGAAGCACAATGTTGGGACTCGTGGCTTGAATTCAAAGTATTGATACAAGATGGTGGACGGCTAAGAGGTACACATAATGTCATGGCTATGCCTGATGGCATGATCACCGTTTCTTGACTCAGCGTCGGCGGAGGAGAAACTGAAAAATGTAAAATAAACCATTACATTCAATTCAGTAATAAAAGTGAATTATTTCAAGTTGACAATCGAGTAAATATTTTACCTGCAACGTTGCTCGGTGATCTACTGGAGCTATTGGTATTCAATCCAACGGGTGGAATACTAGTTATAACTTGCTGTGACGCCATGGCGTCTTGTAACAAACTTCTCACATCATCTGCATTCGCCAAATCTACAGGACTCTGTCCCTCTTGATTTTTTAAAAATGGGTCCGCTCCGTGAGCAAGTAATAATGCGCAGAGCTGTGTGCGGCCTTTCTGAGCGGCCTCATGAAGTGGCGTAAAGCCCCACTTGTCTGTAGCATTTACCACCGTATTATACTTGATAAGTAATGCGGCAATATCGAGATGTCCGTAGCTTGATGCATTGTGCAATGGTATAAGACCTCCTTTATCTTGTGCATTTACATCGGCTCCTCGCTCTAATAGAAATTCAGCGACCTCCAGATTATTGTAACCGGCTGAAAAAATTGATGACGTGAAAAGTTACGAAAACCGATAATGAACTCCGGATCTAAAAATATACCTGCTAAGTGTAAAGGAGTGCTGTTTCTGCCTTGTGCATCTCTACAATTGATATTATCCTGCGTAACAAGTCTCTGCACTCTAGCGAGATTTCCCTTTTTCGCAGCATCCAGTAAAGCACTGTTGCCTCGCAATAAATCTGCGACATCTTGATCTCCTTCGCGCACAAGATCCAGCGGAGTTGCACCATCACGATTTTTTTTGGTCGCATCAGCTCCGTGGCGCAACAGTAGACGAACTATTTCACACTTGCCCTTAGCAGCAGCCTCGTGCAATGGTGTGAATTTCCATAGATCAGCCACATTGACTGAAGCACCATGTTTTACCAACAATTCTGTTACTTCGTAATGTCCATAAGAACATGCGTTGTGTAAAGGCACTAAACCACTGCAATACCAAAAAGTACATTTTTCAATATATTATGTAAAGATTTCACGATCATATATCGTTCATATTTACCCTTTATCTTTCGCATGAACATCAGCACCGTGAGCTAAAAGATACTCTACAACAGGAACTCGATTGTATCCCGCCGCAAAATGTAATGGCGTCGAGTGTCTACCATCCAAATCACGGCAATTCACTGCGTGTGGATTAGATTGAAGTATTCTTTCGACTGCTGTTAAATCTCCTGATTTACTTGCTTCTAATAATTGAGCTTCAACATCTTCTGCTCCATTTGGTGGATCTAAAGTAAAGCACAGTGGTATCGTAGAAACTATGTAACCGATAATAAATTTTTATAAGATCTTTAAATTTAATTCTTGCCCTTATTTAAAAATAAATTCAACTTATAAATATGTTGAACGATAGGTCGACTTTTTAGTACAAGAAATGCATTAGTTTGCATAACTAAGTAATTTGAAAGATTAAATTTACCTTGTAAAATTTTTAAAACGTTTTCTGTGGCTACTTGAGCTGCTGTGTAACCTTGCAGTGATACAATTGATTGATCAACATTATATAACAAAAGGATTCTACAAGCCTGAATATTATCTTCTCTTGCACACCTTAAACAATTTTACAAAAATGATTATTAAAATTCAAATGGCTTCATTTACCTCACTGAAAAACTTAAAAATTACCTATGTAAAGCTGTCTGCCCAAGTCCATCTACTGCATCAACTTTGGCACCATGAGCTAGTAAAATATCCATAGCATCATAGTGAGAATGATCAGTTGCTAAATGTAACGGTGTAAGGAAATCTTTATTCTTTTCATCCAAGGCAACATTTTTGCGTACCAACATCTCTACTATTTGTTTACGCTTAGGGTAGGGTGATGACACAGCACAATGAAGTGGTGTGTCACCTGTGTATGGATGTTTGAAGTTAGCCACTTCAACTGATAAGTACTTTTTCAATTTAGTTATTTCTGCCTGTTTACAGGCATCCAACAAACAATGTCCTTTGTACTCATCTGAAATTTACATTTAATTATCAATACCAACCGTTTTTTCATCAATTTTTAAAAAGTAAAAATATTTGATTAATTCAGCCAATATACTATTTCCTCTAATTACTTACAAGCTAATCTCTCCTGTAATTCAAGGGAAGGTGCAACATCAATAGCACTTTTCCCATGGCAGTTTAATTGGGTAGGATCTGCACCTTCACTAAGCAACAATGAGCAAACTTCTGCACGAGACTTGCTTGCAGCTTCATGTAATGGTGTAAAGGCCCACAGGTCACTGGCATTTACAGCTGCACCATGTTTTAACAAAGCCTCAGTTACTTCAAAGTGACCATATGAGCAGGCATTATGCAGTGGTACTAATCCCCTAAAATGTATCAATATTAGTAAAGTACTGTTTGAATAAAGAGATAATACATTAAAAAATCTTTAATCAATATATAAGGAAAAATAGTTACCCTTTATCTTTGGCATGAACATCTGCACCATTCTGTAATAATATTTGAACAATTCTAGATCGATTGTAACCAGCAGCTAGATGTAGTGGAGTTGATCTACGTCCATCACTAGCATGACAGTTAACATTCAAGGGATTCAACAACTGTAACAAACGCTCTTCATTTCCTGAACGAGCAGCTTCTAACAATTCATCTTTTTTATATTCCCCGGTCAATACTGGTTTTGTTACAGGATCTGCCAACTCTAGAGCTGTTTTACCTTCTGTGTTTCTAATATTTGGATCTGCTCCATGTTGAAGTAAAGCTATGCAAACATCTATTTTTCCCTAAAATTTAAAAAATATATCATCAACTATCAATAAGTATAACTAATATTTTTATTTAACAAAAACATTACATACCTTTATTGCAGCTTCATGAAGTGGAGTATAATTCCAATTATCCCGTGTATTAGGATTAGCTCCAGCTTCTAATAAAAGTCTCACAACATCAGAGTGACCAAATGAACAAGCATTATGTAAAGGATGCAACCCTCCATCATCGCGAGCTTGTATAGATGCTCCAACAAGAAGTAAGTACTCTACGACTTCTCTTCTACCATATCCTGCAAATTGTAGTTAGTTTAGAATATTGATCTAAAGTAAAAATATATGTGCTACTTAATCAGACGTAATATTTTTGAGCCCAGAGCCAAAAACAAAATGTTACTGTTAAATAAGGATTGGAAAGTATGACAATAAAATGCCTCAAAACATACAATGATCAACCTCACATAGACAATTTAGAATTGATTTCAGAAATTTCTTTTTTCGCTGTCATGGGAATATAATATACCATTAAGATAGTCAGTAAATAAGCTAATTAGGAAAGAAATTGGTATTTCTTTCCTTCTCAATTATTGCTACATTAAAATAATTTATATACATGGAAGATCATAAAATATACAGACATGTTTAAAAATTATTCCATAGGAAAAATTAGCAGTTTGCAGGAATTTGTATCAGGTAAGTAACAAAATTAATGTTAGTAAATAAATGATTTGTCGATGAAAGATATGAAATTGTAGAATAATAAGCCAGAAGTAAAATGTACCCGTAGAGGTGTAAATGACTATAAGTATAATTACCCGCAGCAAAGTGAAGAGGTGTAGATTTTCTTCCAGCCGTGTCTCGGACATTGACTGTTTTGCAGCCAACGAGTTTTTTAACTCTAGTTAAATCACCGGTCTTGCAAGCCTCAAAAAGTTCCCGGAAAGGTTCACTGGCTGCTCCTCCAAGACAGTCAGCACTGCTTAAAACTGAACGTCTACCTGCCATTGCTTCCTCATGGTCGTCCTTACGTGTTGGTCGATGGAAAATTGTTGAACTCACAGGGCACTAGGCAGTTGACACTTGAAAGCAGACTCGACTTTTATACACACACTCGTTTGGGATGCTCTCGCATGTATTGGTTGTATGTTTATTTGTACGGTAGTATCAGTGAGGAGCTACAGTCACAAGTCCCAACTCACGACGACTAGACGCCATTTCTGCTCAGTCGCAAGTCAGACTCGATGATTTGCCGCTCCACAGCTTGTGCTTATTGAATCTTTCGATGCTTAGCATGAGCTCCGCTTTTATTACTTGTAACGATACGTCGCACTGCACTTGCTAACGACCATATGTTTTTCCTTCCCTCGTGAAAACGTCTGTGTTTTTGATTACTCGAATTCTGCAGTCTTTACACTTGATGTACGATATGATACATCGATGTTGATGGCTGTACTAGTGTACACAATGCCAACAGTCAACATCATTGACTATATTCTATAGTATACTAAGTATATCAAGTCCAGCGCAGAGTTTCTACTTCATTTTCAGATGGCGCTATTTGTCGAGTAACAATCCCCAAAAGGTATTAGTTTGTGTACATGTATCTTGAACACTCATACAGATGTCTAATGTGTATAGTGTATACAAACACACGCCTACAATCTATATAGATACAGATATACACATGGCCAATTCTCTGTCAAATCCAATGTCCAAACATAATTCTCAATAGGCATTTATTTCAATCCATGTTAACAATAATGTAAATTAAGATATGAGGATTTTCAAATAAAACGGTGAATTATTTAGAAGACGGAATAAACAAAAAAAAGTTAAAAAAAATAATTGTCTAATTATGATTATTTTAAAGCAACGAAATGAAACATAAAATGTTCAAGTTACTGCTGGGGGAAAAAAGTTACAAGGTGAAAAACAGTTGCAGGAAAAAAAGGAAAAGATTCGAAATTTAAAATTGTCTGCGCGTTCGACGTGTAGTTGGGAGTTGCAGATAGGTGCAAGATGTACAATGTCACCAACAACTACGTTCAGTAGTTAGAATCAAGGATAAGCGTGCGAGACGTTGGTATAGCACAATGTACATAGCATTGGGAACGTGCCAGTGTATAGAATGGGCCATCTACATAGCTATATAGCAAGGCTGGGAAAGCGATCGTCAGCAGGCAACTTCTTGCGAACTCGTAGCAGCGCGAGCAGTAGCAGACTGCAACGCAGTCGGTGCAGTCGGTGCGGCCAGTGCAGCTGCTCGTCAAAGTCCTAACTCCAATAGCACCTATAATACATTATACGTAGCAAAGAGATGAACATCATTGAACAGCTGACATCGACGCTTATCGCGCAGCCTCGTGCAAACATGGAACGCTTCGCGCTCCGAGCGAATAACGTCCATCGCGTCGAGTGCCTGTCTCGTTTGTGCAACGAGCCAATCGTCTTGGCTGCGACAAGATGAGAAAAATTACTTTTGCCAGTGAAAAGCCAATTACTTGAGTGCTCGGCTGCGTCCATGTCCTCGAGAGCCAAATGACGGCAGGATCAACCTTCGCTGGCAGTCGCTCGTGCTGTCAATTATTATTATTCTTATGTATGCATTCGAGATAACGTCTGCCACAAGATCATGAAGAAAACATGACGACTGTAAGTTTTTCTCTTTACCATTTGTCTTTTGTCTTTTGCCATTTTCGCCATATAAACTCGTCACATATTATGAACAATTATCCAAAGTTGATTCCCACTCGCTCGCAATGAATAAACTTTGAGAGTATACGTAGGCAAATTGAAGGGAAAATAAATTGTTGCAAGTTGCTCGATCCGCACGGCATCGAATGATTAAAAAAGTTAGTTGGGAAAAGGCATTGGAGAAAGTCGAGATACGTCAAATTGAATTTGTAGGTAGCGTAGGTGGTAGTTTTGTGTAATCGGAGCGAGGAGATGCATGACATAGAAAATCGAGTCCAAGTACGAGTCGAGGCGCGCGATCAGCCAATGCGCAGCTATTCGAGTACAGTCTAACTCGCTGCTGTCCAGCCAGTCTACACAACAGCCGCACGAGGCAGGAGGGTGGGAGGGAGGCCTTTCGACGCACGTGCGAGCCCCACGATCGATCTCGAACCTAGATCGAACGATCGTCGCGTCCACTGACCGATAAATAATTCAATAACAAAGTAATGACCTATCATCGATTTCAACGAATTTTTACAATTTACTTTATTTTTCTATCCAAAGTAAATCTCGAGCTATCCCTTGCTCCATTGCAAATTTGTGTAATTTTTCAATTTTTGCTTACATAAATACAAGTTTGAATATACGCTTTTCTTATTTTTCATTCGATCGCGTGATTTTAATCCGGTAGTTTAAATAACGATCGGTCGAAGCTCGAAAATGTGAAAAGAATAGCTCGATCCTTCTCGAGTCGGTGACGCTCGTTCGTAACGAATGGGAAGGGCATAGACATGTTGGCTTTTGTACACATCGAGTCGGGGGATGTTGCAGCGGCTTCAGTCGGAATTGGAAAGCGCCGTGAGCCGAGACGACATCGAGGACCTGCAGGAGCTGATCGACCGGGAGGGCCTGCCGAGCGACTCGGAGTGGATCGACTACTCGCTGCTGATGTCGGCCCTCAAGGCCAACCGGTGCCGCGTCGCGACGATGCTCGTCGAGCGGGGCTGCCGCGTCAACTACGCCGGCCTCGACGGCAAGACCAGCCCCCTCCACCTGGCCGTGCTCATGGGCAAGATCGAGATGGTCGAGCTGCTGCTGCGCAAGGGCGCCTCCATCCTGGCGAGGAACGAGCGCGCCGAGACGCCCCTGCACCTGGCGGCCAAGCTCGACTTTCGCGAGTACACCATCGACTGCCTCATGACGGCCCTCCTGTCCAAGAGCCAGGAGAACCTCGTGGACGAGTCGGGCCTGAGCCTGCTGCACATCGCCTGCGCCCGGGACAACTCGAGACTGGCCGCTAAGCTGCTGGCCGGGGGGGCCCGGCCCAACGAGCCCATCCGCGAGGACTGCGGCCCCCAGCTCTGGGCCGGCTACACGGCCCTCCACGTGGCCGTGCAGAGCGCCAACGAGTACAGCTGCCTGCTGCCGCTGCTGCTGGAGGCGGGCGCCGACCCCAACCTCCGGAGCCCGGGCGGCTTCAACGGCCTGCACATGGCGGCGAGGCGCGGCTCCGAGTCGCTGGTCGAGCAGCTGCTCGCCTCGCCCCGGCTCGACCTCGAGGCCCGGGTCGACGGGCCGGCCCACGAGCTCCAGGGCTGGACGGCGCTGCACCTGGCCGCGCTGCACAGGCACGCCTCGATCGTCCAGCTGCTGGTGTCGCGCGGCCTCCCGGTCAACTCGCGCACCAGCCCCCTCGGCTACGCGCCCCTCCACGTGGCCATGCAGGACGCCGACTCGAGGACGATCCGCGCCCTCATCGAGCGGGGCGCCGACCTCAACGCGACCAACGCCGAGCTGCACACGCCCCTGCACCTGGCCGTCATCCACCAGCACTACCGCCTGGTCAAGTACCTGATCGAGTTCGGGGCCGACCTCAACGCCCAGCAGGCCTCCGACGGCTACACGGCCCTCCACATCGCCTGCCTGCAAAAGTTCGGCAAGTACGAGAGCAAGGAGCGGCCCTTCGCCGACCTCTACGAGCTCGGGCCGATCGACGCCTGCAGCGCCAAGTCCGCCGCCACCTCGTCCCTCGTGCCGAGCTTCGACTCGGTCGGCAAGCTCTCCTCCGAGCAGATCGCCGGCCACTCGTCCGGCTCCAACTGCTGCATCGTCGAGCTCATCTGCCAGCAGGCCCGGATAACCGACAAGAATCCCCTGGACCGCCACGGCCTCGGCTACTTCCACATCGGCTGCATGAGCGGCAACCTGGCCATGGCCCGGGAGTACATAAGCCGCGGCGTCAGCCCCGGCCTGCGCCTCAAGGACAGCTCGCCCGTCTGGCCCGGCAACACGGCCCTCCACTTGGCTGTGCTGGCCGACAAGCGCGACGTCGTCGAGCTGCTGCTGCACTTTGGCGCCGATCCCGCCGAGACCAACGCCTCCGGCCTCTCCCCCATTCACCTGACTCTGCCTCCGCGTGAGTTTTCTTGCCTAATTTGGCCTAACTTGTAACTCATTGATCGCGTCCGTTGCAGATCAGGCCAACGGCTGCAACGAGATTCTGCTGCATCTGCTGCTGGACGCCCTCGAGGACAAGATAAGCCGCTGCGAGCGAGAGGCGGCGGGCTTGACGCGCCTCCACTTGGCTTGCATGCGAGACTGCAAGAACTTCGCCGACTTGTTCTCCGAGCTGGAGATCGAGGTGGATCGCAGAGTCGACGACTCGTCGGCCATCTGGCCAGGCTGTAGCCCGCTCCACTTGGCTCTGCAGTTTGGCCGAGCGATCGCCACCAAGTACCTGATCGACCACGCCGCCGACGTCAACGCCAAGGACCTGCGCGGCTGGACCCCCCTGCATTACGCCTGTACCAATGCCAACGAGTCGCTCATCAAGTACCTGCTCAAACACGACGCCGACGTCGACTGCGTAACCGGTACTGCCTAGCCAACAACCCCTCCCCCTTTTGTTCGCCCTCGCTTAATTTTGTCTCGTTGTCTCGTTGCAGTGGACGAGCATAAAACTCCGCTCTTCATCGCCATCAGCCAGCCCAATTCCAATTCGCGAGTTATTCAGTTGCTGTTGGACTTTGGCAGCGACATCAACATCGAGGACGCCCAAGGTAATACTTCGCTCTCGGCCTTCTACGAGAGCTCCTGCAAGGACGTCGACTTTGCCAATAGATTGATGAACAACGTCTACTTTATCTACGAGTACCTCTACACGCATATCGAAAAAATGAGAATCGTTAATTATTACATAAGTGACAAAATCATACGAGTTTTCGAGCAATTGCGTGAGTAATATTTTACCATTCAATACATCTATCCCCTCCTCCTTTGACTGCTGTTTTCTAACCACGTTTGTCGTTCATTTTTGCTCAGGGATTTGGTTGAATTGCAATGCTTTGGGCCATAGTTGCGGCAGATGGCATAGCCTCTTCACCTTATCCTGTCAAGCGGAAGTCGAGGAATTGAAGCGCATTGTCATAACGAAAAATTCCACTCTCTACGATATTCTCTTTAAAGATGCCAACCAAATGGCTTCTCTTTGTCAGAATGATAAATTAGTCAAAATGGTCTACTCGAGATATTTAGCTGAAAGAAAGTCTCCGATTTACGGACACATCCTGCATCGAAAGTTCAAGCACGGCATGGCCCGTCGAGATTTACTCGAACCAGCGACGAGCGCGATGAACAGCCTAATCGGTAGCTCGCTTCCAGCAGTCTTATGGGAGAGCATTTTCAGGTTCCTCAGCAACTGTGATTTGATAAGTATTATTAAATGTGGACGCATCGTGACGAACGAGTTAGAAAATACACCATCGTGATGAATTGCCCATTACAGCCATTTACTGTTTCTTAATCGACAAACTATTTTTGCTCTCGTTACCTTGATTGCTAAGAATAAGATCGATGCTTTTCTAGTCCTAGAAACAAATATTTTATGATGACGCTATTGATCCGTTCGCTACCAACAAATGTAAAAAGTACCTACTTATTTTCTTAAAACATGTACTATGTAAATAATGTTAAAAATGTTAATAAGTTCGAGATTATTGTAAATATTGTTAAAAATATGTTTGATGCGTTGATGCAACTAAATAATAATCGTTCTCAACACACGCTTAATTTCTTTTTTATTCATTTTACTTACCAGAATGTTTTTGAATCGTGAGAAAAAAGTCGCGATTCGAAATTGGCGGATAGGAAACTGGTGGGGGAAGGTAAAATCACCCCGGCTGCGCATTGCGCGTTTCATTAGTTGCCGCTACTTAGCCGCCGCCCGCCGCTGAATTTGTTTACGTTCGGACTTTGTGTTTATGTTTTGTGTATTAATGCTCAAGTGTCGAAACAAGTGAACAAAAGTCAATTGCAATCTACAATTTAATAATTTAATTCAAAACTAATCAAGCTGCGTGATTTAAATAGGTAAATATAACCAATCATTTATTCATAATTTGAGCCCAAAAGAAAACCATGCACCAAAACCATTTGTTTAAAAACCTTTTTTGGAATAATGAAAGCTGATATCACTTTTTTTATTTTTTCACCATTAAAAAAGAATTTCAACTTTTTTCAAGTGCAAGTTTGAAGTACATTTTAAATTGTGTATATCACTTTAATTTTAATTCATCTTCAAATCTCTAATTTGTAATAAATCTTAAAATGCAAGCTATTTATTCATTGAAAAAATAATGTTTCATTTCACCATTCTGTAATTTTTAGTATTCAAACATGACCGATAACAACAAACCAAAAGCAAGCTATCCTAAACATTATCCCAAAGATGCACAAGTAATAGCCTCTATAATGCAAGACATGGGGATCAATGATTATGAACCCAAAGTAATCAATCAACTTTTAGAATTCACATACAGTAAGTATAGCTTCAATTTGATATTTCTATTAAATGCATTATTTATATGAAAATTTTCTTGACTAGGATACGTTTCATCAATTCTTGATGATAGTAAAGTTTATGCCAATCACAGCAAGAAGAAAGTTATCGACGTCGATGATGTGAAACTTGCTGTTAAGCTCAGATTGGACCGTACCTTTACTAACCCACCTCCAAGAGAAGTTTTGATAGAACTAGCAAAAGAAAAGAATAGTATTAATTTACCTGCGATAAAACCAGCAAGTGGACTTATGCTTCCTCCGGATAGATTTTGCTTAATTGGAACAAATTATAGGCTGAAATCTCCTGCAAGGAAAAATCCAAAATATGGTCTTGGAAATTCAACTATATTTGGGAATCATAATAAAAGTCATAGAACTCTTGCAACAGTCAAAAGACCAGGAAGTTTTTCAGCAAATTCAAAATCTAATGCTTCATTGTCCAAACCAGTATATAAATATTGTCCAAGTAATTTGTTTTCTTAAATGTAAAATGACTCTGCTGTTACAATAACGCTAGAAATTTAATTTCAAACTTTTACAGGTTCAAATACTAATACAAATACGAATAATACCAATACTCAAACAACATCAAATCAAAACCAATCTCAAGCAAAAGTAGAAGATGGTGATACTCCGGTGAAAGCAACAAATGGAAACCACTTTAGCGTACCATAATGCATTAGCTGCAAGTTCCAAAAATATTTTTAATTATAAAGATTATAATTTACTGTCAAATGTATTAGTCATATATGCCTACATATCAAGAAAATGCAACTTGATATCCATGAGTTGCTGTTTAATGAGTGACAAAGTAATTTAACGTTCTACGTTTTAGTAGATTAATTTAAGTTTTTCAACACTGAAAATGAAAACAAAAGAATAGTTAATAATTTGTAATAATACAAGTAGAATTAGCTCGATATATAATTTGTTATAATAAAAGTAGAGTTAGTTTGATATAAAAGTATGATTTCCTATTGTTAAATGTACAGAAAAGTTGTAGATAAAAGGGCTTATTGTTCAGCTGCTGGTTCCGCTTTGGCTTCTTGATTTTGAGAAAGCGCATCTTGGGTCTTTTCGTTGACCGATCCATCGACCGCCGATTTCAAATCGTCTTTAGCTTCGGTCCAGACGGTAACGCGATCGTCGTCGTCTTCGTTCTCGAAGTTGTCGTCGTCGGCAAAGACGCGAGAAGAAGCTTGGGCCGCTTGGCCGTCAGTGGCGATCTGGTCTTTGTGCTTGCTCGTCGAATCTTCGGGCATGGATCCAACTTCGACGTACATCATTTCTTCCTCTTCTTCGTCCTCGAAAAATAGTCGAGATTCGGCTTTAAGAGCGGCTTCGCTCCTCTTGGCCTCGATGCCTTTTTTTCGAACGACGTGGTCCAGTGGCATGAAGATTTTGTACTTTTGCGGAATGTCCTTTTCATCGTAGACCCTGCAAAGTCGTCGGCGAAAAATGTACACGTCACTAGTAGTGGCGAGCTAGATAATAACGAGCTAGACTTACTTGTCACAAAAATAAATGACACGAATTCGGCAGTTGGCGTTGATCTTGATTCTCGTCGTTTCGACGTAGTTGGTCTTGTAGGCTTTGCGGACAAAACTGGCGAGGTCGAAGCTTATCTCGTTCCAACCGGGCTGCATGCTGAGCGGCATCGATGTGCAAAAGTGGTCGACGCGCCGACTCCGTTGAAAGTTGCTTATGCGAAATCGACGGTGCACGTTGCGATCGTCGAGCACCTAAATTGGTCGGGATGTGAAACAAAAGGCAAAGTAGAGAAGAGAGCAGCTCCTCCAATCCGCAAGTTGTTCCCGGCTACGCACCGTCACTTCGAAGGTAAAGTACCTCTTGAGACCTTTGATAACCATGACGAGATAGGGCATGTAAATTCCCAGAGAAGCCCGAGGATTCTTCGGGCAATAGACGTAGGTCGTCGAGACGTTGGTGCCCGCGATTTCGAGGGCCAGTGCTCGCACCTGCTCGTCCGTCACGCGTCTTATGCATCCGCTCTCCACCTGTCCGATTTCGCCGAGTGTCAAATTTTTCCGAGCTCGTATTAGGTATAATAAAGTAATGCACCTTGGATCCCCATATGGACAAAGGAGACTGGCCGAAAGCCTGAAGAACCGGCAGGAAACCGCGTTGTTGGATTGACCGATACATGGCAGATTTCGCGCCAAACTTATCTGCGGATACCAATCGATCGATCCGATGCTCCAACTCGAAATCTCATGAGTCAACGACTTGCATGCTGAATTTTTTCGACAAAATAATAACTTGCTACTAATATCACGCCATTTACTCCAACATGATTAACGAGCCTGATTTTACTTTTTATAATTATGTTGCGCCCTTTGAAACATTACTCGTAGCGTTGATTTATTCACAAGTATCATCCCTCAACCTCGTATTATTTAATCAACAAATGCTCTTGAATTATATAAATTACCAGTTACTTAGGTTACAAAGCGAACGTAGTCACTATTTAATAAGATCGCACATTTCTCAAATATATATAATGTGAAAGCAAATAATCGAATCGTTTATTTTTTCCTGTGAAGCGACCGAATATATAGCCTTCCTACTCTCTCTTGTTTCCAATTATCATATATTTTTCTTTAAAGCGTAACAATGAAAAATGATAAAAAGCCATAACTGTAATTTATGTGAAAAAGCTCAACTAAAGCGGTACTATTTATTTAAGTTTAAAAATGGTATAATATTTTTAAGAATGTGAGATGATTTAGCCTGAAGTAATACTTGAAGTGACAACGAATAAGACGAGAGAAGATTTAATTTCAAAGCATTTCTTCGTTCTAATTTACACAGCAAGTATAAGTAGGTTTTAATGATTCACAGACAATAATTTTTAATTTTTTACTCGTCAATGTCTATCAGAGAAATATTTAAAATAACAAAAATAGCTTAAAGTAATTAATATCAAGAGTCGTTTGCTGTCTATTTGCAAGAAAAGCGAGATAGAGATTCAGTAGAGATCAGCTAGGGAAAATGTAGCATTGGCATCCTTATAGATCTGTTGTTGATCCATTTGTAGCGCGAGCAGAGGCGGTATTCTGTTGGGATATTTAGCGGGCCTCTGAGGCGGTATCGGCACGACGTAGGGCCCATGTTGGGGGTAAAAATCGCTACTCTCGCCACTGGCCTCGCTGTCTTGAATGATGATCGCATCCAAAGCTTCGCTGAAGTTGGTCACTATGGTGTTGGGCTCGTGGACGACGGGCCGAGGCGGAGTCGGCAGAATCGGAATTCCCGGCGTGGTCGGTATAGTCGCGGGGCTCGGGTAGTTGCACAAGTTGCCGTTGACGATTTTCACGGGGTTCTTGTTGTTGGAGCAGTCGACGCTCTGGCCCTGGCCGTTGTCCAATCTGGGCCTCTTGAGCTTCGATATGACGTAATGCTTGGACCTGGTGACGCAAATTTTGTAGGCCCTCTCGCACCTGTTGGACTGGTGCAGAAGGTCGAACCAATCGGTATTGCGTTTGGCCCGTTTGGCCATCGGGCTTCTGGTGGAATTCGTCGGATCTTTGGCAATGTCGAAACTCTGAAAGGTCGAGGCGACCGAGCCGGGCCGTGGCATGATCTGTCCTATGAGGGTCATGATCGGCCCTCCTGGCTTCAAAGTAGTCGTCTTGATGGTCGCGTCGGGTTTCGGGCTGGTCGAAGCGGCTTCGTTGACCTTGGCCCCGCTCATGGATATGGTCATCTGGCCGGGCACGGCCGCTGGTTTGCCGCTCGTCACCTGCAGCATCGGTTTCTGGCCGCTCGGCATCTGGCCCATGGAGATGGCCATGGACGAAACGCCGGGCATGATGGCCATCACGGGTATGCCGGGCATTTGGAGCATGAGGGCGGCTCCTGCGGCCATCGACGTCGGTTTCGGAGTTGTCGTCGTCGTCGTCGTCGAGGTCGTTTCCTGACTCGTGGCTACCTGCGGAATTTCAGTCGGATATTTCGGTAAGGATCAAAACGAACGTATTCGCAACGCAGCGATACTCGCCATGGGTTTGGTCGCCGCCGCCGAGGACGAGGACGAGGTCGGTTGGATGGTCATGGTCGAGGCGAGCATCAGCTGGACGGTAGCCGCCGGTGCGATGGTCGTGGCCGCGTCGCTAGTCGTCGATGCGCTTTTGGATAACTGCGAGCAGCTGTAGGTTATTTGCCAACGTTCCTTTTTCGACGATACCTGCACTCGAGGGCAGACGTGAATCGAGCTAAACACGCGTGTCCATTGATATTAATCCATCGATTTCAACTACATGAAAATGAAGGAAAATGAATTAGAGAGGAAATTACTTGGGCAATCTGTCGAGCTGCAAAATGTTGACGCAGACCGAGGAGAAAAGCACACCGGGTACCGCAGAGCACATCTCCATCGGCTTGTAATCTGAAAGGTCGTTAGAATTTCAAATGAAGGGCCGAGATGGTCGAATACGTACGGCTTACTTGTCACGAGCGTCGATTTGATGATCAACGAGTCCAAAGCCAAGTCGAAGCTCAAGCCATTGTTCTGGTAAGCCATGTTGAAGCAAACTGCAAGTAGGCAAAATTTCCATTGAATCGCGAGGAAAGTATTATAAGCAGCGAGTCGTTCTCACGTTTTTTCTTGTCGCCCGTGTAAAAGATGGTCACGATCTCGCAGCAGGAGCAGGAGCTCGGCGCCTCGCAGACGCATGACTTTTGGCTTATGGAGTTGGTCCGGTAAGAAGTGAAAGTCCGCGCGGGAGGCTGCAGGGGCTTCGTCCGAGCCTCGCACGAGCTCGAGAACAGCGAGAGGACGATCAGGAGCAGCGGGACCAGTTTCATGCTGGCTGGATTTGCGCTTCCAACTGGCTCGCACGAGTACTTTTTACAGTAGTAAAGTGTAAAAAAAAATGCCAAGCGCAATTTGGCCCATCGACGCCGAACGCCGAGCTCAATTTTCAGTCGTTGTTATTTTTCGTCGCGGCCTGATAAGCTCGGGGCATTTGTTTTGTTTAATTGGACTTTCGCTGGTCGCGGGAGGCGGCGAGAGGATCATCGCGTCGCATCGTTGCACGCAGATAGCGCATCGTTTCCTCTATTCGAGCGGTTTTGTCTGGATCGGCTGTTGTCGCGCTGCAGCAGCGACAAAGAATGACTCGAAAGATATAATATAACACAGGGCTTTCGAAACGATTTGCTCGACGCGCAATTATCGCGTGCGTGCAATTGCACTTTGACTCGGAGGTTCGATAAAAAAAGTCCCCTCCCTTTTTATTTGTCGCTTGGCAGGGGAGCGCTGCCACGTGCGGATCGCGACAACGTCAACAACAACGAGCTATACTACTATTCGGCGCAGACGCCACGCAGACTTTCTAATTTCTAACGCGTCTAGTGGACTTTTTTGTTGCTATAGCTATAGCCGAGACGCAACTGGTTTCGATCACGCTCTCATCGACTGCTAAAGGATAAGCGATCGGAACTCGCCGCGTCCGGCTCGATCGCCAGCCTATACGCGTATACGTTACGATATTATATGTATGCCAGCGCTCCCAAGCGCCTATATAAATATCTATTGCCAACTTCCTTATCATATTTTAAGTGAGCGGCGCAGACGAGTCCGGCAGAGAGCTTGGCGACTTTTTGTCAAAGCCGTCAAAGCGTGTGTGCACATGAGCGAGCGAGTAGTTGCTCGCATCTCCATCCAGACTACGGGTGACTCGGACGCATGATCTGCCTGCGAGTCAAGAATCTCCGAGTGGCCGTGGCCGGTTGCGATCGGCTGCTGAGGCACCTGCGCCGCCTCTGGAACGGCTTGGAGCGTCTGTCGCTCGCCGACCTCGTGGATTTTTTCTTCGATCTCGACTTTGCTCGACTGCACTGAGCTCGAGCTATTTCGAGGTATTTCGATCAATCTTCAAATCAGTTTAATGTATTAAGGGCGCAAAAATGAACGATCGGTTTTTTTTTTTTTTTTACAAAAATATATATGTGTAATTTCTTAAACCTTACTAACATGTCATGTGGATATGTACAATTTTCGTAGATGAGTCGAAGGATGAATAACAAAAAGTCGATGGGAATGAATGTGCATAATTTAACGACGAAGACGTAGCGGTGAGATGAGATGAGTATGTTTGCACTAGCTCGCTCGGCTCACTCGTGTTTGTGCAAATGAGCGAGCTGCCTCTGCACAAGCACACAATGACGTAACGTCGACGGGCCTAGTAATCGAACAAGTCGTCGTCGTCGTCGTCGTAGTCGTCGTAATCGTCGTCGTAGTCCTCGTCGCTGTCGGCCTCGCCCGGATCGCTCGGCAGCAGCTCGATTTGGCCGATGCCGCCTCCGTCCTCGGGCTTGACCAGGGCCACGCCGTTCTGCCCGAGTCTTATGCAGTCCATGCCGACCTGCAAAATTCGTGTCAAAGTAGTAAAAAGTCAAAATAGTTCTTTTTGTTGCCTTTACCTTGAAGAGAGTCGTGTCGGAAACTCGGCCCTCCATGTTGACGCAGGCGTGCACGTTCCTGCCCTGGAAGTAAATGTTGTAGAAGCGGATGCAGGCTCGGATGGCCGGGATCCTCGGGACGGGCACGCAGACGGGCCTCGGGTTCTTGCCCGAGACGGTGCGCGTGAAGAAGAGCTGATCGTTCATGCTGATCCTCGCGGTGAACTCGAACTCGTCCGGGTCGTAGGTCACGTTGACGCAGGCCCTCTGCTTCCAGAGATTGAGCAGGATGCGCGAGCAGCAAGAGCAGACCCCCTGGGCGCAGACGCAGGGCCGCTGCCGACTGCTCGTGCTGTTCTTGCTCGGCTGAATTACGCTACTCGGAGTGGTGCTGCTGCTGGCGGCCGGAGACGCGTTGGGATCGCCCGTCGTCTCCTCGAGCTCGGCCAGCTTCGAGCAGTCGGCCTTTTTCGCTTGTTTGGCCTTGCCGCTGATCTTGGTGGCCTGCGTCGACGCCAGCAGCAGCAGCAGCAGCAGCAGCAGCAGCAGCAGCATCGACAGCAGCGATATTCGGCTCGATCGCATCCTTCCTTCCTGCAAATCGATCGCTCGATCGGCCCGATGGAAAATTGCTAAATGTTTACGTGTTGTAAGCGGACTCACCGAATCGTAGCTCGTGGCGGAGTAGAAAAGAAATGGCAGGATCACAACACAGGAGACCTGTGTCGCCTGCGACTCGAGGCGAGCTTATGACAAGACGCTCCTCACAAACGAGCCGGCAAGAGTCGCGATCGCAGTCGATCGATATATCTATAATACACACACGACCGACCTCGTTTCGAACCCCCTTCGGTTTGGAGAAATTTAGGTGTTCTCGAAAGAGAGAAAACTGCCTGTCGCGCGCGTATGTGTGTGTGTGTTTGTGTGTGTATGAGAGAGAGGCTGAAAGAGCAAGAGAGAGAGAAGCGTCGAACGGTATAGCAACGCGAAAGAAATATTAAATGGTGCACCTCGTGGCTAATAAACACGCTTATATCCTACTACTCCCGCACGCACTTGCTTACATGCTAATGAGCGGGATACTTTCGATTTTTTTCGGCTCATTTACAGTTAATTTATACGGGCCGGTCGCGAGGAAATTACACTCTGATGAAAACTCTCTCTCTCTCTCTCCCTCTCTTTTTCTCTCTTTCTCTCTCTCTCTCTCTCTCTCTCTCTCTTTCTCTGTCGCGCTCGGGCGACCAATCAAGCCCGAAAATCGGTACATCTCGAGTCGGGGAAATTCGCTGCACAAGTCGAGCATGATTTGTTATTCGCAACGGCTTTTATTTTTACTCGAGCGATATGTGTCTCGATTTTATGATACATGTGGCTCTGTCGAGCCTAAAATGGCTTATCCGCATGAGTAGAGTATTTATTTACAATGAGAATGCTGCGTGACGCTTAACGGCTAAATGACTAAATTATTTACAAAAAAAGAGAGGCATTATGATTGTGCCTAATGGCAGTATTATGCATGGCGCAAGCGATGCTCTCCGATCTTGTCCTCTTGCTCGGGCGACAGAGTCGTGCCGTTGATCGGCAAACCGTCGCTCTCCGTCGTGGTCTCGAACTCGACCGGATCCCAGTCGATGGTCGTCGGGCTCGTCGTCGTCGTCGTCGACGTGCTTGAAACGCTACCAACGGTGCTCGAGGTAAGCTCCTCCACGTAGCTGTTGTTGATCAACTGGTCGTTGCCGATCTGGGGCTTGGACCAGCTGAGGCCGTTGCTGCCAATGTCCACGCAGTCAAAGTGCAGTATCAAGAGGGGCGCGTGAATGATCCGAGCCTCGAAGTCGATGCAGGTGTGGAAGGCCGTCCCGTTGGGCAGCCGAAGGTCGAAGAAGCGCAGGCAAAAGTGCAAAAACGGCAGGTACGGCAGAGGTAGGCAGACCGGCGGTGGGTGACGAGCTGCGCAACAAGAATCAAGCACAAGATATATCCTCGCTCTCTCGCATAATTAAATACATTTCTTCGTGACAAATCTAAATTACTCTATCGCAATTGCGTCACGTCCAAGCGATTGTGTAAACGTTTTTTTTCTCTTTCAAATTACGATTTCACATTTGACTCGACGCAATTGGAAAATATGCCTCTTTCGACTCACCCGACAGGCTGTTGTTGTAGATGGAATTGTCGTTCATGGTGACGTTGAGGTCGATCGAGTACTCGGAGCTGTCGTAGGCGAAGTTGGCGCACCACTGCCGGTCGAACTTGAGCGCGCTGACGTTGAGGCCGGCGCAGCACTGGCAGCTGTAATTCTGGCACTCGCACTTGGAGCCATTGAACTCGATTCTGGGCAGGTTGAAGGGTAGCTTGCTCGGCAGCTCGCTCGACGAGTTCGACGGGCTGGTCTCGTTGGCGATTTTGCCCTGCAATGGTCGGCCGCTCGCGACGTCGTAAAAGCTATGCCCGTACACTTTCAGCGCTGGTGTATTAACACGGACGATTATTATAAGATACCGCAAAGAATTTGTTATTATAAACGAGAAAAGTAAATCGTACCGTGAGCGACGCCATCGAAGGCCTTGAGCCTGGCCGTGGAGGGGTCGACGCAGCCACAGAGGAGACAGAAGGCCAACAAGGCCGATTTCCAAGTCATGTTTGGACTCGGAACCGAGGATCGCAGGGACTTTGCCGATGAAAGCGTTGAGAAGTAGTCGAGAGGAGTAGAGCGAGATGCTCGTCCGTCAAGCGGCGCCGGTCGAGTGCTCAGCTGCCGGGCGATTTCGGACGACGAGAAGGAGATAAGCCGCCTATGTACGGCGCCGGTGTACAGCTCGGTGTATCGCGCGTATCGTGCATCGAGCCAAGGTCGAGTCGACTTTCGATTCGCGCCTCGAGAAAGCTCGAAAACCGGTAGCGCCGAGCTCGAGAGCCGGAAGGCGCTGCTGCTGCAGCCGCGCACCTATTATCTCCAGCTCAAAGTGTGCCAGACTGCAGCTCGATCGATCCGTAATAATCATCATAATACAACAGCTCCGAATGTAGTAAATGTCCCGCTAAATTAATTTTGACCTACAATCGGTCGTCGTAACACACGGAACGAGGATTGATTTCAGCGGCTGATTTTTCGCGCCTCGCCTCGACGTGCATTCGTCGATTCTTACATTCGTGCGAGAAAGTACGCTAGACGGCTCTAATTTAGTAGGCGCGACTCGTCCCGAGGAATCGTCCACTCGAGTCGCCGTAATTATACGCCACGCGTTTCGTAAGAATAAGGGGAATCGTCGGATTGACGTTGCAGCCTCGTAAATGAGTAGTCTCCAATCGGATTCTAATCGGCTAATTGCAGTTTCGATCAAATTCTATAACTGCATTCGTTTATTATGTCGATGGTGGTGGGATGGTGGGGTGCATACGTAGGAGTAGAGTAGAAAGCGACCAGTTGGACGCTTCGACGCCGATAATAATACCTATACGTAGGATAGTAAATTTGCATGAGCCTGTGAGTGCGCCGATACATAAAGACCAGTTAGATGCGAATGGCACTCGTGTTACACTCGCATGTAGTTTACGCGAGAATGATGAATCGGTCGGTCGCTGCGGCGCTCCTGGCGCTCCTGGCTCGGATCGGTAAGTCGAGCCTCCCTTAATTGGTTCCCCCCGTTCGCTAACTCCAGTGATCGGGCTGCAGTTTCAGGCAGGAAGGGCTTCGGGCCCGGCGAGCAGGACTGGGCCTACGTGCAGCTGCGCCAAGGAGCCCACATGTTCTGGTGGCTCTTCTACGCCGGTGGCTCCGAGGCCAACGACAGGCCGCTCGTCGTCTGGCTGCAGGGCGGCCCCGGAGCCTCCTCCAGCGCGATCGGCAACTTTGGCGAGATCGGCCCGATCGACGCCCGACTCCGAGCGCGAAACCACACATGGGTAGCTCTCCTTTAGCTCAAAAAGCAGCAAATAGGAAAACTAAGCCCGCTCGTCTGTCCCACAGGTCGAAGACTACAACGTGCTGTTCATCGACAACCCCGTGGGCACGGGCTTCAGTTACGTCGACGATTACGAGCGCCTCGCCAACAACAACTCGCAAATTGCCCGAGACTTGGTCAGCTGCATCGAGGCCTTCTACCGGCGCATGACGGCCTTTGCCGCGACGCCAGCTTACCTGGTCGCCCAGTCGTACGGCGGCAAGATGGCCGTCGAGTTCGCCAATCACTGGTACCGAGTGAGTTGCCGAAACTTTCATCGCTCATATTTGGCTCATACTTGGCTGATATTCGGCTGATGGTTGACTGATTTTGACAGCGACAGACGCAGGGATTGATAAGGAGCAACCTCAGAGGCATCGGACTCATCGACTCGTCCATATCGGCCATCGACAATTACCGATTTTTCGCCTCCTACCTGCTGCACACGGGATTCGTCGACATGATCGGCTTCCGTCGAGTCGACCTGGTGGCTGAGAAACTCGAGCAGGCCGCAGCTGCCGGCCATTGGCCTCGAGTCGTCGACATTACCCAGCAAATCGAAGCCTTGGTTGTCAACATCACCGACAATATGGACTGGTACAATATCCTCAACAAAGTTGACACTTGCTCCTCCAAAGCTCGTGAGTTGATTGCACGCCGTGTCTCGTTAAAAATATTCATCGAGTCCTTTTTTTACGAATACGCAGTCAGTGACAAATACGTCGACTTGATGAATGGCCCGGTTCGTAGCTCCCTGAACTTGACCAGCTACTGGGGCCACCAAAGCTACCAAGTTGCTCTGGCACTGCTAGAGGACAATATGAAGCCCGTCATTGATCAAGGTAATTTCATAATGACTATTACAAGACAACGACACAAAGTCTCACGCATATTTTACACAATTATTCAAGTCGAAATGCTTCTGAACTCGACCGAGCTCAAAGTTCACGTCTGCACTGGTCAATTGGATTTCATCATAAATACACCAGGTAACACATCATTTTTGAGCTTTCGAATCAGGAAATGATGCGTACGGAGAATTATTATTGCAGGCACCTTAAAGTGGATCGAGAAAATGAAAGGATGGAAGGATCTTGACAAGTGGATAAAAGCTCCAAGACTGCCTCTAGTGATAGATAACGTCATCGAAGGCTACAGCAAGTCCTACGATCGTTTTAAGCTCTTTTGGGTCAACAGAGCCGGCCATGCGGTACGTCAGCCCGAGTCAGCGATCGAGCTCGCATTTACAATTTTTCGCCTCGTCTAACTTTGCACAATCATTTTAATACTAATAATGAACTGACAAAACCAATTAATATGAGTATGCATGTACTTACTATTTTATCTCTACTAAGCTTCGATTTGACAAAAAGGTACTGCATATTCAAGGGCTGATTCTTTTTTTACAGATACCAGTGGATAATGTCATTGCAATGAAGCACATTCTGAAAGACTTAATAGAGTAGTCGACGTTATATTTTTAATATAGAAATCAAAAGAGATAAAGTTGTGCTTAGATGAACAAATTTTTAAGTTAGACCAGCCAATAATATGTGTACAACCTAGACATTTTTAATATAGACCTTTTGAAATTTGCTTGCAATATTTTTCCAATCATGTTGTGCTATCGATTTCCAATAAAGCATAGATTGTTTTGTATTTTACCTAAAAAACAGCCTCAAATCCTATCGCTCCTTACATCAATGATAAGATAAAACACAAAATCTATCGGCACATCTAGGCCAGATGGCCGATCGTGATTCAAATTCGCGCGCCTTTTTCGATTGGCGCATGCGCTCATTTTCCTGCAGACGCATATGCTGAGCTCATTGCTGTAATGCTGATCGCTGATGTCGAATTCGCATCGTCGTGTCGCTCGTTTCTAGTCGTTATATGTATAAGTGTCTGCGTGAAAATAATCATCGTGTAGAGCAGTCAAACAGAAACTGTCTACTGGCTGGGGCGAGATAGCTCATCAGACTCCGTCGCTGTTCCCTGTCTATTACGTAGTTTTATCATCATTTTCCAAACCCACAGTAAATAAATTCACACAACAAAATGAGCTTCTTCGCAAAAGTCTTCAGTGGGAAGAAAGAGGCACCCACTCCGACGACAGCCGAGGCCATTCAGAAGCTGAGAGAAACCGAAGAGATGCTAGTGAAGAAGCAGGACTTCCTCGAGACCAAAATCGAGCAAGAGATTCTCACTGCCAAAAAAAACGGCACCAAGAACAAAAGAGGTGGGTTTATTTGTTTACTCTACAATCCTTACATCAAACAGCTAGGCAATGCTCTATTGACATCCACCACTACTACTGTATGGCTGTGGGTGAATCATCTACAATTTAGATAATGAATTCACTTTTCTTCTTTCATTCATTTGCTTGCTATCTCTAGTATTGACATTAATACTTACTAATTTTGTAAATGTAAATACAAATTTGTCCTCTCAAAAACTAATTACTACCACAATTTTATCCATATCTGATTTTTACTTACTCAAAGTACTTCAGTTACTGAATTTTTCTATTATTTTATTTATTTATTTTTATTTTATTTTTTCTTCAAGTTGCATATCAATAAATTTTTAATAACAATTTACAGCTGCAATCCAAGCACTCAAACGAAAAAAGCGATATGAAAAACAGTTGCAACAAATTGATGGAACTTTATCGACAATCGAAATGCAACGAGAGGCTTTGGAAAGTGCTAATACAAATACTGCTGTACTTACTACTATGAAGAATGCAGCTGATGCTCTGAAAGCAGCACATCAGCACATGTATGATTTTTATATGATTTACATACAAATGTTTTGAGCTTCATTGTAATGTAAATACTGGATTTTTTTTTTTAATAGGGATGTTGATCAAGTTCATGACATGATGGATGACATAGCTGAACAACAAGATGTGGCTAAAGAAATTTCAGATGCAATTTCTAATCCTGTAGCCTTTGGTCAAGATATTGATGAAGATGAACTTGAAAAAGAGTTGGAAGAACTGGAGCAAGAAGAGCTTGACAAAGAACTATTGGGAATACAGACAACTGATGAGCTACCATCAGTGCCAGCAGCTAATTTGCCTGCTGAGCCTGTTAAAAAATCAAGTAATTCTTGTTACAATTTAATAAGTGGCAAATCCAGTCCAAAAATCAAATTTTCAATCTTGTTGTCTGAAACTGAATTGAAAATAGGCTATTTAGACTGGCTTCACCATCATCTTGCACTGATAATAAATTTTTAAAATTTTTTATTATTGTTTTAGAACAAAAACAAGAAGAAGATGAAGATTTGAAGGAACTGGAACAATGGGCAGCGTAAGATTTGAATGAGTGTTTGAATGTTTGTTAAATCCAAAATAAAAAATGTACATTTTTGAAAAACTTGCAAACCAGAATAAATAACAGATAATGTTGTCAAAAGATTCTTGTGTATATCAGGGAGACAATATGTTATTAGCTGAAATGATCAAATGATCTTTTCTTTTATAAATATTATATCACATATTTGATTTATAGAATATTTGTAAAATAATGCTTTTTCGAATAATTAGTAATCTGCTTTCAGTATTGAAAATACCATGCAAAAATCTTTAAATTTATAGTTTCTTTTTTAAAAAGGAACAAGTGTGATAAGATTAGTTATAATTGATATCTTTAACTTTTCTGAGCCACCAACCACTGATAGTGCACACAATTGAATACAATGAGACAAATAATTAAAATTATTTTTATTCAGAAACAATGTAATACAAACTTGTTTTATTGACTTTCAAAAAAGCTGCAAGCGTTCACAGTTATTTTAACAAACATTAACTTTACCATTATTTTCTAGAGTAGATCTGCTGTTATTAAAACATGAGGATCGCTTTCAAGTTAAGTTTTACTCTTATGTATATAGCTAATTTTTAAAATAATTAACTAAATACCTTTTCACATAAAAATTGCTGAATTTAAAATGATTACATTTGCTAAAAATAAATTGTTAAGAAACAAGACTTTGACTAACAATTGTTAATTTTCATCAATTAAAAGCAATATCATTTAGAAAATGTAGATATATAACTATAGCTTTGTATACTTTTATGACATTAAAATAACTTTTTAAACAATCTTCATATTGATCTAAGTTTTTAATTTTTGTATTACTTTTAGTAAAAACTCTCGGTCGTTTATTTTAAATTAATACGAACTATGCTGTATTTTAATGTAATTAAAACTGTTGTGCATGAAATAACAAGTAATAGGAACATGACAACAAAACATCAATAATAGTTCACAGAGAAAAGTTGAATTATACCTTTGGTTATTAAATGTGACTAGAGTGAATATTGTAAAATTATATGAACTAAACAAACACGCGTGCATCAGTCGAATTTGGATTAGATTCAGCAACCACTCATCAACAAGTTTATAAACATTTGATTGAAAAACAAACGAAAAAATATTCTTATAAAAATGAAGTACGTCGACGAGTTAATGAGAAATATCACTCTTGTATGTAACAACGGGTGTGGGTATGTATCTTTGATTACGCTTGCTCGGCAAGGTTAGCGATCGTATGTTCGGTGACATGGGGAATCGGTGACCGGCTATATCGATTTCATATCTGGCTGTGGGATCGAGAATAAAATTGTTAGTCACTATATTGCGCTGATCGGTGAGACCTTGCGAGTAGCCGGAATATCCGATGAAGCCAAGGCAAATGAGCTTCTTAATGTTGAAGCCGTACCTGAATAACGTTTCACAATTCGAATGAGCATCAATGATTTTGAGTCAACGAGAGAATGAGTTACCGAACTTACCCGGCGGAGGTAACGGTGCCGACGAACTCGCCGTTGCGGTAAATGGGCTCTCCTCCCCAGGCCCAAACGTCTTTGTCAAGATCCAAATTATTGATAATGAAAAGTACGAGTCTTCTGGTAACGCCTCGTTCTTTTTGGCGTTGCAAAGCAAATTTGCCGATAAAATACTCTTTCTGAAATGATAATTTGGTCGAAGGCTGGTTGTAATTTGGAAAAGCTTGGAAAATAGAAACTCACGTCCAAATTGATACGGTGGCCGTTGCCAGCCTCGTAAGGCGTGACGAAGGGCGTGAGTTCTTCCGCCCAAAAAGGTATGAACCTCTCGATGCGCATGAATCGTTGGGTGAGCACGCCAACGTCCCGCAGCCCGTAGTCTCTGCCGACGTCCATGAGGCTGGCGTACACGTGGAGGGCGTACTCGGACGGTATGTGCAAGCAGTAGCCGGGCTCGCCCGTGTGGGTGAAGGCCATCACCATGACGTCGGAGGCGTAGCCCACGTTGCACAGCTGCTCGGGTAAAAGCGACGTTAAAAAAGGGCCCGAATTCGAGCAAGTTTCAAGAGCGCACCTTGTATGTGAAGGAGGGCAGCTTCAGATCCGAGTTGGAGAGTTCGGAGAGGAGAATGGCAGCTTTGGGACCGATGACGTTGACCACGGTGTACTTGGACGTGACGTCGTTCAAGCCAACCGATCGATCGGCCGGCAAGTGCCTCGACATCCATTGGTATATGCGCGTCTGTTGAAGGGTCGGTGAGACCATGTAGTAGCTATTTTCCGCTTGGCGCACCAACATGCAGTCGTTCTCGTATCCACCGGCGTCGTTTTGCATGCCCGTGTGAGCTATGCTGCCGATCGCGATGTTGGCGTCGCTCGAGCACAGCTTCTGCAAGTAGTCGACTACCTCCAAGCCGACCGATTTTATTTCGATCTTCGAGAACGAGCTCATATCGATGATTCCGACGGCCTCGCGGCACGCTTGGAACTCCTGTTTCATGAAGTCAAAGAATTTTGGCTTGTAGAAGCTACCTGCCGGCATCTGTGGCTTCTTTTGTCCACCTGTAACGACGTATACGCTTAGGTCACGCGTCATCCAAAACTCTGAATGATGATGATTTAGTAGCCAATGCCAAATACTTACGTCGATAAGTCGAGTCGAAATAGAGGGGTCGCTCGTAAGCCATTTTAATGCCGAATATGGCGCCTCGCTGCTCCAGCACAGAGTACAGAGGCGAACATCGCATTTTCCGAGCGTATTTGTACTCGCACTGATGAGGATAGAGTATGGCGTAATTCCGCCCGACGACTTCCCGAACGCGTCTCTGCAAGTATTGCTTGTTGGTGTGCAAGTCGAGAAATCGCTGCACGTTGAAAGGCAAAAGCTCGGCCGGTGCCTCGCCGTGAATCAGCCATTCCGCTACTTCTTTGCCGATTCCTCCAGCACCTGTGATGAATCAATTTTTTTCCCTTATCAAATGAGTGATTCTCTCTCGGTCCATTTGATACGATTCATCTTACCTTGTAAAGAATTGCCGTTCATGCCACAGGCAACGTAATAATTCTTTACGTCCGAGCTTTCACCCATAATCCACCGGCCATCGGGTGTAAAAGTATCTGGACAGTTGTACACGAATGGCTCTTTAATTTCGCTCATTATAGGCATTCTGTAAACTATTTTTTCCCACAGTGGTTTCCAGTGTTCAGGCCTGACTTGTATGTGTTGTTTCCAATTAGAATCAGAAGGCACACCGCTGCCTTCAAATGCTGGCCTTGCTTCCGATTCGAACCAACCACATAAAATACCTCCCTGCCAGTCCCTCATGTAAGAGTATGAATCAAAGTCTCGAACACATGGCAAATTTAGAGAACCTCCAGTGTTGGGTATTGCAATAGCGTAGTAATGTTCTGCAGGGTAAGCAGGTATTTTCACTGGAGGATTGCAACAAAGTCCTAAGTCGCGAGCCCACTAAAAAAGAATAAATTTGGTTAATACTGCGCTCTTTGAAATTTAATTTCTCAAGTAACATACCATGCCAGCACAATTTACAAAGTATTCACAGTCTACGAGTCCTCTATTTGTTTTGACTCTTTTAACAGCTCCATTCTCTGTGATGACTTTTTCAATCTTGCAATGTTCAATATATCTGGCTCCTCCTTGCTTGGCTAAATTAGCCAAAACTTTACAAATGGCAACAGAATCTGCAACAGCATCTTCAGGTACCCAAACAGCTCCTTCAAGATCATCTACATGAAGGTATGGATGCATTCTTTTTACTTCATTTCTACTCAAGACCTAAGTTAAAATAGAATTCATTAAAACTTTTACCTTGATTTGAAAATTATTAAATTGTTTACTAAAATATAAATAAAAAAACTTGCTTCACAGTGTAGTCCAGTGGGTTCATTGTAGGCCATTCGTCTTCTCAGAGCAATCATTCTGTCTTTGGTTTGAGCTAAATTAATACTGCCGCATTGTTTCAATCCTATGTCATATCCCATTTCAGATAGCTGGTGATACAGCTTGATGCTGTATTGTATGAGATTTCTATGGGCAATAGGCTTAAAAAGACCTAGAATACCAGATCCAAAATGACTAGTACCTTCGCCAATTTTGTTTTGATCAAGAATAAGTACATCCTTCCAGCCCTTGAGAACCAAATGATAAGCTACCGAATTTGCCACCGTACCTGCTCCAGCAATGATAATTTGCGCTTGAGAAGGCAAAATAACTGTACTATCATCGTTGGTATCATAATTGAACGTAAAATTATTGCTTCTCAAGCCACTATGTAAACACTCGTCGTCGCCGCTACCACTGACATTGCTTGAGCTGATGAATGAAGATGAAAATTGATTTTTAAATGTTTTGAGCGGTTGATGAGATAAATAACATTTGCAGAATGTTTTCCGTAACATTAAACTTAGTGACGGTACCCGGTTTTAATTTGAGCTTTTTGATACTCGAATTGCGTGACAATAATAATATCATATGTACTCGGATATTATCAATATTTAATTAACATTAATTTTTAATTTTCCAATTCAGTATTATCAATTATGAAAATGTTTGAGCTAAATGTGAGTCAGAGCTTTTTTTTACTTGTGTTTCGGTAAATATAACAGGGTCAGCTGTTCGGCTCAGGCAGTTATCGCTTTCTGCTAGATGAGCGCGAAACTTGAAAGTTGAAGACCTCCTCGAATTAGCATAATCACATTCCTTTATTAAACTCGAAAATAGTTATAGGTATGTACTTACTAAACTTTATTCGAGTTGTTATAATAAACAGTTGACGGTAAATTCCGCCAGTTGTTGTTTGACATGACCGTTTAACGACGCAACAATTTTGGTTAGGTGTTGGCTCTTGCCCCATCGATGAAATAAATTTCAATCATGAGTTTTCAAATTTATAGTATCATTTGGCCATACATAATCAAATTTTGCGCGTTCAAGCTCACTTGGATCTTTGCCTTTGTCGTCGTTTGTATCTCCAGTTTCATCGTGATAGTGGTACTTGTGAAAATTTGCTATAACTCAATTAATTTAAAAACTCTAAGAAATTCATTTGCCTTGCAGTACAAAAATCAAATGGAAGAGCTGAAAAATTGCGTAAGTTGAGAATATTTTCAAACATAATAAAAGCTATATGGATAAGCGAAGTCACTAAAAGAGAATAATTTTTGCAGGTTTTTTATCAAGACCCAGCAGAGGTTAGTTGTGTGAGAAAATTAAAAAATAAATGTCAACTTGAAATGTCTAATTATGGAATTATTTTGAAAAGAGCGCCGACGAGCCACTGCAAGAGCTTCGACAACGACTGGGAGAGAATCAGATCGCAGTAAGTAGCGATTAACAAACGCAATGAATTGAGCCAATGATAAATAAAGAGTGATTCGATCAGGAATCAGAAAATAAAGTAGTCGTAAAAAGAGCAAAGCTGCCGATCAATAATTCAATAAGTAAAAAATCTGCGTCCATAAGAAAAAACAATAGTTGCATAAACGAATTAAAAAAAGACCTCCTGAAAACGAAAAATGAGGTAAATGGCCTTTGATTATTCGATAAATGCCCGTTTTGTTAAAAGAAAGGTCATGGTGAAATAATTGTCACGATGACGCGTAATAATTCTCGTTCACCACTCGACAGCTGGCCGAAATGGAAAATGACATCATGTCCCTGGCTTGGAGAAGAGAGGCAATGGAGCGCGAAATAACTAAGGTAACGTCATCAAAATCAGTGGCGATATGATTTTTGACCGAGCGATATTTTTTCTCAGCAACAGGAGGATTTCGAACGATCTCAGCGAACTTTTATCGAAGACCAGGGAGGTTTCAGGCGACATTTTTCTTAAAAGCGTTTGGGATCGAATGAAGCGAAGAAAAAGTGCTCGTTTGAGTTTTGAAACACGTTGTTTCCTTTATTTCCAGTCGAACTTACAACACGAATAAATATTACAATATCATTATGTTGACTCTTATTTGGCGAGTATAAAATGGTACAACAATAATAGCCTTTATATATTCAGTTAAATTTGTTCTCGGTTATAAAATATATACATCAACACGCGTGGTACGTGGCAAAAAGGGTCGAGAAAAATCTGGATCCGAACGAAGGGGGGGAAAAGAGACATCGGAATCGCAGAGGACGAGGAAGGAAGGAGGATAACAATCGGGAGGGCAGCTGTCGTTGGAGGCTCCAGTTTGGAGAGTCTAGAGCTCGGTGTGCTTGGAGGGGAACTTTTTGAGCACGGCGTGGTAGAGGTTGTAAAAGGCGTAGAAGCTGACGCTGAGTATGATGCCGAGGGCCACGAGGAAGATCCAGGAGAGGAAGTTGCCGTCTATCATCTCGGCCTGGCTGCGACGCTGCTTGCGGGCCGAGAGCTCGCCGAGGGTAGTGCCCCGGCGCTCCTCCATGAGGCGCTTCATGTTGGCCAGTTTGGCGCGCAGCTCGTCCACCGACTCGGACATGTCGTCGTCGGCCGACAGCTCGCCCAGGAGTGCCGCTGCTGAAAGCAACAAAACGACTCAGCACTAATTGTCGCGAATTATCAATCGTAAGAGTAAACTCGTAGTCGACTTACCCTGAGCCTCGGGCGAACAGACGTGCGCCTGGCTCTTCATTGATCACTCGCGTACTATCAAAGTTCAGTGGAATTCAATCGGAATCGAGCGAAATCGTCGAGTCGTGACGTCTTTCGCGGAGTTATGGCCAGGCGAAAAGTCGGACTGGTCGGTCTCGAGCGGCCATGAGGCGCAGGGGAGCTCGGTTTCGCAGGCCACAGCTGAGCAGTGTCTGTGCGCGCAGCCTCCTCGGCCGACTATCCGCCGACGGAGCCATCTCAAAGCTCGGCAGTTATTGATCTCGCAGCTCGATTCCGGCGGCTCCTGCCTCGCTAGTCGCTACGCACTCGACACACCATACGCCTCGTATAACAGCGGCGGCGGATTCAGTCCTGCGCACGCACGAGCGAGCTTTCCGTGGCGTTTTGGCGCGCGCTTCATTTTCGAGCTTTCGGACTCTTCGAACGCGTTACGCGAGCTGGCCAATCGGCCTCGCTCGAGCTCAGCTTCCTACTACCTAGAGTCCTTGGACTCTTTCGAGCTTTTTGCGATACGTTCTCCGTTTTTCCGATTGATCGCGCAACTTGACGAGTTTCGACGTAAACTTGGCAGAGCTTTGTTAATCTTGTGGCTGCGTTTTTGGCATGCAATTGGCTCAAGTTTCCCGTGGGCACGTATCACTCGGTTTTTTACCGACAGCTGGCTCAATCGTCCTTTCGTTTCATCCCGAGAACTCCGTCCATTTCTCTCGTCGATCAATTGACAGATTAGTCCATCACGGATTCACAGCATGCGAAACATTTCCGAATCGCCATTTTTCGACGCAAGCAGCTGCAGCTCGTAATAAGCTCGTGCTTGCGTTTGGAGAGATGCCGTCGTAGGATCCATCCAACGAGCCTAATTGTGCCACAGCTGCAACAAGTATCATGATAGCTCGAGACTGACTTGTCTATCGGATACATCGATCGCTCCATCATCTGCCAGACCTTATAATGAAATCGAATGAAATTGTTAGCTGTACATGTCCCCTTGAAGCCCCTCGAAATTTTACAGCTCATCGCTTCGGGTAAGGTTTATGCATAAAGTAAGCAGTCAGCTGCAACTTAACCTCTCGGCAGATGGACGGGAGCCGGCACCGAGTCGCCAATGGACCGAAGGCGAATCGAGCGAATCGACGTTACCCTGACCGATGAGCTCTCGACGTCGCATTTCACGAGGCCGGCGAGGATCGAGGAGGCTAGCCAATGATCGCATCGAGCCGCGCAGCGCAAACTTACCGAGGGGCCGTCCTCTAGTATACGTGGGACCGGTGCTGATTCCTGCATTGGCAATGCGTCACAGCCGCCCGCACACTCCTACAGTCGTATCTAATAACTAAGGCAAAATCAATTTTACATCTCTTTATATAGTATCTTTGGATGTAGCTGTTATTAGTATCGGCTATCCATGTGCACAATGCACACATAGTCGGAGTGCGCGGAGTCAGTGTGCAATAATAGTGTTCGGCGGGCAGTAGGGGGGCAAAGTCGGGTGGGAGTATTCGCGTTTCGCACTTTGCAGCAGTAGCGACTAACTAGCGAGTGGCGGCGGAGTAGTCTATGTGCGATTCCGTATTAAGGATTTAGTCTCGCGCAAGCAGCTACGCGTGCACATCGGCTTAGAGCTGACGGCTGACGGCTCGTCCTGGCTCGCGTCCACGACTCCTCATACACTCCGGTATACACAATAATCAATCGGAACGAGTAATAACGAGGCTGTGCGGGCTGCGCTGCTGGCGTCCGCGTCGTTGCAGCGGCGCGAGTCGAGCGAGGCTTTCCTTCAGGGCCGTCACCTCGAGTTTCGCTCCGTCTGCTGCAGCTGCCAGCGGCACATATAGGGGGCCATCGGCCGAACGCCACTACAACTAGTACGGTGTATGCCTAGCCCAGCGCCAGCCCAAGGCTGAAAATCCAAATATACGAGGCAAACTCGGAGCATACGGCGCTCGCTCGAGTCGCCCTTTAACTCGCTCCCGACCGAGTACTGCCTGCCGACTGCCCGAGTGCCGAGTGCCGGCTAAGCTGCTGCTCCTGCTCGTGAGTGACTGTGACTCGTGAGTCGTGCGTTACGCAGCTGCACCGAACGAATCGCCGTCTCCGAGTGATGCAGTGCGTCTTTTTCATACGGAGATAAAAGTGTGCGGCGACAGAATCCGACTGCAGGCGGAGTGGCTGCGTGTCTGTCTGCCTGCCTGCCTGCCTGCCTGCGCCTATATCCTACGCACGCAAGTCTATGTGTGTGTTCTCGCGCGACTATATTTAGTACTCGTACGCGCGAGCATATATATACGTCGCATCCAGCAGTATTCGCACGCGATAAAGAGAGATAGATAGGCGGCCGCGAGTCTCTCAGTCTGTCTCTTTCTCTCAAATACTCTCTCTCTAGTCTCTCTCTCTCTCTCGCGCGCGCTCGAGCCAAGTCTCGACTCTCGAGGTCGATTGATCGGTGCGCGCGCGGCCATGGAGGGCGAGGTGCTGCCGCCGCCGCTCGACGTACTCGCGTTTCTACTCGTGCTACTATGACTCGCCGCCCAGCAGCGACTCTCTTGTAATACATAACTCGAAACTCGGATGCATCAGCAGCGGCGCCGGCGACTTGGATGCACCTGCGATGCCTGCAACGACACCCTGCTTCCTCTTCGCCGCCGCCTTCTCATCGTCCGACCTCTCGTGCTCGGCTGCTCGGCCTCCGACTCTGACTTGCTCTTCGGCGCCTGCTGCTGCTGCTACTGCTGCTGACACTGCTGCCACTGCTGCTCGTCGTCGCCCGCGGCAAACATTTTTCCCAACCGAGCTTGCACCGGCTGCTCTTCGTCTTTCGTGCCTGCTACTGCTGCTTCTTCTTCCCTACCACCTTAAGGTCAGTTTTAATTTCTCTCTCTCTATCTCTCTTTAATATATTTGTAGCAAATACTTATTTTTCTCTCAGTCTCCTATCTTTCTCTGACGCGAGCTTGTATTGACTTACTCTTCTGACATCTATCACTGCTCGTACACCTTGGATCCTATAGTAGGCGGCTCTATAGTCGTACATACCTGTGCCGCTGATAAGGTGCTACTCATTGATTATTACTTTCGATGATAAGAGACTTTCCAGCTATTCTCCCACATTCTACTGCTGCTGCTCTCTCGATTGTCTCTCGTGAATAATCTTCTGACTGATTAGTCACACCTTTTGTACACGCAGCGCTTATACTTTTCTTTTATAAAACCTCGCGGAAGTACCTATAGTTTTACACTTTTTGACAGGTTTATACATGTTTTACAATAACGGCATTATTTATGATTTTCACTAACGTTACTTAATGTACGTTGTGGCAGCTAAGTCAAAGAAAATATTTTTAAAATTGTGTCTCATCATTGTTTATATTTTCTCATTTCAGATTACTAAAACGTCAACAGAGATGAGAATCAGCGAGTTCTGTCACCTTGTGCGCGAGGGCTCCCATGAAACAGCAGTTGATATTACAACTGTACCTTCACATCAGCTTTTTGCACCAAAGAAATGACTCTGCGAGTTGGTACCGGATAGCGGTTGCTTAGTGACAAACCAAATAAAAAGAGTCTTTATCAATGGTTTGAAAACATGCTCCAGCTAATAGTTTTTAAATGTGATCAGGAACAATCATCGAGTGATTTTGAAGATAGTGAAGTTTTAAAAAAGTTTTTTATTGTAAGTTAAGTTCTAAACACTATGTGGAATATGATGTGTGACGTGATGCCGACGATTGTGGAGGACAGTATCAGCCAGAGAAGTTCACAATTCTCTGGTGAAGATGCCAACTTTGAGCACCTCATGGTCTCGGTGCTCGATGAGCGTGACAAGCTCATGGGATCTCTTCGAGAGAGTCAAGATCGTCTCCAAGAAGCTGATAGTAGACTGCAAGAGCTCGAAAAGGAAAGAGATGCTCTTAATCGACAACTGGTTGCCAGTATTCCACAGGTAAAACTTTTTGCTCCAAATGAATGTGTTAATTATGTTGCATCCAACCTACAGTACAACTTGTTGATAACAACACTCATAATTATTATCAGAATATACACTTGTCACAGTGATTCAAATTTGTTCTTGATGAAATAAAAAGTAACTGACAATTAATTGCTACTTTTGCTACTCAAATTAAAAAAATAATTTATTGTCCCTTTTTCCAATACTGCATTCAACCAGTCATTTTGCACCAAGATCACACAAATATTAGCAAGCCATGAATTTGAACGATAAACTTACGTATATTGAATGAACAATTTTTTTCGAAGCTAGTTTTATTTTATTTACACAACGAGAACTATTACAGACTTGTCTAGGGTTCCCTATATTTAAAACTATGTTCCGTGCTTGAATCGAAAAAATAATACGATAACAAGGATTAAGGGAGAAAAATGTATTAATTGCTTATATAGGATTTGAAATTGCCTCGAAAAGCTCCGATAGCCGCGGTATGCATAAAAAGCTTTTTCGGCTAAATCTTACGTACGTGTGGAGAAATTTTACAAGGATAAAATTAGTAGGCAGGTTCACGAGAAGAAGATCTTTTTCTTTTTCTCTATGCTCTCTGTACATGTATACATATATACGTATCGGGTATGTGTGCGAGCGCGAGAGCTAAAAAGAGGATCGATATCAGCATCAGTAGTAGTAGTCGTAGTAGTAGTGTAGATGTAACAGCAGTAGCAGCAGCAGCAGCAGTAGCTGCAGTGATATATCTCACGAGTATTTTATGAGACACGAGTAGCAGCAGCAGTTACGCTCGCACGCACATGTGTTCATTAGCACTCGGCGTGATGACGTTTTATTCCGCCACGATATAGTAGTAGGTGGCTGCCCTTTTTTCGCAAGTAGCGCAGCATTAATATGCCGGGAAAATAAACCGAGCGAGGTCGAGCTTATTTTTATTTCGACGGACTCGAGAGAGGATCTGCCACCTCTGACTAGACGATTGTTGTTCTTACCCTCGCTTTGTCAAGTTCAAAGCTCGTTGTCACGCAAATCCTGCTAGCGCCGTTGTTTCATTTCCAAATCACGATGTAACGTTCGATTCAAAGTTTCGACAGCTTTTAGAGTACTTTTTTACTCGTTTAACATTTTTATCTTGCTGATCTGCTCAAAAAGCTCCACGACAGCGACATCATTTTTAAATCTAATGAATGAACACAAGCTAGAGCACGAATTATTATTATGGATGTTTATACAGGGTCATGTAATGCAACTGAATCGATACACATTGACTCTCTTTCGCAAGATCGATTATGTGCATGTGTCAGGCACTCAATTTTGGGAGATCGGTATTTAATGAGCTTGCCGGTTGACAGGGCAAACTATACTTTTTATTTGTGCTCGCGCGTCCCGGAAGCTGCGAGTTCGAGTACTTGGTTGCGCAGCGCAATGAAAGCGTCGCGCGTGACGGTCGCTTACATACTCATAGGCGAGCCGCGCAATAGTGGATTATCTCAACTTTCCAAGACCTTTATGCAACCCGATACTCGGAGACGCGTGCGAGGCTTTTCTCAAAGTCTCTCGGCCATCTATCGCACCGCGGCGTTTCACGTTTCTCTCCGGCCGTGCTCTCGCTCTTTTTCTACAATCATACGTGCGCACAAGCCCCACTGGATCACAGATACCTTATAACATTTTTCGACTTTTACAAAGAATCGATCGAAATTAAAGACAACTCATATTTGATTAAGCCATTCGTATAGGTGAATGTATTTGTACGAGTACTAGCACAATATATCGAGTGCCAACACAAACGACCCACTTTTTTTTGTTCAAAGATAGCCGCATCTACTATCTGATCCACATTCGATAAGTGCGAACAACCGCCGACAACGAACGCGAATAAATTAAAATAATACCCGAGCCCGATACAACGTCGGCACAAACGCTTTTATAATTTTTAATTCTCTTTCAAGTGCGAGAAAATTCGTGCTGAACGGACGTGCATAGGCAGAGGCGTCGACGCGAGAAAGCGGAACACGTCCAAGAGCGAAATGTAGCCGCAACTGGCTGAGTGTCTCCGTTACACGTGCGTAAAAGAGAGCATAGATGTAGTGTGCAATGTGCTCGCTCTGTGCCAGTAAGGAATCTCTTGATCCGATTGTGGTATTTAAAGTGCCGAGAGAGGCTCGCATGCCGCCTGGCAAGCTTATACGATGCTTCGAATGTTCAATTTTTTAAGACAAATTTTGATCCTTTCATTGAGAAAAAAAGCAGCTACTAAAGATGATCGATATCCTTCAAGGTTTTTCGCAACTCGTCAGCTGATTACCGTCACTTGATTACCGATTTTCGACTGCACGCGCTTGCAGCTGTCAGTGACCTTTTTAGTGAAGCTTGGGGGCTATTCGACTCATACCTCTCAAATCTTCCAAGTTGAAAGCCTCGTTCACATGTCGCGGACTGGTACAAGTTTCAGAGCTGCCTAATCATTGTTCCATTGAGCAACTTTATTTAGCCGCTCCAAACGATAGAGGATGAAACCACCACACGCTTACGAGGTCGAATCAACATCGAGGCCATAGAGTTTTACCTCTGTGGAAACGCAATGTCGACCCACGGTTTTCCATTAAGCTCTGCTTGGCTTTTTCAATCCCGGAAAAAGCTATTACCACAATAAAACATTTCTACAGGGCTCTTGGATCTTGTTTACCCTAGAACAGCTAACTAATCACTCCTCGGTACTTTAGTTAATTCATTATTTTCAACATTCTTATGAATAAAAATGATGATTTTTACGGTTTGACTGAACTCGTACCTTTTCAGAATTCCATTGCAGGGAACCCTAAACTGCTGCACCCCTGTGGAATTTACGATTAGAACAAATAAAGAAACTTTTCGTTCCGTCTCCTAAGTTGTAGATTTTATTTTTGTATATTAATCTTCCTTCAGATACAAGCTGTAGCAAGAGCATCGACGCAAATAGTAACTTCAAACGAAGACTATAGAATTTATATGCATTTATACTTGCACGTATCCGCTCTGAGAACTGCGGGTATGCGTGCCATGTGCTTGGGTGTGTATCCGTGAGCAACAAGAGGTATAAATGTGAATTTGCCGGCTCTTTATCTTTCTACCCTCGAGTCCGCTCTCTCTTTAAGCTTTCGCATTCCCCGTATACCAATACTCTCGCAGATACCGAGCGTGTTCGTGTGTTGTGTCGTGTGTGCGGCTAACGATTCTCCCTTGACTACCAGACTTCGACTTCAACTTCACTGCAGCATGCATTATAGTTGCCACCATATATAGGTAAATTTATGTATACCTAACTTCGCTCGAAACTCGCTTCGTCTGTGCAAGCGTGAGTGGCTACATATACTTCATCGATGCAACCAGCCACACCGTTCCTACCCGATCTCATATTGGGATCTAATGCACTGCCGTCTGCTCAGAGGGTAGAACCAAAAAAATAGAGCCTACCTAAAATAGGTATTTTGGATATCTATAGTATTACATACATTGGCTATTTAGTCAAGAATACAAATAATTACACAGCTTGAATCATTTTTATATTTATGTCTGGCGGCATATGTAGGATAGTATAAAATACGTCATCAATCACCTCAAAATACTTCTGCTATGTATAAGTTACAACCAGAAATGGAAATGGTGCATGACCTTTGTTGCATTGTTACATGAGTCGTAGGTAGTAAAGAGTGTATTTTTCCTGTTGATATTTCTATTGTTGCGTTCGTACGAACGAGAAACTAAAATCACTGGGATAACTACTACGCGCAGCAAAATCGATTGAGTCGAATCGGCAGGCTATTGAAAATCTGAACAGTCGAAAATGATATCTAACCAGACAACCAGTTGGACAAAGTGAAATTTCTCTTCTAGATTCATTTCTTTTTAAATAGAAAGAAACAATTTTTTGATTGTGCCACGGATAAAAGTGCGATAAACAGTGAAAAACACAACCCACTCGCGAATCTTGATGTGAGCACGTCAAAAAGACAAATTTCTAAATAAGCTTTTCTACCTTCGAACGAGTCAACGCAAGATATATATAATACAAAAAAGATAAAGTTGTATTGTAAAAATGTTTCACTTGCTGTTCTTGCGCGATATACAAACATTGATTTATGCAAACTATAATTTGACAGAATTCCACCATCAAGAAGTATCATTTACATAGTACTTGATACATTCTGAAAACTATCCCCACGTAAAAATCCTACAATTCGATTAAAATTTTTAAATATTTATTCAATGATTTAACACTTTGATTAAACGCCCAATTATTCGTATCGCATGCTATAAATGTACATGAATGGGCACAAGTCTGGTTTAGTATATGCTAAACAGTCAGATTGGCGAAAGAAAGATTTCGTAGCCTCGTCGATTGCAACACTCGAATCAATGTGTCGGAAGGCACTTCACCCACACGGATTGTGAGTCTTTTTGTGGGTGAAAAATAAGCATTTCCGAACTTGCATATTTATGTAATTAACCGTCGTGGCTAGCAACATAGTCGGTCATTCATCCCGATCTTCACACCTCTGTATTGCCCATACATATCTCAATGCTCAAGTCCCAAGAGCATCGTCGCTCCTCCCATGTGTCTGCAAATACGCATTACTGTATATAATATGGACAGCTGCAGGATGCTCAATTAACGAATCGATTTTTTGTTTTCTTTTTATGCGCCCTTTATGCGACAAATCAAAAAAAAAATAAATTCGCATCTTGATATAGAATATGAATAAAACTCATAGAAAAACTAATAATCAATGGCTGGCATTAACAATTTTTTTCTTCTCTACTTTCACCGCGACATCAGTTCATTTTATTGCAATAGTTTTTTACATGCTAATTATGGGTTGTGAGATCAAGTGGTTATAGGTAGCTTGTTAATTTTTGTTCCTTACTTTATGCACGCATTATCGGAATACTTTAATGATATTTTGTTGTTTTCGTACGACGGTACAACAAACCTTCGTTATTTAAAATTGTCTTTTTTCACTTTGTAAAATCACACTCCGATAGATAATAATAATTAAATGCATGCCAAAATTAAATTTAGTGAAATTTTGTCGCGTTGTTTACAATTTCCTGAGATAAAAGAGTCTTGCTGTTTTGCGAATGGTAAAGAATTGATTATATTCCAGTTTATACGAATAAACGTCAACTTATACAGATAAAGATAAAACACGAGTATGTGTTACATAAGAATTGATCGGTACATAGACCCGTTGCATAATGCAAATATCCGATACAAACACACAAGTGCGCGTCGTTGTAACTCGTCGATCACATCGCCATTCACGTAATCACAGTATAAAGTTCACTTGGTTCGCGTGTGTAATTGCAGTGACGCGCACTACGATACGCGCAAGCTTGATCTTGACAGCCTAAATTTCATTTTGGTTAAAATTCAAAATGATCTGATTTGCCTCGCCATTATAAACGTTATCATGCGAGATAAGAAAGGATTTATAAGAAGCTACAAATTTGATTTCATTCCTTTGAGGTCCTTTTTATACTTGAATCTTCTTTTCACCTCTTCTCTGTAGGACCTTTGCTCTTTTTTGGTCAGTTTTCTTTATTTAATGTTTCTAAAAATTATTCAGCAATAATTAGTTTACTGTTAAACACGTATTAGCCTTTAAAAAAATAATTTGTCCAATTATTTACCAAAGAAATGTTTTTTAATGCTGGAAATGTGACAGATCTTGGAGCGATGAAGCACTTGTTAATGTACGTCCAATTACTCACACGCGGGTGTGCATACACACCAACATGCATTCGTTTTTCTATAGGCGAAGGAAACGAGTTACGTAAGCATGCATAGAAAAAAAATTGCTCAGCGTTCAAAACACACACTTGTAGCTGTAATATACGAAAATATACCTGTAGCCAACGCATACAAGCAGAAGTAAAGAAGAAGGTTAATGTCAAAATCAGTTTCGTTATAATTTTTTGAAAATTAAATATTTTTTTTAACAATTTCATAAAATAATAATAAATACTTTCTATGATCTGAAATCAATTAAATTTATTTAATTTAACACCTGAACTATACACTTCAAGATGGTGTTAAAATGAATTTTGAACATAATTAGCAACTATATTCCGTGCTATATGCGTGCAATGAACTGCATATAAGCATATATATGTGTACATAAACGAGATAGTCGGCATAGCAGCAACAGGCAGCAATACCGTGTTCATTACACCTTCTAGGGCACGAATTTTATTATATCTAATTTTCTCGTTTTCTTCGCTTGCCTTATTATGAATGCATCCCGCAAGAATCAATAAGTTTGCTACTTTTCAAACTTCATCAATGAAAGTCAATTATATTTTGAATTTGATTTTATTCAATGAAATGGCCTTCAAGTTTAGTCGTGCAGTGACCGTAATTTAAACTTCACCCGATAGCAAACTCGACATTAAATTAATAAAGGGGTTCGTTGCATTTTACTAGTTCATCCAGTCACACCGATAAATTTATTTGTCAATTCATACTTTTCGATGTAAAAAATGAATGTATCCCGAGCATCGCAGGCAGTTGCAGGCTATTGGCTAATGCAATCGATTGTGCGGATTTTATGAAGCGATGCAACGCTACGTATGTGTCCTACCTAACAGCTTTCTTCTTGAGTTTTTTTTTTGCTTCGTTTTTCTCTCGCTTGCTACATGGCCGCTATTACTGCCGATGCTGTTTTTTCTCTCTATATACATCCATTAAGCGCGAGCGTGTGCTACGAGTGAAAAAAAAGAAGCTTTTGTGCCAATGGTGGAGAAAGGATAATTAAGGCTACTTGCTTGTCGCTGTCGTCGTCGTCATTGGCGTCGTCGACGATAACAGACCGCTTTATCTTTACCAAAACAAGCCAACTTCGTTTGAAGTTCGTCGACACGTATACACTTGAGTTGACAATGACGCATTATGTCCAAGTGGAAGGAGAAGCTGTCGCACTCTCATCCATACGTGCGCGCATATGCATACAACATAATATGCGTAACATTATCGTACAATTATGCAGTGGGCTCGTCGAAAGGGAGCGTCATTATGTGAAACTGATCCATTTCAAAGAGTCATGCATGAAGGGAATACGACTCCAAGTTGCGTCAAACTCCATTGAATAATATTTGTCATGGACAAGTTCACACTCGAGTTTTACCATAGGGAGTGGTCTCATCGCACTCTCTTTCTGCATCCTGTGCGAGAATCAATGCTGCACGTAGAAAAGCCTAGGAAAGTTTCTATTAAGTGCAAAACGAACGAAGCAGCATCGGAGGATAAATAATTTCTCGTAAGAATTTTGCAGACTTTCGCGCACTTGTCCAAACTAACTTTTTCAAACTAAAACTTATCGAGAGGTACAAAGTTCAGCCTGACTCGCCATATATGTATGAGTAGTTTGCGTCTACTTCTGATCGAACTAAGCTTTGCTCCATGCAAAGCAAAATTGCTCAAAGTTGATATTTTTTTCCTCGGAATTCTACACAATTCGCTGGTGCATTCAAAGTATGCCAGGCAAAAATAATTATCAAATTTTTCACAAAATTACTCATTGGTTTACTGATTGGGCTGATCTGTAGTCTTATCTAGAGATGTCGTCATTTTCTTAGCTTATTTCAATTCTCATGATAATAAATACATATGTGTAGCAAGAAAATTATTTAAAGCTAGTTGAATGTATTAGAATTATGAGGGAGTCGGAAAATAAAATTGCGTACATTTCATCAAAAAAATTCGATAAATCGACCAATTATTATTCGTAAAGTTGATAAAGTGATACAATGAAAAATTGAAATTTTGAATTGACAGCTTTGTGATGCATCTGGGGACATTTTTTTAGCAAGCTCACAAGTAATCATACATAGTGCAACGAAAAAAATTTCAAAGTAACGTCAAACGCCTCGCGTTTTCGCGAGAATTATCGATTGTCTGGCGCTGATGCTAGTCTACGTGCCACCTGCACAGCCAGTGACAATACTCGGCTCGCTCGGCTAAGTACCTTCTACTGCTCGCTTGTGTACCTATACATGCATACGCAGTTTATACGTGCATGTATTTTCCCAAGCGTCGGGCTTGTCTATGGTTTATGCACGGCCGATGGACGTACCGAAAGGTGAAAATAGAAAGAGACATTTGCAGCAAATGCTGCAGCCTGTGTTGGATTTTTTATTTCAAAGCTGCTCGATCGCTAGTAAAAAGTTGGGCTCTTTTGAATATTTCATGTACTATCATACCAAATGCGCAGCGAAAGATTTACAAGCTTTTTGCGATATAAGTGTCTGATTTACAAACTAAATAATTTTTGTTCGCGCCAATAATGTACTTATATATTGAGAAACTCTATAGATAACGATTAATTATTTAAGAACCTTTAAAAAAATTTTAAAGAAAGAATCCTAAGAGGCGTCTTTTATGCAATCGAGTGTTGAAAAAAGGAGCTTTGGCGTATACTTGCCCAGACTGGAGAAATTATTTTCTTTGTAATATCAACCGGCTTGGAACAGATATGAAAGAATTAACGTGTTTTTACGTATTTTATTCGTTCTCTCGACAAAGAAAAGACTTTTTTTTACTTTTATACGATTCTTCAAGATGATGATGATGAATCTTCCTTGTTTTATTCTTGCCGTACAGAAATCTCTTGAAACAACATTTATTATAAGTGCCAGTCTGATTTTCCAAGCTATAATCGTTAGCATCATCGAAAAAGCTCATACTCATAGAATATAAAATAAAAATCCTTACATAATCAGATATAAACTGTCTAAATAGTTATGCAGTTGTGCGTCTTTATATCGTAATTGTAAAAAAATTGAAATCAGTGATTGATAATAGGTTTTTTTGTGGTCTGTTGCAGGAGTTCTCGCAGCTGACGAAAGAACTGACAGCGGCGCGAGAGAGTATCCTCGAGAAAGAAGATGAAATCGCGGAATTGAAAGCAGAGCGGAACAACACGAGGGTGAGTAGCCAGCGAGAGAGCCCGTAATAATGATAATTACTGCTGTGTAGCTGATGTACTCGTGGAGAAGCTCTTTATTGTATACTAATTGCTCGTCGCGCGTCCTGTTCTATATGTACCTATTAATATTCTTTAATTTATTATATACTGCTATAACGCCGCAGTAGCCTTAATTTTTGCTTGTCCAATGACACTACATTTTTGAGTATTTGTACATACGATTATACTGAAACAAAGACGTGAAGCAAATTTTTGTAGTATATTGCTCGAATAAACTTCGATTTTCTGTAGTTGCCATTCTCTAACACAATTCGTTAAAGAGCATTCTGTTTTCCTTCGTACTGTAAGAAATTAATTTTTTTGCGCTAAATATTTTATATTGAACGGTGAAAGTAAAAAGTACTAACTAAAAGTCCTTTATACAATTGATTTTATTTATTGCTTGCTCACAGCTTTTGCTGGAACATCTGGAATGCTTGGTTTCGAGGCATGAGAGATCGTTGAGGATGACCGTGGTCAAGCGGCAGGCCGCAGCACAGTCCGGCGTCTCTTCTGAAGTCGAGGTGCTTAAGGCACTGAAGAGCCTCTTTGAGCACCATAAAGCTCTCGACGAAAAGGTACTGCATTTTAGCTAATGCATCAATGATGTTGAACGTTACTTTTTCTCTTATTTCCGTAAATCAATATTATACATCCAATTTTTATATTTTTTCTTCGCATTTTTTTTCTATTTGAAACAGGTGCGCGACAGATGGCGCTTGGCTCTCGAGAAAAACACAAACTTGGAAGAGGAACTTGCCCATACCAAAGCAGAGGTAAAGAAAAAATGACAATTATATGAATAATATTTATAAACAAAATTCAACCGTTCGCTGCGTAACGCAAAATAAAATTCTCGCGATTTATTGATCAATGGTACACGATGTTTAGATAAAACTTAATTTTATAATAGGCTTTTCTTTGGGTTTTACATAAATACCTTTTATCGTCATTATAATGCTCGCATTTAAACATTTTTAGCTGATTGTGTTTCACTACGCGCATATAAAATAATGAAATTAACTCAATAAAAAATACTTAATTAAATTAATTGGCTTTATATAAGACTGCAATAAACTAAAATTGGTTAATTTGATTTTCATACAATACAGCTTCAACAATACAAGATGGGTGGACATGCTCTTAAATCTATAGAAGATAGACCGAAAGAAAATGGACAAGCAGATGACTCGCATGTGCAACAACAGCAGATGCAAATTCAAAAGGTAATTATTATATATTGATAAAATTAAATAAACATCACTTGACATGACACCGACATTCATCATATCTGCAAAGTTTTTACCATTTCTTATAATTTTATTTCGTTTATATTTATTGTGTTATTTTCTCATAAAGCTTCGAGTTAAATTTAAAAAATCTAATAAAAATAGTGACAAACTTTCAAATGTTAAGTAAATTCCACAACAATGTATTATTTTCATGGGGTTTAAATCAAGTTATTGTAATAGCAATAGTGATTATTTGGTGTTTATAGAAAACATTCATCGGTATCTTGCAATATTATATAGTATACGTATTAAGAAAATAAAATTACGCTCGTGAATCGTTGTTAAATCTACAATAAAAATTCATCCGCATGAATTATAGAGAATTGAAAGCGACCGACAAACGGCGTCTGTAGGACAACAGATGCAGCAAAATAATGTCCAAGAGATTGAAAATAGGCTGAGCAACGGTAGTCTAAAATCAGACGACCAAACATCAGCTGCAAAAGTCGTAAATTTGCAATCTACAGTCGAGAAGCAGGTACAATTGAATTATTGAATCGAAATTTAAAAAAAAACGAACTGCGAAGAATACGTTACGAATAACTGCAAAATTCATTGCAAGATAAATTACCTGCCTGACGGTCGAGGTTACTAGATGCAGGCGAAATGAAATATTTATTCCACAATGAAACGCTATCCTTTTATTACTTTAAAAATTTTGTTCAATATGCCCACACTTGATTACTTTGCACTAATACGCTTACTTGATTTATAGAATCGAATTGACACCGATTGTTTTTACTGTTATGATTATTTTATAAAAATATATGTGATTAAAGCTGGCACTTAACATAACCATACGAATAATAATAAATTTGTGAAATACTCTGATTATTTATTAACGAGCTCATCGATTGTTTAGAGTGCCGAGCTAAGTTCGTGGCAGCGACGTGTCGCAGAAATGACGAGTCGCGTAGCCGAGCTCGAGGAAAATCTGTCCAAGACTCAGAAAGACTTCCTTAAAGCCCAGGACACGAATGTCAAGTTGCAAAGAGACCTACGCGAAAATGTAGCGCAAAAGGAAGACCAGGAGGAGAGAATAGCGACCTTGGAAAAGCGCTACCTCAACGCGCAGCGCGAGTCCATCAGTCTTCACGATCTGAACGAAAAGCTCGAACAGGAATTGCAGCACAAAGAGGCTCAGCTCAAGGTTCGTGTATTTATTGTTTGTTGATATTAATTTACAACTAGCTACTAGCGCGTCCGAAACTACAGTTTTAATTTTAGTACTCTTCCTAGCGTAACAACAAAATAATATTCAACTGGAAAATACTAAAATGAATTTTTTTCTGAATTTCCCGATTACTTATGTGTGTGACTATTAACGAATAGCGTGGTGCAACGGCTGTCTTACTAACTCGCCAACTTGCTAAACAAATGGTAAACTGACTTATTCAAACACCGCCTCTCAATTACTTTCATTGCATCAAGTGCTGTAGTACAGTACTTTCATCACACACTCGTCAAAAAGTATATTGCTCTCAGTTAGGAATTCGTGTCAGTTCATGCATACACGATTGCTATCACACGATTGATTGGCCAACAATTTTCGAGCACACGCATATATACTACATGTTAAAGTTGTAAACCGAAACAAAGTAGATCTTGCAAAAGCTGCACCGAAAGAATCACACATATTGCCAAAAAATCAAATCATTTGCATCGTCATGTCCGCGTAGATTGTTGCGCATATTAACTGTTATACGATGATGCATTAAATACACGAAATTATTTTAATGCACAAACGTCCGAAAATCTTTCATTTCTGATTTTTTTTTTCGTAATCGTCGCTCACCTCCAGTTGCAAGAGGAAAAAATAGCCGCTGTTCAGCAAAAATTGGAGCACGCCGAGCAAGAGCTTGCACAATTTGCCAAATTACCCGAGATGGAAGAACAATTGAAACAGAGGATGGATGCACTGACGCAGGTGAGGAGGCCCAACCAGGTACGCAGGGGAATCCATATCATCACATCAAAGATTTCCTGTCTCTTATCATGGCTCCTATATTTTCTATCTCTCTCTTTCTCTCTTCTCGTTTTCATTATAACTAGCTGTTGTATTGTATATAACAATAATCATACTTTCTTCTTGTATAACCAACTATTCTTTTTCAATGTCATTTTTATGACTTTCGTCGCAAGTTCATAGCAAACTTAGAAGTAAGCTTACATCAAATATCATGTTTACCGGCATTGCTATAATGGTGGTTTTTTGATAAATTTCGTGTTCTCTCAAACTTCTCGCTTCTTAAACTTTTCAAAAAATAAAATTTTTTTTAATTATCGTAATATACTACATCTGAGTGTTCTCACTTTGCACGTACACAGTATTCCAAAATATTTTACTGAAATCTTTATTTTAAACTGAAAATCTGTGTTTTTTCAATGACAGAACATTTTATTTAATTCTCTTAAATAAAGGTAAGTTTTTTTCCGGTTATAGAGTTTTATTTTATTCTTCTTTATGAATGTTGCATTTCGATATAAATTTTCCAATGAAAGTTACGACTATTATCAATTGTGGCAATACACTTTCCAGTTAGCCCATCATCTTTAACAGTTTTCCGTACAATTGTACAAATAATGCAAAATTGCTATCATATTTTTTTTCGACTCTATCTTTACATTCCACTACAACGCACTATCATATCATCGATTCATTTTCATACATATTTATTCCCTTGTCGTGCTGTTTTATATTAATAATATTATTAATATTAATAATCATAATTTATGTAAATAAGTATTAAATTAAGCATTGATTTATTATTTTATTTATACTTGTGAAAATTTCACACGTTTTTCATTCATTTCTTTGAATTCATAAATTTATTCGGATTTTTCAAATGAATTAAAACCTTTTTGTTTTTGACTTTCTTTATCATTCTTTTTTTTTACAAACACTAAGTATTTTGTTCAATAAAAATAAATATGCAGCTCATAAAAGTATTTCTTCTCAATTTATTAATTACATCTCTTGAAAGAAATTTTTCAAGCTTCGATTTTCTGAGCCATTTATTGTACAATTATGAATGCACTACTGATCATCTAATTTTCAAATTCATGCATACTAACTAAGTAACAGTACCATCGTGGAAAGATGTCAAATTGCCAAAAAAGCATGTTCACGGTGTTTTTTGTTACTAATGTATGTTTGAGCATCAGACAATTTCAGTATATGATATGAGGAATCTTTTTCTACATTCATTGATGTGTACTTTTTAATCGTCGGTATTTTAGTAGAATTGATCTAATTTAAGAACATCAATTAATAGAATATCGTTACTATTTTTCCTTATTCAACCAGAGATTTCCTAATTACAATAATTTTATTATTGAAGTAAAAGCAGGAAGTCAATAAAAATTAGAATTTTAAATGAAATATTATTAATATTATTATTATGCTGCTATTGATCAAAGCGTAATGTTTATTAGACTACGATTACATGGTATTTTGAATTCGCAGGCACAAGAAAGGCACGGAACGGCAGAAGATCGAATTCAGAGGCTGGAAACGCAATTGGAAGAAAAAGCAGGCGAAGTTATGAGACTGAACCAGAGATTGAAAATGAACGAAGAGCACAATACGAGGCTCAGCTCAACGGTCGACAAGCTTCTTTCGGGTAAGCATCCGACGTAGTAAGCGCTTCCACGGATTTTCCACAGAGATTAACGAACAATCGTGTTTCACAGAATCTAACGAGCGTTTGCAAGTGCATCTGAAGGAACGCATGCACGCACTGGAAGAAAAGAACGCCCTGACGCAGGAGCTCGAAAAGATGCGTAAAATTGCCGAAGATTTGCAGAGCGAGAAGGCCGAGCTCATGAAGGAGTTGGGCAAGGCTCGTCTCGAGATCGACAGCGTCAAGCGCCAGATGCTTCAGCAAGAGATTGCCTTCAATATTCAGCAGACGGACGCATTGACAAGGAGTTTATCACCGAATGCCGTGGATCCCAGCTCGTTTTCGCGAAGTGCCAGCCACAGCAGCTTCGATACGCATTCCTTGCCTAGAAGAGCTGTCAAGAGGCTCGAGGAAGAATCCAAGGTAAGCTTTAAACTCTCCTTTCTTTTTTCAATAATACAATTATTTTCTCTTTCGTCTTATGTACAATGCACTGTTGCAATCTTAAGATATATTATTCAAATAATATTGAATAGCCTCACAATATTTAGTTCGCAACAAAGTACTTTTAAATACGTCATTGTTCGGTATACAACGTTAATTGATAATGTGTTAAATAACGCTGTTACAACGATCAAGTTATTGATATTGTGCTTATACACGTTATTTTATTATGTTCTCACACAAAAGCGGTATTCACGATACCACGGACTCACGCCACCAGAGAACGTTCCACTCGTGCCACTGGTGAGCACTATCAACTATATTTTTTATTCGATCTTCAACAGTTCTCGTATATGGAGCCGTTACTATCGATTCAGCTGCTTATTTACAAATCAAACCATGAGCAATTATCATAAACAACTTACCCTTCATTGCGGTACAGTCTGATCATTTTTCGAAATTCGGCATCGTAAAGATCAAAATATCTTTATCATTTCATAAATGTGCAATTTAACGTTCGATGTTAATCATTGCGTTAAAATCTGCGTCAGATACATCACATCAGCGACACTTATTTTTGCATTGATTTAATGAAAATTATTTTATGTTCAGCAGCGTCTATGTTTTATTTGTATAAAATACTCTTTTTCCTTGTATCGCGAACGGAACTAACGACGCTTCTGCGGTTTGCTCTTGGATTCGCAGGGTTATATCGCGCGAACCTTAGCCGAACAGGAATGGGAAAAACTTCAGCAAGCTCACGTATTGGCCAACGTTCAGCAGGCCTTTGATGTGTCAAGTGATGCCGAAGGCGATGGGGACAACGAGAGTCTTCTGAGCTGCGCTGCCGACGTTATCAGTCCAACTGGCCACACTGACGCACAGACTTTAGCGTTGATGCTTCAGGAACAGCTCGATGCCATCAACAATGAGATCAGGCTAATACAGGTATTAACAGTTGACGATACGCATGTTTTTGGAATCGCTAGTTGATCTCTTTAGGAGCTAAATACATTTTTGTAGTTGCAATTGATTATTATTCATACAGTAAAGCACTTTTATCTACGATGTAGTTTTGCATGTTTTTCAAGTAAATTTGTGAAAATTGTAACAATAGTTTCTTGGGTGGGATTTAGAAACGAGTAAAATTAAAGCGTCCTTCAAACTTCTTATGTAAATAGCTTATTTGATAGAAAGGTGACAATTACATTTTTACGCTACCTTATTAAATCGAAAAATGTACCATGAAGTTAGCTCAATCGTTCGATCAAAGTCGGGGTTGCAGTGGAGTTTAGGGGGGATAAACATTAATTTATATTAATTAAAAGCATCAATAAATCGTAGCCGATGCACTTGACAGTGTTGACGCAATTGTTTACGCAGATGGGAAGCAAGGCTTCGCGAAACGTGGCACAGTGAGATATTTAGCCGCAGCAAGACCTGTTTTTTTTATTAAAGGTCGAAAATTTGCCGTGGCATATAGGCAATACAATAAGATAGCTCGCCACCGGTTGACCGATCGAACGTCGTGCCTTACTTTTAAAAAATAAATCGGCTACAAAATAATATTTTATTGCAATTATTTCATTGAAGTAATGTCTCTCGTATAAGCTCTCTTAATTGCACGTTGCAATTTTTGTAATTGCATGCCCACTAGTGAATGTTATTCTACTTTTTCAATTTTAGTATTTTTATTTACATTATAGAGTACCTTTCTAATATACTTGTACATGCATACATGCACACTCTCGTATTCACTCGAAACACGTATGATCATTGTATGTAATTTGAAAAATTCAACTTTCTTAAAAATGTATATTGAGTCTCAGTATAAGTATCAAAGGAGATTTATTCGTTTTTGTCATATTTTATCTGACATGCTTTATTGTAATTTTAACCAGTATCAAAATTATATGCTTTTTGTGAGTATTTATGAATTATAATGAATTTTAATACACGCTCACCCACGTATGTCTATTTCGATTTTGCATAACCTTTATTAAGATTATCAAATAATTTCACTTTACTTGATAAAAAAATTCAGAGCAGCTCTTGTATTCCTGTAATTGATATTATAAATTTATTTGTACGATTTTGTACTTTTTATACATTTATGAGAAAACTAAAATTGTGTTAATTGCATCCCGTCCTCGTGTAGGAGGAAAAGCAAAGTACAGAAGCGCGAGCGGAAGAACTGGAGTCAAGGGTGGGTAGTTTGGAACATATGAATTTATTAGCACGAGGCCGAAGTCTCGAACGTGCTTCTCCTCCACTTAGTGGCAGATCCACCCCAAAATCACATCACAGCCCCAACCGAGACTACTTGCACAAGTATCATACTGTGAGTAATTTAATATAATGATAAGAAAAACAACAGTCAAAAAAATTATGATGCAAATTTGATTTTGAATGTCTTACGTGCCGCAAATATGTTTATTTTATAGCATAAACGTTAGTTTTTTAAATTTTGTTTTCCAATTTATTTAAATTAATGTTTATTTTTATTAGTAACGATAAATAGCTTTTTTTATAAATGTATATAAAAATTACAACGGAGATTTGATCATATAATTCATCATTCATTTTTAACAATTATACATGCAAACGAAAAATCATCAAAAATTATATTTGAATTTTCGAAAGTTTTGCTTTGTTTATAAAGCTTTGAAGTTTGGCAAAATGCAAGCTTATAAAATATATAAGCTTGAATTTCTCATAAAAATTTTTGTAAATGAATTTAAATCTAGAATGACAATAGTTGATGCGATTCAGCTTATACATGTATACACTTATAGTGGTAAAATGATGTGTACTTATGAAAATACAAATTGCATTTAAAAGTTTGAAAGATTCTGCATGGGTTTGAAAAAGCTTTTTAGTAAGATCAATATTATAGCGTAAGGAAAACAAATTATTTTTAAAGCTTAGACGATTGGTTCGTTTGAGAAAAAAAATGCTCGGAGGAGTTAAGTATGTTTCTTTGCGGCGGGCGTTGATCTTGGTGTTTTTTTAGGCACCAGCGTCAATGTCCCCAGCACATCTACAATACATCGCGTCTCTGGCTAGCCCCAGTCAACTGTCCGAGTCACTTCCCGCAAGCCAGGTTCGTTAGTTCCTCAAACGAGGACCAACCTAATGTAGGACAACGATTTATCGCTTCATTTAAAAGAAATTTTTTTTAACGATTTGATGATTATTCTTTGCACTATGTATATTCAATTTCATTTATTTAAATTATTGCGTCGTACGCGAAAAAATGCGTCTTTTCTTTAAATTTACATGTTTTTTTTTAATAATTAAAATATCAAAGAAAAAAATTAAAACTAATCTGCCTGTGGCAGTTGCAGCTCTCTGGTGATGAACTTCATTCGCTTTCTGAACGCGACAGTTCGGGCGGCATGGGCAGTGGTGGAAGCGACGCAGCATCACCGCTTACGGCCAGATCAATCAGACTGGAACGCGTAGTGCAACAGCTTGCCAATAGCCAAGAAGAACTGAGAAGGTAACGTTTCTTAAAGTTTACTTAACAATTCGATGAAATTCGTTCAGAGGCGAAAGCTGTTAGTAACTGGATTAACGCGGACGCCTAGTCATTTCGAAGAGCTTTGCTAATGTGGTTTTATTAGAGCTTGGAAAAAGATCAGTATGCGGAATGCGCGTAGATCGCTTAAATGCAAAGTGCACAGTATTAATAAGATGCAATGCGAATAAATTGTTTTATAATACAGTGAAATTTAGATTATAGTGCAAGATAATAGCAACGTTACATGAAAATCTGATCTATAATGCACAACATGGTATTTGCTGCTTATACATATATTTTACATGAAGTCGTAAAGAAAACGAAAGAATTGCGCATAATACTACACATTAGCACTCGTATTAATTTTCAAATTTTATCGTTTTATTGTTTGTTTCTGTTTTCTCTTATGATTTGCAAATAAAATATCTCAATGTGCGCACTCATCACGACCACGTCACTCTTGCTGCACACAGACGTACCGGGCAGAGCGGATTCCCAAGCGGCGCTGGCTACTCCATGCACAGGTTAATTAATAATTTTGACGCTGCATGCTTGTCTTATGAAAGTCGTCCGTTACTCTTGGCGGATTACTACTGTAATAATGATAATAATAACGATAATAATGCAACGACTGGCACCACCACTGCTGTATCTGTATCGCCTCGTCACTCGGCATTGGGCAGCTTTGGGCATTTGAGTTACTACCTCGATAACGACGACGGTAAAAACGGCTATTTTTACGCGTGGCCTCCGATCTATCATATTTCAATTTCGCCTCGGTTTTCCATTTATTTGATTACATAAAACAAACATAAAAGTGCTCAAAGGCCTATCAATAACTTTAGCGACTTCCTCGCTTCTGGGCCATTATTACCGTCAAAGCCGTACTACTAACGAGTTTCAATGGTGCAACTTTTGGGACAGTAGCGGAGGAAGCAGTCCCGACTGGTCCAGCAGCTCGACGTCGCCTACGTCGAATGCGTCACCGACCAGCGATTTAGCATCTTGCTACGCGACTTATGTTCAAATCTGCCCAGTAGCCCATGATAGGCATCGATGCCTCAAGCAGACAAGGGAACTTACAATAAGCGAGCGGAAATGCGTCAAACGACAGCGCAGCTTGACCCATAGATCAAGGTCTTTTCTTTCTCAATCTTAATCAGTCATCAAAGTGCTTCTCCTGACATTGATTATCATCGTCGAGCAGACGTAGATTATTGCTAGTAAAATGTCTTCGATTCACCATTGTTGCCCCTGCCCATCGCAGATTAAAAAAAAAAAAAAAAAAAAAAAAAAAAACANTAAAAAAAAAAAAAAAAAAAAAAGTACTTTATAAACGATGAAATCAATTTTTATGTCAACGATTACAGGTTTATGTGCCTCAAGTGCATCTCCGAGTAGGTATATGATATTTATATCTGAAACTCTCTGCAAAAAAGTGAGATATTTGTTTAAAAAAACTTAAATTAATTTGATTATGCTAGAGAGATAAAATAGATACATCCCCCTTTCGATATTTAAAAAAGAAATGAGTAAAGTTGTCGTGTGTAGACCGCAAAGCTTCTTGTAAGTTCCCTCTCATACATGAATATATAAATATAGTATTGAAAATTAATTTTTATATACTCGTATGTGAGCAATATGGTTGTGAGCAGTCATATTGTTTGCTTGCTGCCATTCACAGAGCTGTATTATGCATACATCATTTTTACACCGTTTTGAGTTTATAATAACTGTGCTAATATTTTGATCGTGAACGTGTTCATATTTTACATAGGCTCATTACAATGCTGCTTCTTGTTTTAAAACGATAATAGTTGCTATTTAAGAATATTATTGGCTTAAATAAAACATTTATGTATATGTGTTTGAAATTTTATGATGACCTGTTAGACGAAATATTAGAGACTTTGTATGGATGTATGTTTGTGTCTTCGGTATAACTAATATTCCTGTTTAAAAGAAAATCGCTGGATTTCCAAGTCGAAAATCCATTTTTTATTTAAACAGGTATATATTGCGCACATGTAGTTCTCATTCATGGGTATGTACGCATTATAGCCGTAGTCACTCATAACGGAAACTCATAACGGAAACTCATAACGTTTTTTTTTTGGTAAGAAAAAATCTTCAAGCTGCATCCACCATTTGATTAAAGGGGTCATTTTAACGATTCATTCAATTTTTGCTGTCAATTTTTGTTACGCCTTCACTTTCACACATTATTTCGTTAACAAAGAGTATGTATGATGCAACACTGTCGTTTGGCGCCGCTACACGGTAGTATGTCATTTAGAGCGCTCTTAGATCAGTAGTTTGTATCGTAAAAACCATGCGCAGCATTAGGCATGGGCCACTAACAAGTCATCACAATGGACCGTCACTCAATTCTGGGACTCCGTCCCCCTTGTCTTCGCGACACAGCAGCCAGGATAGCTTGCACAAGAACAACCTGTCGGCGTGCGCATTGCCTCTGGGGCAGTACACCGTAGCCACGAATCCGTACCATGCCTCGCAGACCGTCATCGCCATGAGCCCCGCAACTGCCGCCGCCGTAGCCGCAGCGCAAAAGAAGAAGGGAATCAAGAGCAGCCTCGGCCGATTTTTCAGCAAAAAGGACAAGGTATTTATTAACTCGATCTTTACGGTGCAACACGAGATTCAATGAGTTTTTCTTTGCCCTCAAGATCAACAAGGGAAAAGATGTGGTGATGCCTGGCGATGTGCCCGGTATGGGTGGAGTCATGACGCCGGATCCAGACTACGGGGAGATAGCTGCAGGATCTGTCATAGCGACGATGGGAAACAAATCCGGTGACTTTGATCGGAGGAAAAAGAAAAGGTTGGTAACTGAAACGAATGTCCTGGACTAAGCTCTTGCACGTGACGTACTCTCTTGTTCCAACAGTATGCTGGATACGTCGAGACACGAACTGCTGACGGAAGCCATGAAGGCCGGCACGCCGTTCGCCCTTTGGAATGGACCAACGATAGTGGCCTGGTTGGAGCTTTGGGTCGGCATGCCCGCCTGGTACGTTGCGGCTTGTCGAGCCAACGTCAAGAGCGGAGCCATCATGAGTGCGCTCAGTGACACCGAAATTCAGCGCGAAATCGGTATAAGTAACCCTCTGCATCGACTCAAGCTACGACTAGCGATACAGGAGATGGTGTCGCTTACGAGCCCATCGGCACCAAAAACTTCCAGGTCGTCGCTGGCTTTTGGTGATATGAATCACGAGTGGATCGGCAATGTTTGGCTACCTAGTCTTGGCTTACCGCAGTATCGGTGTTCTTTTATGGAGTGCCTTGTAGATGCGAGGATGCTAGATCACCTCACGAAGAAAGATCTGCGCAGCCAGCTTCGTATGGTAGATAATTTTCACAGGTAAACCATTTTAACGAATTTATTTTACAAAAAGTTTAACAAAACCAAGTATTTTGATTGTTTATAATTTTTTTTTCAGGACGAGTTTGCAGTACGGTATAAGCTGCTTGAAAAGATTAAATTACGATAGGCAACAATTGGAGGATAGACGAAGAATGTCCGAGGGTGCAAATGTTGACGTGATTGTTTGGAGTAATGACCGCTGCATTAGATGGGTACAAGCGATTGGTTTGAAGGTAAGTTGATTATTTAAATGAAAATAAAGGGAAAAAATCACAAATATAATGCTGAGAAAATATTTTTAAATATTTTTAATAAAATAATAGCTTTTTTATGGCGTTTAATGGACAAAGGAACTTTACTCGCTTGAAAAATTATCATCCGGATAATTTATTTTTAAAATTATTATTCTCCTTACAGGAGTATGCAAATAATCTCCTGGAATCCGGAGTCCATGGCTCCTTGATAGCTCTTGATGAGAGCTTTGATTCCAATAACTTGGCGCTACACTTACAAATACCCACACAAAATATGCAGGTGATTAAAGAGCTTAAATGAAATTAATATGAGAAAATATTTAATAATCAATCAATACGTGATATTAATTTTTGGCTTCTTCCAGGCAAGACAAATTTTAGAAGTAGAATTTGCTAACTTACTTACAGTTGGTACGGAAAGGCGGCCTGATGACACAAACAGCTTAAAATCCTGATCCAACTCATCGAGGATGTTGAACCTCGAGCCCCACGTCTAGTCCATAAACCCTAGCTACGTTATTTCCTATTTGAACGCGAGTCATGCATTTTAGCAACTGTTTAAGAGCGACTATTTTACTCCCTCGAAAAGCATCAGTTTACTTCGAATTACATAAGTGACATAAAAAAAAGAAGCTAATACCAATCATATTAACGTTATAAAGGTTCTAGTGAATGAAAATTTGTGACAAACCATAGAGTGAATGAAAGTCATGTGCGAATGTTACTTCAAAATTATTTAAAATTTTAAAAAGTTCAACTACTAATCTTACATTTAGTGCGAGTTTGTAAAGCTGAGTGTTGTATCATCACCTAGTACAGCTCGTAGAAGATCATCATAATCATGAAATGAAGTGATTGAAGAAAAGTTCTTATGTATTTTATCAAGAAACATATTACGCTATATAGAGCGCAATTCTGACTTTTGGATAATTAGCGCGAGCAAAAAAGGAGAAAAGATATCTACAGAAATGAAAAAATTAGTGAAATATTAAGATGTATTTTCTTTTTGTCAAAGGTCAGTGGTATTTATTTACAGACTTTTGAGACAATAAGGCAAAACTAGACTTTTAATAGATTGTACTAAAAAATGAAGTATAAATTGTAACAATTTTATACGCGCATTTTGTTACTACAACATAAACTTCCCCGCTTGAGGTAATCTCTCTGCCCTGCATAAAATAAATAATTACATATTAATCCTCATCTTCACGACAAATTCGGTGAATCACACCGCGCACAAAGTTTCATTGTCATTGCAAAAAGATGAATAAAATGCTCAGTATTATACGTTACTGATGATAAGTGGGATGAAATTCATGTCCGTTTTTTCCTCGTGATGTTCATAATAACGGCAACCAAAACCTTACGTTACATATTAACTTCTGTGCCTCAATGGTGATAATCTTGTTAAAAATTAGTTTTAACTACGCTAGCTGCATCGACGCTTTTTATGAAGAGTAACTCTTTTCCATTTAAATTAACATATAAACGTGCAACTCTTCTTTAAAAGCGTCTACATATACTTTAGACCTCGTAGTACTTGCTGATAGTTTTTTTTTTGATTTTATGAATTTTTTTCAAGTTCTTCTCAACATTTATTGTGAAAAGTATACATTTTTGGAACGATGTGAAACTATTGAAGATAATATAATAGATGTTATATGAACAATTGAAGTATGTCTTAAAATAAATTGACCCACCAATGTGAAAACGATTGATGTCTAGTTGAAAAATTTCTTGTAATTAAACAACCTTAAATTCTTAATGAATTATTTATTGCTGAATTTTCTATAAAATGAAAAAAAAAACGATACATGGTTACGAAGATCATGAGCACATTGAATTCTCGAGTAATAATAAATTTAATTTTATAAACATTGTACAAATTTTTTTTGTCAAGATATCGCTAGACATACATGAATAGATATTTAATCGTGAATGATATATTAATATTTCAATATGAATTAATATAAATTATGGACTGGACGATTGAACAAAAGGGTAAAATTAAAAGTATTTTTCTTTATTTTACCAATTTAAGAGCAAACAGTCATTCTATACCAAAATTTTGGAACGATGCATAAATAGATATAAAGATATATGAACTTGAAGGTTTATATGAACATAAATGCCGATATTAAATGTGTCCCAATGAACTTTTTAATAGTTTACACAGTCACATAAAATCAATGTCATAATAATAAAATGAAACGCCGAGAGAAAAGGTTGTTCAAAATCTTGAAATAATTTTGAAACAGGTAATGTTTGAAAACAAAAAAGTCAGATGTGTGTACAGTATGCATATTTTTAATTAAAATAGTGTATTTCATTTGGCAAAGTTCAATCGCAAAGAAACAAATTCAGGCGAGAAATATGAATGTATACAACCATTTAAATCATACTATAACTTTGAGATCTAAATTACCTTTTATGTAAATTTAAACGAAATTTTTCGCAAAAATATTCGAGAAGAAAAAAAACTTGAATAATATGGACGATTTTTGATGTGCGATATATCGTGACAATGATTTTGTCGGTTACATAGTAGTCTTATAGTGGTTAAATATAAACAAGTATAAATATATAAAAATATAATACTATATTATTGTAATAAGGGCGTATATCGAATAGACATAACTATGTGCTTTTGGATAACAAAAGCTATGACTATAAAGAGAGAAAAAATGAAGTCAGAGATAAGAATTAACGAAAGAAATATGAAAATGACGATCACAATAATCAAGGTTACAAAGAAAAAAAGGATGCTGATATTGTTAATATTGTTGATAATTAAAAGATCACTGTTGTTGTTTGTTTATCCCGCGAAGTAAGCTTGCAATGTTGTTCGTTCGTTTTACTTCGCGAAACCTTCCCAAGGGGCTTGACATAAATGTATAGATTTTTTATATGCCTCAATAATTTTGATTAATGTAACCAAATGATTTTTTTACCAACCAAAGTATTTTTAGTAAGAAAATCATATTAGTTTATAGTTATTAAGCCAAAGTCGCTTTTAAAGTAATTCTTGTTATGATATATCTAAATGTAAATAATTAATTTTAACTATTCGACCATATTCCGTTTGATTAGTTTCATTGATTTGCGCTATCATTTTGATTTTTATTTTACTTTATAATAATTATCTTGGTAAGCCCCTTTCGAAGCGTCCACGGAACATGTAAATGACTGAATTTTTTTTTGTAAAATACTCTAGCTATAATTCATATAGCTGTTAAACGGACGCGCTTACACACACTCACACATACACACATATATAAATTATATAGTATGTAATTGTATAAGCATTCCGGGACAAGATTAAAAATAAACAATTTTCAATACAGAAATGTACCACGTTTGATATCGAATCAATCAAAGATGACTAAACCCAAGAGAAAGCTTTTTCATAAAAATAATCAATATCATGTAAAAATTCATTATAAGACAAAAAAGGATTAATCAATTATATATAACCGCTCGTATATTAGAGCAACTTCATATTGACGCTCTTAATCGTAAATTTTTAACATAATCTAAAGTGCTTTTTACAAACTTGAACAAACTAACACTGGCTTAGAATTGTTATTTATTAGTGCAGATTGGGTAATTAAAATTACTTTGGAGGGAATGTTTTCGTTCTCAAAGCGATAAACCGAAACATTTGGAATATTTCTCAACTTCTCTAAAATCTAGTCCTCTTTCGTACCTAAAATGATATGAATTGCAAATTCTTTTACCAGTAGTTTTTATTATAGAATGAATTATATTATTGGCATTATTTTAACATAATTTATTAAAATATTGTATATTATATATCAAGTAAACAAATTGTGTGTTCAATAGTAAAATGTTAAAAGTTGAGAACATTAAATTTCTTATCTCTGAGTTTGTTTTTGAATGAAAATACATGTAAACTGAGTATAAAAACGGTGTACGTATTTGATTTGCTAATTTCAACATTTACCAATTGAACTTAAAAAAAGTATAATTTTTAAAAATGAATGATAAATTGATGATGAATATTAAAATTTTTAACATAAGTTAAGAGTGAAAATGTGAATGCGTATGAATTGAACTATAATGCTAATAATTATTGTATGAAAAATACAGTGGATTTGAGCACAAATAATTTTTTTTTATAAAATTTGTTTGCTGTGAAGTTCACACAAGAGTAAGGTTAAATAGCCAGAAAAAATGATGTCACGAGACTTGTTATAATTACAACTATTGATAACAGTGAATTATTTGAAGCATTGCAGTTAAATTGATGAGATAAAATGCCCATGATTGTGATCAGGATTAAAACATATCGTGCACATAATTAGGCGGTAATCGATTAAAATTATTATTTTTCAATGAATAGGCGCAGGGAATCACACGTATCGCGGCGGCAGATTTTGAAAAGTTAGAATGTTAGATAATGAGGAAATTATTAGATCTTTTTTCGTGAGCATTAAACCTAATATTTAAAAATAATATATAATGTCAGCAGGTGTAGACCATCTATGACGGAAAATTAACTCAATTCGACTCTTAATTTGTTAATTGGCTCATTGAGATGGTAGATTAAACGTCTAGCGAATTTATAACGATGTACATTGCGTATTTATGCACAAACTCATCAAGAATCATGCTCCTCTATTTATGATACTTCATTCGGATCATCCGTAGTTGAAAATAATAAACTTTACATTGCTTTTATTTGATTTGGAATAGAATGTAAGCGAATTCATACAAGCGTGATTGAATTGAACCATCGGGTAAAATTTTTCATTTAATTAGGATAATCGTTGAAGATTTTGGCGTATTTGAAACTAACGATTTGAAGGAAAATGTTGTATGTAAGTAAATTTAAATGTACATCGTATGAGTCATGAATGTCAGAAGTAATTTTTGTGACTCGATGACCGATATCGTTGAAATTTCTTTGTGTTATAGGGTCCGTTTTAGTGATAATCTTTGTAAATATTAAATTTTTCCAAGTACAGCTTCGTCTATTCCTTTTGGTGTTCACAATTTTATACATTTTAAATCGTATATTGTCACTTATTAAGAAAAAAATCCTGAAAAATTGTGAAAATGTCTATCGCGTATAAATGTTTAAAAAAATTATTTTTAAGGCGTTGTTGATACGTGTACCATGTGAGAACACAATGTAAAGCAAAACGTAAGAACGTGTATAGATTCATGTTTACGCAATTTGAATTCCTTCTTCGACGTATTATTGAGAGAACATGTGGATTATACATGCATTGTACACACAATATACACAAGTGCGTTTTTGACGCAAAAAATTTTACACAAGATGAAAAAAGTGTAATTTAATTTTGTATTTGTTTTTAAGAAAGTTTTATGATTTTAGAACGATTATAAAATAATAAATAAAGCTACCACTAATGTCGTAAGCGTAGATGTAAATTTTTTATTCGTTGGAAAATTTGCCCAGTTCCAATTCAACACCGGAACATAAAAAAAACTTATGATTCGTCATGTATTAAATCTCTTAAGATCTTGTTCATTGCAACTGGATTGTCGGCAGGAATCTGCAAAAAGCAATCATTGTTAGCACTCTTTATAAAAAAAATATATTTACAAAAGCATTACCATATGACCAGATCTAACGACCCAGAAAAACTTCAAATTTCCATATGCCTTAGAGTAACCCTCGATAACGTTGTCAATTACTAAAGGATATCTAGGAGCATTTAACCAGTTTTTGCTATTTTTCCAATCAAGTTTTTCGATCCAACTTAAAGTACCAGGAGTATTTATAATGAGATCTAATTGTCCATTAAATATGTACACCTTCAGATCAGTTTCATTGAGTAATTTTTCCACTTTAAAAATATAAATAAACATGCGACTGAAAGAAATGAATTTTTATGATGAAAAAGGTCGAGGGAATAATTACCGTGTCGAACCACTGGTTTACGACAATCACGATAAAGAGCATTAAAAACGTAAGGTTCCTGGTTACCCCAAACTGATTTTAATCCTAAAGTACTTTGAACTTTCTGCATGGTTCTTTTTAAATCATTGCTATACAATCCTCTCGAGAGATTTGAAAAACTTCTCACTAAAATGATAAAAAAAGTATTCGTATCTAAAGAGAATGGAAGAATATTGAAAATTTGATCTAACGTTGTGGATAGTAGTTGGGTTGTACTTTCTTCAAAATGTACAACCGATCGACCGAGTAGGTATACTTTTGCATCAAGTATTCGATCTCGATCGATATGTTGGTTGCGTTCAACCACTGAGCCTGTTGAATTGCATCAGCGAATCGATCGGCAGCATTATCGATGGCCTCGTAGCCATCCCTGTCGATCATTCCCTTGTAAAAAAAAATGTCGATCGCATAAAAAATTAAGTTACAATGACTTTTAAAAGTTATATACTATCCGAAGTTATACAAAATTGAACAAATACGGGGCCAAGGACTTGTGCATGTCTACGGGTGAAATCAGTGAATCGACCAAGCCGATGCCTTTCAAATTACTCTTGATATTTCCTTTGACTTGATCCTAAAAAGAACGAAGGTTTATAGTAGAGATGAGACTCGATCGTCGATTCAGCCAGACTCACCCGATACCACAAGTTTGCAAACTCAACGGTCATTTTGCCTCCGTACGACTCGGCCAGTATATAAGTTGGAGTTTCGCCGAACTTTGTAAATGTCTGAAAGAACGAACGTACGCAGGTGAAAAGATCTTTGGCGATCTGTCGATTGTTGGTGGCGAGAAGCGAGAGATCCTCGACGTAGCTGAAACCAGTGCCCACGGGATTGTCGATGAAAAGCACATTGTAATCTTTGACCCAGGAGTGATTTCTCGGGCGCAGCTGCGCATCCAACGGGCCGATCTCCTCGAAATTGCCGAAACCGGTGCCGGAAACGCCGGGCCCGCCTTGGATCCAAATGACCAGTGGCTTGTCGGGGCTACTTTGGTAGAGCCACCAGAACATGTGAGCCTTGGGACGAACTTGCACGTAGGCCCATTCTTGGTCGATCGGTCCGAATCCCTTTTTCGCTAAAAACAATCGATACAAGCGCACAATTGGGAGCACGATGGGGAGCGCAACGTAGACAACTTACCTTCCGCGGAGACGATCAGTAAGCAGAGACAAATGCGCCAACTCAACATGCTGCGTCGGTTGGACGGAAAATCAAAAGTCAATTACGAACGAGTTGAAGATGGAAAAAATATGTATTTGATCGAGCTTACAATAGAAGCAGTATTAACAATAAAGTGGCAATTGTTTCGTAACATTGGTTTATAACAAGAGAAGTAGAGCGCATATCTGTTGGCACAAGACGAAGATGCGGGCTCGATCGGCCGATAAGATAATGCGCAACGATTTATTGAGACGCGATTGGCAGATAAGGGCCCGCAGCTCAAGAAGGAGAAGCAGCTGGCGGCTCTTTGGCACTACGGAGCTCGGCCTCTTGGAAGGCTCGGATCCTGTCGAGGGCGACGCTCCTCAGGCGCTTGTAGAGCTCGCTCTTGGGCAGCACCAGGCGGTTGAAGTCGCGCGCGTCGAGCCGCAGCACCTCGCAGACCTCGAGGGCCACGACGGTGACGCTGCGCTTGTTGTCCGGCGAGAGGAGCAGAGCCACCTCGCCGAAGTAGTCGCCGTCTTGGATGTGGCAGACCTCGACGCCGCTGAAGGTCAGCACGGCCACCGAGCCCGTCACCACGAAGTACATGCAGCTGGCCTCGGAGCCCCACTTGTACACGACGTCGTTGCGCAGGAATATCATCTGCTTCAGGGCTCCTATAAACGTGCATAAAATTCGCTACCATTATATAGCTTATTATATTCAAAGCTCGAACAACGAACCGATCATGCTGTTGAGCAGGTTGCGCGGTATGTTGTTGAAGAGCGACGTCGCCTCGATGAGCTTGCGGCTGTTGTGCTGCGTCACCTCGTTCCTCAGGTGTTCTGTCAAACGAACTGAATTAACTTTTATTCTTAATAGAGAGGGAGGAAGGAACTAACTGGAGAGAGCCGAAGTTATAGCGTGCTCCTTGAATAAGCTGCCCTGAAAGCGATGCTCGTAAAAGTGCAGCAGGCGATTCTTGAGCTGCTCGGGCAGTCGCTTGTTCCTCGTGTACTCCTTGACGCCGCGCATGATCATCTGGTACTTGTGCTCGGGCTCGGTCGACGAGCTGCTCAGCTGCAGCACGATCACGATCACGTATAGAAAGTAAATCATGCCCAGCAACAGCAGCATGCACCTGACGATCTTGTCGGGCAGGTGGTCGAACTGCACCTCGCTGTAGGTGTAGCCGCAGAGATTTCCAGCCCCCATGTGCAAGTTTTTCAGGTAGACCAGCCAGGCCGGCTTGTCGTACAGCTCCGCCATAAACATGTAGTTGGTCGATTTCTGCGCTCGAAATTCCCCATTCTCTAGCTTATAAACTATAGCAACTCGTTCGACTACTCACTTGGACGTCGATGTTCCACACGTAGGCGTAGTAAAAGGGAAACATGTGAGTGAAACAAGCCGCCCAATGAAGTATGAAGGCCGTCAAGCCGAGCAAGCATATGACGGACTCGCGAGCCCTCGAGGCGCCGACGACCACGAGGATCTCCTTGGCGTAGATGCGCAGCGTCACCAGCCTCGAGAGCTTCAGCAGGGGCACCAGCTCGAACAGCAGCAGGTGCCACTGGATGCTTTGCCTGGGCAGCGTCAGCCGGGCCTCGTACAACCACTCGTAGGGCATCGAGCTCGCCAAGTCGATCAGCAGGAATCCCTTGGCGTAGTTTCTGGCGCAACGATAGTTACTCGGTCAACTTTATGATCAGACGCGTTCCTGAACTGGTTTTTTAGGCCTACTTGACTATGTGCACCGGCTCCATGACGACGTTGGGTCCGTCGAGCGACAAGTAACCCGTGACCAAGTTGAGCAAGACGTCGAGCAGACAGCACACGTAGATGGGCCCGAGGTAAGCCGATCGCACCGATTTCGAGGCCAGTCGGCGAAACGATATCGTGTACGGCATCGTGAAGAAGGCGTAGATGTACGTCAGCGCCATGACCACGTCCCAGCTGAATCTGCTTTTCAAAATTCAGAAATTGAAACTAGAATTGAAACTTGAACAAACAAAACAACAAGTACCTGAATTTGCTGCAGGGATGCACGACCCACCAGTTGCTGGATATGCCGTGACGCTGCTTCTCGAAGGCGATCGAGGCTTTGCTGCGCAGGTAGTAGCGGGTGAACGGGTGCGTCGAGCTCACCAGCAGGACCTTCTGCAGGCGGCGCTTGAGGCGCGACCGGAGCGCCGCGTTGGGCGGTAACCTCGCCAGTTGGCTCTCGGAGCCCTGCTCGAACTCGCACGCGTGCCGCGATCCGTCGCTCCTGCGCTGCCGTCGACGGCGACGTCTCCAGCTGCGTCGCCAGTTCACCAGCGGCTTCACCCATCTCCATACCGCTTGCAAGCATCTGTCCATCACTGACTTTTCTCTAGCTTTTCACTACTGCAGTCTTTCAAACACGACCTCGACTTACAACGGCAATTGTTTTTTAGTTACATTTCTTTGATGGCTTGTCCTTTTCATGCGTTGCGGCTTCAAAGCTTTCGAGCTTTCCAAATCCAACTTCTCCTCTCCTGATGATTAATGACGATCCTGAGCAAATAATTCCCTCGAATGTATGTGTCCTTGGCTATTCATTGTTTAACGATGTACACTATTTTTCATACCATAAGTTTATCATGTTTGAATAACAATTTTCAAATCTTGTAAGAAAATATAACTTCAATATAAACGAAATATTTTATTCGAGCAATTTTTAAAGATATATTAAACCGATCGTGCAAACTACATGCCCACATTCTTCACAAGCAGAAAGCCCTCTTTGTATCGCCAATGTTTAGAGATGAGTAAAATAAGGGAGTGTATTGCATTGAATTCATTCAATTCGCACAAACCTGCACGAGTCTAGCCTTGAAATAAGCTCTATTTTGCAACTCACTAGTCGTATAAAACCACCGATGCACGGCTTAATTTGGCAACAACACGACGATTATTTAACTCTTAGAATTTTTTAAAGGCGAGATCGATGCAAATTGTAATCTAGTCTCAAGTACTAGTCAAGTATTTAAGTATATAAAACGCCTGGCCTCCGCAGCAAACGCCACAACACTACTCAAAATCATTTTAAATTTGCCTCTCAATTTTTTAGATGGCAGCACCGCACAGCCTAGCAGCTAGTGGCATACGAATAACAGAGCTAGTAGTAGCCTATGTGCCATGTGCTTTTTCATTCACTCTTGGCGTGTCTGCTGTCGCGACTCGTGCATGTAACATCGGTGTATTGTTTAGCTCAATTCATTTACATTAATAAAACAACCATCTAAAAATGGATGATTTTTCAAAAGATGAGCGTTTTGCTCATATTCCAAAAGATCCTAAATTTCGTCGAATTCCTAAAAGTGAAAGAAAAGTGAAAATTGATAAGAGGTTCCGGCCAATGTTATATGACCAAAAATTCGTTACAACAACCTCTATTGATAAAAGAGGTAGACCACTACATCAATCATCGACGGACAATTTGAAAAAATTTTACCATTTATCCAGCGATGAAGAGTTCTCCGGTCAAGAAGATACTGCTACAACAGAAGTTGCTGATACCAAAAAGTTGGTAAAAAAACAAAAGAAAGCAGACAAAACAAAACAGAAAAACAAGAAGCAAGCAACAGTCAATGTTGATGAAAGATTCAATGTGTCAAACCTTTCTAGTGATAAAAGTGATCTTAAATCTAAAGAAAGTGAAACAGAAAGTAGCGGTGAATCAGACAATGAATCTGATGAAAACAAAAAAGAACAGCAGAAGAATGAAAAACAATTGTTTACCAAAAAAAAAGATGATAAAAAATTGGATGCTCAAACTAAGAAAAAACTGAGAGATCTGACTATTGATTATGCTAGAGGAGAAGGAGTTCTTATGTCAAGCAGTTCATCGGATGATGAATCTGACGAGGAAGACAATATTAGTAGCGATGATGGTATTGAGCATGCATGGGGCGAGTTGGACAAAGATGCTGAAACCACTGAAGAAAGTACTGCTCGTTTAGCTGCCTGTAACTTGGATTGGGATAGAATAAGAGCCTCAGACCTAATGGTACTTTTCAATTCATTTCTACCCACTGGTGCTTTTATTCATAGTGTAACAATTTATCCATCTGAATTTGGACTGAAGCGCATGCAAGAAGAAGAAGTAAAAGGACCCATAGAGCTTGTTGAATCCAATCATGACAAAGATAATGGTGTAAGTAATGAAAATGAAGAAGGATCCCACTACCATATGGAAAAGTTAAGACAATATCAATTGAATAGGCTGAAGTACTATTATGCTGTGATTGTTTTTGATTCAGTTGAAACTGCCAGCAAAGTTTACAGCGAGTGCGATGGAATTGAGTATGAGTCCTCAGCTACTAAACTAGATTTAAGGTTTATTCCCAATGATATGACATTTGATCAAGAACCTAAAGAAGTGTGCACTGTGTTACCAGATCTAACTCAATATCAACCTAGACTGTTTACCAATACTGCATTGCAGCAAGTCAAAGTGGACTGCACTTGGGATGAAACAAATCCAGAACGAAAAGAAATAAGTGCTAAACTTAATTCTGGAAAAGTAGATGACATTGATAGAAATGATATAAAGGCTTACCTTGCAAGTGGAACAAGCGATGATGAATCAGAAGATGAAGTTCAAAAACAGTTGAAAAAAGTAGATACTGATCAAGGAAATAAAAACACTATAGAAAAATACAAATCTCTATTGCAATCTATTGAAGAAGCACAGGAAGAAAAAAAGAAAAAAGATGTTCAACTGGAATTCACATGGGGAGTAGGAACTAAAGAAAAAGCTGAAAAACTTGTTGAGAAAAAAATGAAAGAAAAAGTAGAATTAACACCATTTGAGAAATATTTAGAAAAACGCAGAGAAAAGAGAAAAGCCAAACGAAATAAGAAGAACAGTAACAATGAGGACAATGATTTATCTGATAGTGATGATTCGATTCCATCTGATATAGATATGAATGATCCATATTTTGCAGAAGAATTCAAAAATAGAAAACCTCCAACTAAAAAAAAGAAGTTGTCTAAGGATCAAGATATTGACTCTGCTGAAGAAGAAGAAAAGAAAAAGCAACAGGCAGAATTGGAATTAATTATGATGGATGATGAAACAGATGATAAGCACCATTTCAATATGAAAAGAATTGAAGAAGCAGAAGCTGCATCAAAATCTAAAAAGAAGCGACTTAGCAAAAAGAAGAAAGATTTACAAGCTGAGGCAGTCCAAGACAGTTTTACTGTTGATGTTCATGACCCTCGTTTTGCTGATGTATACTCATCACATATGTATAATATTGATCCTACTGATCCTCACTATAGAAAAACAAAGGGTACTGAAGCAATTATCCAAGAAAAACTCAAGAAAAAAGCATATGAATCTACAAATTACGTAAGCACATTCATTTCTTATTTTGATATTAAAATCATTGATTTTCTATAAATAACAAAATTATATTAATATTGAATATCATTTTGTTTTTTTACAGACTAATGGAGACAACAAAGGTGTAAAAGAAAAGGCTCAAATAAGTGAAACAAATCGCGAAGTCAATAGTATGATTGAAAAAATAAAGAGAAATTCTCAACTTGCGAATAAGCGCAAGTAAAAAGTTGATTGTATTATTATTGTATATAGTAGAATTATAAAATACTCTGTAATGTTTTAAACAAAATATTTTTTTTATAAATAAAATTTAATACAATTTCAAACTAGCTAACTTTTATCCCTGAAAAAAAATCATATGTACTTATATTTAATACTAAAAAAATAATCGGCAAATTCAAAGTCAGCTTAATCAAGTGCCGCAACACTGGAACTTATATATATGCATGTAACATATAGGCTGTTTTCACAGTCGTCAGTGACGGTCTAAACTAAAAAAAACTTACGATTGTTTTTTAGTTTTTCATTGGTAATTTGAAAGAATAAACAATTCTCCGCTTGAGGGTTTGTATTGCAACCCAAAAAACCACTTTTAATAACTATTTTATTAGAGTTTATTGACAATATAACAGACAAAAAAGCCGAAATTTCAATGTTTTTTTATTTACAATCTAAAGACTTTAACTAAAAACCGCTTCGATATTTCGATACACAAGGATTTCCGCTTTCTCCAGATATTTTTTGTTTATTTTTTTACTGAGCGTTAAACTAATTATAAGCACTTTTACCAACCAACTTTAATATGTAAAGTATACGGGCGGTCGCTTTGTTTGGCCTCCAGTCAAATCAGCTGGTCGATTTTTGACCGTCACTGACGACTGTGAAAACAGCCTATAGACAGAGTTGACTGGATGTTCATGAGCGCGCCTATATTGACTGTAACCAGAAGCACGTCGTCAGTTTCAGGGGGGAACGATTAACGGTTGGCGTCCGTTCCAGTGTTATTTCACAAATATTTATATGACATCTGCATAGTTTCATTAAGACAAACTAACGTTTTCATTTAATTGATTGTTAATACATTTGCACTGAAAAAAGTCATTTTTTTCACTGGTAAACTTTTAATTTTTATCGAAAATATGATACGTGAGGTGAACGGTTGATATCTTGTTGGTTATGTTTTATGTACACCGACCTTTATGGAAGTGAGTCCAAACAAATAAATTACAATTGTGCATAATAACATTACAACTATTTAAAAAATGTTCCATACATATGCTAAACGCTCATTCCTACATCTGTAATTGTGACTTTGCATCGTGTAAACCAATGTGTTCTACAAATTTCTTTTTTGAAAGTATAAAAACTACAGTAAATAACAAGCATTTTTATTTTCTGTGGTGATTTAAAGTTACTTTGAGCAATGGATTCTGGTGAAGTGCCATCAAAAAGTACTTTGGAATCTACCCTTGATAGTGAAATAGATGCTTTATCCAAAATTATTACAAACACAAGCAGTCATGTTGATACTAGAAAAAGTGACTTACAAAATTCACCCCCTAAAGATGATTTTAAAAAATTAGATAATTCTGCAGCAATGGATAAACTTGAAGATGAATCAAATTTCCCTCAAAACAGGGAATTGGAAAGTAGTGATAAAACTCATCAGTTCAATATGTCTGTAAAATCATCTGAACTGTCCAATGAATTAAGTAGTAGTCATGAAAATAAAACTAAAACTGTACATAGTAGTTTAGCCATGTTAAGTGAAGCATATTGTTCTCAAGATTCGCATGATTCTTCAGAATCTAATTCGGATGAGACCCCAGAAATTTCTAAACCTGTAAAAAGCAATGAAGATATTACAAAAAGAAATTTTGCTGATTTTAGTTCCGATAAACAGACAGAACCTCAATCTCCTGAAGTTTATAGACAAGTAGACTTTGAGACAGCAATAACAAAAGATCCTGTAGTAGAAGAAAATAATGAAATCACAAATAATGAATTGTCTCATGAACATGAAGAAATGCAAAAAAATCACGATCAACCGAATGTAAATTTGATTACGGATAGCACTGATCATATCTTAAAAAATAACGAGAAAAATATTCATAATCCGATAGGCAAGAGTATTGATAATGAGTTAAAAGAAACTATAAAAACACCTGCTGCTTCAATAGATGAAGAAGATATTTTTGATCAAAATCTTGAGGAATTTCCCCAAGAATCAACATCCGATGTTATAGAATCAAATTCAACATTGGTTAAAGTGTCTAAAGAATCTGATGAAAATGAAAAAAATTTGAATGCCAATAGTTCCAAAGAAAAACAGCAAAACAATGAATCAGAAAACGTTCATGCTGAATCTGTAGAAATAAAAGTTGATGAGATCATCAATAATGCTAAAGATTTGAAAACCGATAATTGTGCTGCTATATTAGATGAACCAATACCAGCAGAACAAAATAAAGATGATGATAGTTTTAAAACTGCAGAAGAAGAATCAGCTGATGAAAATGCAGGCTCATCTATGCTCGAAAGTTCTGAAGAAGCTGAAACCAAAGATATGGAAGAAGCTGAACAAGATATTAAACAATCTGAAGTAGAAAACCATCATCCAAATAATATGCTGGCAAGTTTAGGAAACTTAGAGTCTTCTGAGAACGAAGATGAAGCGAAAAATGTAGTTGAAGTTAATTTATCTTTAGAACCAGAAGAATACAGTTCACCTATTGCACGATCATCTATACCAGAAGAAGTAATGTCATATGATAATTCATCGAGTGGCTTGTTAAAAAGTGATAGTTCAAGTGTTGTTTTAGAAAATCCTGTTGAAATGGAAACAGACTTGAGTCAAAATTTTGATTACAATCAAAAACTTGATGATATTGTAGGACATGAACAATTAGCCTCAAATTCATTGAGTTATTCAGAAAAAAATATTGATTCGGAACCAGACAGTTTATCAAAAACCAAAGAAGTTACAAGTGAAACAAGTGATAGTTTCGATAAAGCAAAAACTCTTGATGAAAATTCTGAAAACTCCTCAGATTCTAGTATTCAGCCAAGTAATTTAACATCTGCAGAAGAAAATTTGAAAAATACAGAAATTGAGTCTGTAAATAGAGATGGAATATCTATTGTATTTGAGGAATCTAGTCAGTCACCGCCAATGGAAAATGATGAATCTATTAATGAATTGTATGATCGTTGTGTTCCAAATGATGCAGTAGAAATGAGTAATGACCCTGTTATCGAAATGGATGAAAAGAGCCAAGAAAATTCAGATCCTGTGAATAATGATGAAATTGAAATGTCGGATCAGTTTGAAAGTACAATGTCTAACGTAGAAAAAGTATCAGAATTAGAATCTGCCGTTGATTGTTTGCAAGAATCAGTAGAACAAAACTTGAAGACAAATGATATGTTTAAAATTGATCATTCCGTAGAGAGTTCATTTGTTGATATTAAAGTATCTGATGAAAATGTAAACATAGAAGATATGGATACAACAACAAACGAAATTATTTCAAATTCGATTGACACTTCGGAAGCAGAAATAATCTCAGAGGCTGCCAAATTGGAAAGAGAACATGAAATAAAACTGGAGCTTAGGGAACAATTTGAAAAAGCAGATGAGGAAAACAAAAATATTAATATGGATGAAGCTGCTTTAAATCCCACCGAGGAGGAAAACGAATTAAAAGAAGAAAAGTGTTTAGAGGGAAAGTTTCCGAGCTCCATTCAAGAGAAAAAATTTTTAGAAAGCTCAGAAGTATCAAATAAAAGTCCTTTACAAACTCAGCAAGATTCAACAATAGTAGTTTCAGATGAAGATGTTTCAAAGGTAAATTTATGTTTTATAACTAATTGCCAATAATCATTATAATTTCTGACATAGAGGTTTCATGTTTTTTTTGTATGACAGTACTCTACCATTTTATTTATCACTTATTTTAATAATTTTGTTTTAACCATTTCACATAAAAGTTATATTAGGCATTTATATCTGCATTCAAGAATTTAATTTTACATTAAAAGTAAAAATAACTATGAAAGTTTTATTAATCGTTGATCAATTGTCTGTACAGGCTTTCTCAGCTGCTGATTCGAAATTATCCTCCGAATCTGCTGCATCTTCAGCACCAGAAGATGAGCAACAAGCTAGTAGCGACGAGACTTCTGAATCTTCTTCATCTAGTACCAACGGAGTTATCGAGTCCCGAAAGCAAACCCCAGAACCAGGAGAACTGCCGGAAAAACACAGCGGTGACAAGCAACAGCAACTCCAGTACGAAAACGTAGGATCTCCTCGTATTATTTTGAAAATTGCCAAATCGGCGATAACAGATTGTTCAGAGCCGCGATCGCCCATGAGCCCCAAAATTCGTTCGGCAACGAACTCACCAGCACCTGAGGATCAAAAACTTGGAAAGATTAAATTAAAATTATCTAGAGGTGGTCATCCTTCAATTATTCAAAGTAACGAAACTTCTGGCATGGAGGACTGGCACACAGACAGTCCATCTACTGGAAGTAAACGTAAACTTTGTCCCGATGACGACGTACTGAAGCCCGAAACATCGATTGGTATGAAGATCAAACTGTCAAAAAGTGGCGATGCATCAATAGTTCAACCGGATACTTCCTCTACAAAAGATGCATCTCAGACCTACACGGTTAGTTTGGATTTTTTCATTTTGTACTAATTTTTTTAAATACTTTTTTTTAATGTTGAGTATATTTTAATAATAGGAATCATTGGTACTGAAAAAACAAGACTCTCCTTCGATCGGTATGAAGATAAAACTGTCTAAATCTGGCGATGCGTCCATTGTACAGTCAGACGAACAAAAGGAAAGATCTGCAGAAGAGACGCGCACAGAGTCGCCAATTGGTATGAAGATAAAATTATCAAAAACTGGAGATGCCTCAGTCGTATTGGATGACATTTCTAAAACAACAGAAATGGAACGAACCTCGTCACCAATGGGTTCGGTCAAAATAAAACTATCTAAAACAAAGGACGGAAACGCATCGATAATTTCAAACGAAACGGAAGAGCAGCCGTTAACTGAAATTTCCAAAAAAGCCAAAGTTCACGATACAATGCAAGAACATCTTGGCATGAAGATCAAACTCTCGAAAACAGGAGATCCGTCTATCGTGCAGGAGCACGTACTACAAAAACCGAAAGAAGATGCTCATATAGAAATGAAGATAAAATTATCAAAAACTGGCCATCCAACCATTGTCAATCCATCAGATATTTCGGAAGATGTTACGATTAAAGCATTACCAAGTCAAATAATAGATAGGCCAGTGACTGAACTATCTTACAAGCGCACTGAAGTTACGATTTCCCCGATCGAATCGAAGAAAATGAAATTAGACCTTAATCCAATGCAACCTCCGTCCGACTTCACTATTCAGCCAGTTCCAGTTCCACAGCCAAAATTGATGTTGGACTCTAAGAGTGGAAGCATAAGCCGACAACAAATGAATGTTTTTAATAGGGAAATCAGTATTACACCGGTATCTGCTTATGCTTCAGTGGAAAGCTCGATGAGCGAGCGCTTGAAGAGTGCTTTGAACGCACCGACAGAATCTTTGAATACCGACTGTGAAATCATCGAACATCAGGCTGAGCCAGAATTAGTATTAGTTAACGAAGAATCTTGCTCGAGTCAAGATGTCATGATAATGGAGGACTTGCCTCCAGTTAAAATACCGAAAAAGCGAGGTCGCCCGAGACGAAATCCACTTCCCGCAGCCGCTGCCACTATTGCTTCCGTGGCAACAGGTGGCTCAGAGCATTTACAAGATCCTTTGAATTTGGATCAATCTGTAACGCCAAGCACACCCGGTGCTGCAGCAGATAATAGTGAAAGACCGAGAAGGACGTGTCGAGTGGAACGAAAAAGTTACGCGCCTCCCAAAAGAGGTGGTCGTGGACGCGGTGAGTTGCTGCACTTTTTCATATAGTGTAAACTTATAAATATATTATTGTTCACTCATAAATGACTGATATTTACAGGTCGAGGTAAACGAAAAAGCGAACCTCCAGCCCCGAAGAGATCACGTATCGAAATTGATTACCCAGAAATTGAAGCTACAGAACCAATTGTAACGTTGAAAAAATTACCAATAGATCCTTCCGCTGGCACGCGACACAGTGCTTCCGAGTTGTTCCGTGCTCTTAATCAACCCACTGTAGAACGAACGGCACCGCATTTACGTGAGGTGGAAATAATTAATTTAGCGAGAGTACCCACACCAACGCTAAAAATTACACCTCCACAAGTCGACTTTCAACAATTACCTAAAGAAAACGTCGAGACAGTAGAAGACCTGGATACAGCGCCTTCTACACCTGTGGCTACCACTGAAATAACACCTATGGAAGTGGATTCGATGAAATTATCAAAAGCTGTCGTTGAGGAGGCTACATCTACTTGCGGTAAAGAGAATTGGCTCGCTCCCACTGAACCTGCTATACGTGGACCAAGTGAACCTATTGCAGCTGTGTTGGACGAGGAGACTAGAATGAGTGCAGAGTGCGGTTCCCGATCGCATACACCAGCTCGAAACGTTCCCACAACAGGTGAGTTTTCTTTGAAAATATTGAGCAGCACATGCCGCATATTACCATTAAATGTTACTTGCAAAGGAAATTTCTATCTCTTAATGTTATTTCAAAAAACAAAATAAGAAATTATATGAAATAGTAATGATGATACTTTTCTGTTTGAAAAATTTAAAGTACGTATTTCTCATTCGCTTACCAGGTATGTCCGAACCATTAGTGAACGATGAATCTCAAGGCAGCACCGCTACTACTGAGTCTGAAAAAATTAAAGTACAGAGAACTCGCCGCATGGAAATCAATTTCGATCCAGATGAGGGGCCATTTACCGTTGAAAAAATAGCCGAATACGAATGGCCGCGCCGCGATGAGACAAAACCAAGCGGTGTTCGTGGTGAAACTTTCATGATTCAAGAGCAAATATCGCAATATCTTGGTGTTAAAAGCTTTAAACGAAAATATCCCGATCTCAAGAGACGTATGGTCGATATGGAAGAAAGAAACTATCTTAGAGAACATGGACTTGTTAGCGAGTCGATGTGCGACATGGGTAAGAAGATAATACTTTTTTTCCAAATATCAAAAACGAAAAAAAAAACTAAAAAAAATTTATTTGTTAATTAGGTTTGACAGCTGTTTCAAGCTCCGAAGTTTTGGACATCATGTGCACCGATTTTCCTGAGCAGTATGAAGAATATCGCAAATATACACGCGAAAAACAAGTCAAAGAACATTCGAAAAAACAAAAGGAGCTCGCAGCTGCTGCCAATGCCGAACGCAACCGAATTGATCTCGCTGAGATGGCCATGCAATCTGCAATTAATTTCAACACTCGTCTGAACAAATCACGACTTGATTCTCGAACTTCAAGCCTCGATCTTCAAACCTTTACCGTGCACAAACCGAAGAGACCAGTAAGATATGATCCAGAAAGACGGTCGACAAATCATTATCCTTGTTCTGTCATACCAGGACAATTTGCAGAGTTTTATAGAGAGTATAATTCGAATGAACTTAGATACTTCCCTTTGAATACAGTAATGTATGGACCGATGAAACCCAACGAAAGACAGTTCGATAGTCAGTCCGATGGGTCTCAAAGTGAAAGCGATAGTGATTCTACATCTGGTGATTCTAGGCAAGTGTTTTATGATTATTTTTGTGAGGGTATCTAGTCGTTGCCCATAATAATCCAATATATTTACGCTTACCCAAATACAATATATAGATTAACAAGCTTCAAATGAAAACCGATCTAATTGGATAATTATTTAATAATATTTTCTAGCTCTTCATCAAGTGATGAAGGACCAGATTCAGAAGAAGCAGAATCCCAATCGACAATGGGAGAAATCGATGTTAATTCAGATATTAAATGCAAAATGTGTTCCAACCATCTGAATAAATTAAACCAGGCTGAAATTTTAATAGCTTGTGGGAAGTGCAGTAAACATGGTTTGTCTCTATTTCATATTCTCAAACCAATACTTTGTTACAATATTTTTAATTGATTTATAATAATTCAATTACAGTGCATCCCTCATGCACGGATTTGACCCTTGATATGGTACCCCATATCCGAACATATCCATGGCAATGTACAGACTGCAAGACATGTGCTCAGTGTCACGATCCTGCAGATGAAGATAAAATGCTTTTTTGTGACATGTGTGACAGAGGGTAAATTTCAAAAAATCCATTTTATATTGCGTGAAAATAATTGTTACTTCTAAACTCAATAAAAATTATACATTTTAGGTTCCACATTTACTGCGTTGGTCTGAGAAGAGTACCCTCAGGAAGATGGCATTGTCAAGAATGCGCAGTTTGCTCAAATTGCAATTCCAAAGAGCCTGGTGGCATTAATCACGAACGGAATAGTGTCGCCCAGTGGCAGCACGAATACAAAAAAGCAGCAAATAACACCCAAATATATATTGGAACATTTTGCGTGCCGTGTTCTAAGTAAGTTTCATTGCAGTGAAACTCTGGTTTTTTCATTCTCTAAAATATTAATATCAATGAATGAAATAAAATTTAAATGTTTTTGTTTGTCATACTTTTGAATTAGTGCAGTAAATGTATGGCAGTAAAAAGTACTTATAAATTAATTTAGTTGAACAGTAATTTTAATTGTTATCCTCTTATGTCAAGTTTTAATGTAATTGTTTTATTTTTAAAGATTGCGTGGGACCCATCCATTGGAACACTGACAAGGAAAACTATTTGGGGAATCAGTTCTTCTAATTAAAAAGTAGAAGAAAATACTCTAGTTTCTATATAAAAATTAAAAATTATAGGTTTCTTTTTTTAAATAATGTACATTAAAAGCAATTACATTCACATCTTGTAGATGTCTAGTAAAAGTTATTAAAATCGATCGATACATCGATTACAATGATGAGGTTAAAATGAAATAAAAACGTTCAGCAAATATCAATCATATAAAATTAAGTATCTGGAGCAATGAGTGGAAATGTTGAATATTGTTTTAAGGTTGTAATATGAACGAATTAAACTAAATGTAAAATGATTGTGTGTAGTTGGTTAAACTTCAAATGACTATGTGACTGAATAAATTGTGCACAAGTGACATTATATGTTTGAAAGAGAGCAGATGAAAATGTATCTCAAAAAATATTTGTTAACTACATTAATTGTACCTGTGACGCGTTGTACGTCAACAAATTTTTTTGCGAAATTTTTGTTAATTTAAACAATCATGTATCCTTATAATGTATATTATAAAATTATGTATAATTGATACTAAAATAATAAATTGCAACAATCAGCTTTAGGTTCAGTTTTTAATAATTGTTTTGGTTTTTCTTTTATCTTTTACGTTATATCGACGACGAAATGTAAATTTTAGGCTTTTTTTTATTGAGGAACTTTGACATATTTCAATGTACACAAACAAAATGAAAAACATATGACAATATTTTGTGAAATTTCCATTCTTCTTCCACTAATAAATTTCATTTATAAACATTAAAAATTGATTGATTAATATCAGTAACAGTAAATGAATAAAATGAATAACATTTAGAATATTTCAGCAACAAATTATAAATAGAAACTCATTTTAAAAATAGATTTTTTTCTTTTTTTTCTTTATTATCGGTAATACTTGATTTTATTAGGTCGAGTTTGAATTTTCCTCGAATTCTCACCCTTTTCAATTTCATAGTATTTGAATTATATCACACACAGGGCTGCTGGCCAGTTATAGATTAGTTTTGTATCAATTCATTTATACCTGGATAATCATACAATTCCATCACGCACTACAGAAAATTATTACTTACATAATTTTACAGAATTTAATATTTAAGAATCAACAATAATGAATAAAATTTCTTTTGATAATGCAAGATTCTATTGACAATTTTTCACAGTCTAAGAGAATTTTACAATATTTTTCATTATTTACATTTATAAAGCATGTGAATGATTTTTAAAATGTTTCATTTCATGCTGAAAACCTTTCTAAATACCCTTGTGCCGTTTATTCTTTACCTGCTCGTAGAGTATTATTGTTATTGAAACAATTTCATCAAACTTTTCAAGAATTATATTCCAATGGAAAAAGTCTTTTTACTTATTGAATTGAAATTTTAGTAACAGTTAAATTTTTCCTCCGAAGATCATTTCATTATTTTGTAAAGGTGTTTATACTTTGATAATTTTCATTTTCATTATTGAAATATACGTATAAAATATTTTTATGTACCTATTAGATTATAAACTGTTTGATAATACGTTATTGATTGATGATAAATATAAGTTTAAAAGTAATTTTGGTTCTTAATGAAGTTCAATAATTTACCTTAAAAATGAACACTTTAATCTCATTCATAGCATAAATGACAATGTATATAAAAAGCAATATGAATTGCGAAATTGAGCACTTATGAATGAATGTAGATTTGTTTTCTATTAGCAGCCAAGTTGTGTAATCCTGTTATACAAATTTATACACAAAAAAGTCGTATTGTTCGGAGTGCTGGGACGGCCTCTTTAGGATTGCACTCGACCCGTTGACTAGCGAAAATGTAAGAAGTATCTAAATACATTGTCAAAAAGTATCGAGTGTATGAGTTACCGATGAAGTGTACAGATAGTCTATTTATGTACATTGTCCATGCGATACGTTTCAGCAGTTAATATGTGTCTCTTTTTCTCTTTTTTACTTTTCAAAGTATAAGAAGTTTTTTTGCAGTGATGATATCGTTATAATTGAAAAATTCTAAATAAATCCAATAATTACTGAAAAAATATCAAAATAATTTAAAATAAGAAAATTAAAAATAATGACAAAAAATGTTCAATGTCAAATGCAGCAACAATATTTAAAATTTAAAATCATCAATCAAACATTCAGTTTTCTAATCATCCATCATTTTATTGGGTTGTATACTACAAATAAAGAACTTATCTCAACAACGAGTTTTATCAACTTTTGAGAAATATGAGCTCAATAAAATATACATGAAATAAGAATAAAAACTCAAAACAAACGGACAAGTTCATTAAAACTTATCACAATAGACTTTTTAACATTGTGCTCATACATATGTAAGACATTACATCTGTTCATGGCTCATTCAAATTTTCACTTTATGCAATAACTGATAGTATATCAATAAGCATACGAAAAAGAGAGAAAGAGTACAAGTCATCCGTACATATATGCAATATATAAACGTTCAAAAAATCAAGTATTCCCATTATTCGTGCCTGATGCCGCACACAGACAGAAAAGTACTGAAGTTGTGCAAATGCCGCGTTGGTATAATAGTCGTGACAAGATTGCGATCAGCAAAGTGGTTTAGGGCCTGCTGTATAAAGCTAGGTCCTGGCAGGCTACCAAGTTTATAAAATATACGCAAATTGCACGAGGGATTTTCCACCTGTGAGCCTTTAGTTAATTTGCACAGCAGGTACTCGAACGCCTCGATCAATTCTGGCAGCGTAAAGTCCGACGATGAGACTGTCGTTTCTGTGGTCAAGTTCCCGGTTGAATTGGACGAACCTGTTGAAAAAAATGAATAAAAATGAAATCATACGTATGAGCAAGTTTCTATTGTTTCTTGGATCGTCGTAGTTTGGCTGCCGCCAACAACTCACCAGTCGATAGGTAACACACGATGGCTGAAACGTTATTCTCGTAGTTCCACCTCCTTCTAATGGCCACTTTGAAGCTGCCAACGCACTTGCCGGTCTCTTCGTCTGTATTCGCAAAACAAAATGCACACATTGTCATAGATGTTTAAAATACATATATAGTAGATCCTAAATATAACTTAATGTTGTGTAGAATTCTCTTAAGAATCAGACGAAAATAAAGCCATCACCGAATGGTTAAGTGGAAATAAGGAAACAAATAATATAGTACAATAGCTCATTGACGTATGCATCAACAGTGGATAAATATGTGTGTGCAACATATACTCGAGTCTAATAAAAGCCACGACTTGTACTTTTCTCTCTTACTAGTTCCCTCGAATTTTGAACATTAGCGTGACACCCGCGACGCTAATAATAGTCATTAGAAATAACAACAACTCACATTCAAATCTATTGTTGTCACGATGAGCCCAAACGCACCATTCGACCTGTGCACCACGTGGAAGACCTGTAACCACCACATAATCGACTATGGCATTGTTAGTGCGCTTTTCCCATTCTTTTCGCGCGGCAGGTATCGAGTTGGGATGAGTGAGAAAGCAAATGCCCTGCACAATATGTCTCAATTCGGTGTTTGAGTCCATGGCCTTGACGATGCGGTTGATGTGTCTCAACGTCAGCCGACACTGGCGCTTGATATTTGACTCGAGAATCGACATATTTCCTGGGATCAATGGAATTTGTCCAGCGACACTGATTATATCGCCTACCTATGCAAAGTTTAAAGAAGTTCGAAAAGAATAAAAAAATCATTCTTCATCTTGATAAAAATAAATTAGAAAAACTGACTTGGCAGAAATGTGCGCTAGTATATACTTTCGAATTATAACATACGCGCGCACAAAAAATCGATTGATTTATCTATTCTTATGACATGTGAAATTAACCGCACAAAATCTTGGTTGTTCAACAATAAACTCATAACATGTATTGCATACAACAAAATGCCAATCAATGAATGACGGAAATAAAATAGAACATAGATATTAATGTAATTACAATTGACCAAAATTTAAATTGCATGCCCGCAAAACCAACTTTAAAGTAAAATAAACGATAATTTTTTATAAAGAATTTGAAGAAGATAGTGCTATAATTATATTATTCTATTCTCATGCATAATGATCATGTAATTCTTTTTTCTTTTGTTACTCGATACTATTTTTGAATTTTTCTTTTAAGCAAAAATAAAAGTTATTTTTATTTAACATAATCTTAGATTTTTAAACTAGTTTCATTACTTGAAATTATCTACGAAAATTTGAAATACTATTATATGCTCACTATATCAAAATTGAACAAATTATAACCGAGAGTTTATATTGAGACATTCAAAAGAGATAGAGACTGATAGAGATGACGTTGAACATCTTAAATTTCATTTATCAGTGTATTTTATCAAAAATAGTGAGGAAAAGCGAGAATTCGTGTAAGCGAATTATTTACTTACTCGAACTGCTTGCGAATAAGGTCCGATATTGGCAGGTGCCCAATTGCTTATGCTTTGAACGTGCATCGTGTGTCTCTTATGCGTTTTCTTATCGCTCTTTTCGTCTTCTTCTTCGATTTTTTTATAAGCTAATGCATCCAAAACAATGTGAAAATTATTGGGAATTTCTGTACACACCCTCACCGGAGGATTGACTTTTGCCAATTTTGACACGTAAATTTCGTTAATATCTGCGTAAGTAGATAAATCTTTCAAAAACATTGTCACAGCAACAATATCAGATATATCAAGATTTTCTCTTTTGACTAGATCTGGAAAATGAAAGATAAAGTAAATCAACTTTCAATAACAGTTTTATCAAAAAAAAACGAAATAACATTTTACCTATTAATTTGTCTAATGCTTCGGCCATAGCAAGCTTTGGTTCTGAATTTCTCCCAACAATACTACCAAACCAGTACCAGCCAGTTTGGTTCCTACTGACACATGGATTTTCTGGGTATTCTTCAGTTTCGAACGTTTCATCTTGTAGGCTTGGAGGGTTTAGTTGGCCTGTAACTTATTATCATTTGATAAAGTTACAATTAGAGATGAAATGAGTAATTTCAAAATGCTCTAGTATACACTTATTATTACCAGTATTTGTCGCTTGTGGGTCGTTGTTATCTTTCTCCTGCTCCTCATTTTCTTCATCAGATAAGTTGCAGCCATCTTGCAATTCTGGTCCAACTATTTCAGAAATATAATCGAGTGGAGTTTTTACCATTATATTTTTCAGTCTTTCTTGAAGTGATAATTTCTCTAAACCATTCTGAAATCAATGATTTTTGTAAGAAATACTTTACTTATTAATCAACAAAAAGTTGTTTTTCAAAATTTTTCTTACATTTTTATTTTCAAGATGTATTTTTTTAAAATTCAGGTACCCAACTGGTGCAATTTCATCATTAGAATGCACCACACTTTCATATTCATCTCTAGAATATTTATAATTTGATTAATTTTTTACAATTTTTTTATAAAACTTGAAATGCTAATACTTACACAACTATGCTTTTGATGTATAAAGGACAATCTAAGGTAAATGTTTCATATTCACCTCCTTCGCCACAAACATTTAGTCCATATTTTTCTTTCTGCAAAAAAACATAATACTGAGTATATTTTTGTCTTTCATTCATATTCAGAATTTATATTATATGTTGTTTCAAAATTCAGAACAATTTGAAAACCACTTACTAAATTGAATTTAATGGATAGGGATGATAAAAACTTTAGAAGGAAATTTGGAAACCATCCAAATTTAATTTAACTCAAAAAATGTATTCATTCAGATATTTACTCACCATTTTGGTGAGATGTGGCTGCATCTCGGAGATGGATTTACCCAAATGCCTTGGTTCCAAACCTAATGAAGCAACTTTAATAATAACTGCATTTACAGAACATTCAATCATTTCTTTTAAGAGTTGTTCCTGATCTCTCCTCCATAGGTAAGAAAGTGAAACCAATCCTAATCTACTGCAACTGTAAAAAATATTAATTTGTAAGTTTTTCAAGCTAGTTTAGTTTGAGATTACTGTTCATCATATGCTTACACATTTTCAACTCTTATTCGTTGATAATCACTAAAGATAGCACCAGAGGCAACAGCTTCAATATTTTCTTTGTCCTAAATATTATAAAGATCGGAATTAATTTTAATTAATTTTGTATTTTATTTAGCAGAGTATTTTAATTAATTTTTAAAATTTGCACCGCAAATGTGATAAATAAACCTATTTTTTGAGACTTTTACAGAATAATTTTCTTAACAGAGCAGAGACAACATCTTTAATAACATCAAAACAAAGAGGGCCATCAAGGTCTCAAAAAATAAGTTCAAAATTTTCTTTTACAGCTTGTGCTTTATTACAAAGTAATTAGAGAAATGAACTACTCATATACCTTGACTTTTTTTAGTAGTCTATATAAATCTTCAACTTCATCTTCTTCAGTAGGTTGGTAGTTTTTTTCTTGCATCTTAGATTGGCCAGTTGTAGGCTCCCTGTAAAGAGGTAATCCTATTGCTTCTCCAATAAACTCTACTCCTTGGTGACCAACTGTTTGAAACATGTATGAATCCAGTTCATCTAAAATGAAAGGAATTGTATAGTTGTATAATTAGAAAAAAACATTTTTTTAATAAATTATTATTTTATTTTATACATATCAAAAATTTCAAATACTATAGCATAAAATAATATTGAACATTCTTTATCACAAGATGAACGATAATTTTTTTTTGGCGAGATAAGATTGGAATGCAATTCTTTAAAGATGTTTAAAGTATTTTGTTTCAACTTTCATTTATCATTTATTAATCGAAATGAAAATATTGGACTTTAACACATTAATTATAATCTCTAAACATACTAATATGACTTGTTTCAATATAAACATAATTATTGAGTGTAGCATGAAATTTAAATACCTTTTCCAATTGGATACAAATTTGCCAGGGCCACAATTTCGTGCCCAGCAGCAAGGCACTGCATCATGTTGAAGCAAGAATCTTTGCCACCGCTTATTAATGCTACAGTCTTCATTTTGATATAAAGTTAGTCTGATGTTTCCAAATATAGTGTAATATAGATAAAAATATGATTCAGACAATTCAATCGTTGATATTTCTGCTCATATGGCCATCTGTCACAAATATATGTATATTAAGTACATTTACAAAATTAATTGACAGAAAAATAGTAAAATTAGAAAAAGAATAACTAGCAAGCAAGATGATGTTTTATTTATTAATAAGAATTCAGCTGTGATAAAGAAATGAATTTAATAAAAGGTATAGTTTTTTTTTTTCAAATGAAAATGTATAAATTGAAAGAAGTTTTTTTGATTGTTTTGAAAGGAATTGTTGCAGAAACGTGAAAAATATTTAATATTAGTATCACACCCTAAATCAGGTAAGTATTTTATTTGAGTTGATCAGCAGACAAAAAAGTGAAAAGGGAATAGGAGCTATTTGAAAAGGCCAAAAAATATGTATGGCTGCAATTACTTGATATAATCTGCCAACAGTACAATAATTTTTTTATTTCAAGTTTACTAAGTAAAATGAGAATGGTAAATAATCGAAAGAGCGATTAATCCGGAGGTATAAACACGTTAACTGTCAAATGTACAGGCAGGAGTGAACAAGCGAGCAAAACAGAATTCTGAATTCATATAGAGTGCAAACGATTAGTCGGGTCTGATAAGCTATCGAAGAAAAGGCAGCCGAAGCGAGAACCGAATGCGACTGGGGAGCAGATTCAATGAAACGGCAAAAAGTGAGAAAAATAAACGTCAAGGCATCGTACGTACAGACGACTAAGGTATCGACGAGGAGGTAGCTAGACAAGCAAATACGATGGGTAAGCGAGTAAAAGCATAGGTATATAGAGTCAGAGGCCAAAGAGCGTGGCGAGCGCTGCGTGCAATAGAGCAGGTCGTGGGTACGAGAAAGCGCACGTACTTACGTCGGAACACGGTAAAAAAAGCATAAGCAAAATAGGTTCTCGATGAGCATCCAACTGGCTCAGTCGGCGTTGACTTTTTCTGGCCGATGCCTGCGGGAAAAACTCACGTTGTCCAGAGTGAATCGCATGTCCAGTCACTGTGTCAGTGTATAACGACGATACAAGGGCCAGATGTCACACTGACGATGCACGCGCTGATCTGGCAGACACTCGTGTGTAGCGCACGCACGGCCAATCGAACGACAAGAGCGATGTGTTATAACGGGTTACGGGATCGAATTAGGGAAAGTGGCGGCGGAGGCCGGTGAGGGCGAGTGAAGCTTCCCCGTCGCTTATCCGACTCTCTCTCTGTTATCGGGATTCGGGTCTGCCCCCGTCGTCGCTCGTCGGTGGCGGTGTCAATGGGCACAGCAGGAGTGCTGCAGGCGACGTAGATGACGACCCGAGTGCCGCAACTTCACCACTGCGCCGCTCGGTTATCCAAGCGCGAGGGCCAGCCTTGCTTTGCGCATATTATACTTAGGATATATACATATATCATTTTTTTACTTTTTTCTTTTATCTATACATGTATATACGAATGTATATATAGAGAGAGTTAAGATACGAGCGCATTTGCCAACATACAAGAAAGTGACACTGCACTGGTTTTCGTGCCAGCAGTCGTCAGCTCGGCCTGCCTGCGTAGATCAGTACAGAAATCTACTTATATCACGTCGTCGAATGTATAGCGCAACTATATAGCAAGTAGATGAGGCTGATTGCAGTGTCACAGTGTCATTATAGTCCAGTAAAAGTAGCCGGGAAAAGGCATGCTCCGATTTTATCAAGTACCCAACACTTCTTATATTTACGACCTGCCGTGATCCGAAAATGGAATTATTTGGGCCCGGCTTCGAGGTGAATGGGCAAATGAGGCATTTTTCGCTTGCATCAGCCACGACCAAAGCAACGTGCGGGACAAATAATTGCGCTATTATGTTACCTGTGAACAGTTACATACAATTATGTTACAATTATTATTTAAATATATGCAAGGGTAAAATTGTAAAGAATATCGAAAAAACTGAACAAATTCTGGTCGGCTACGATGAAGTCGAAATTGGAAAAAAAGCGATGTCGTCAATTAATACAGAATTATTTTTTTAACATCTAATAAACTAATGACACACCCTCCAACCTTTCCCGATATTTTGAAAAATTAGATATTGCGAGGCAATAAACTTTATTTTAACTTAAAAAGAACATTCACTCGTTTCAGATATGGGCTGTCGTTGACATTTTTAAGTAAATTACAATCAAAGGAATCATCACAACGAATCCAAAAATGCAAAAAATACAACATCTTTTGAAAAAGTTGAATTTTTTTGAAAATTTCAGTTTAATTAAACTGAGAATATAAATCGATCAGAAATACAAGTTATTGGTGGAAATTAGTTGTAGATTTTGACATGCAATTTCCTCAATCAGTATAAGACGACACCTTATCGTCAAAATTGATTGATATGATATTCCATTCCAGACAAATATAATTAGGTGTAAGAATCAGTGTGAACGCCTGCACTATGTTTACTCAGAAGGCAATCGAAATCTACTCAATTACTGAGTTTTATCAAGTCGTAGCATTGCTACCGCGCTGCTACCTATATCCCAAGTATACGAATTCATATACTTGGGCGCTCCAGTTTTTATTCTCCATGCTGCGATGTGCAATTCATTAAAACTTGAAATATATATATATTGTCCGTATACTGCTACTACTACACGTGCTCGTGCCGCCCCCTTCGTTCGACGGAGTCGGCAAGATGAGTTTCTGTCTTTATTGGCACGAATCGAAAAGTCTGTCATGAGCGCCCCCACGGTCTAGAGTTGCGAATCGCAGAGATCCCGATTGTCGAGTCCCGAGTCCCGAGCTGCTTGCAACTTGCCGCAGTCTATGTAACTGTAAGGTGCTCCGTGTTTTACGCACGCCGCCGTGCTTCCTTTGACGATAAAAAGCGAGGGATATTTGCGAGTCCGTACATCGGGTGTGCATCTCGCGAGAAAGTCCCTTCGTTCGACGCTCCGACTCTCGATTAGCTTTATATTTCGCTGAACATCGCACTCGTCGTACGGAAACCTCGGTGTAGCGCATTATCTTTTGCCACGGTCACGTTGAAAATTTCACGCGTTGCGCTGCTTGATTCGCGAATACGGACTCGTAACTTGTGTATTTCTCATTTTCCAACCCGAGCACGATTAGCTAGAAGCAAAGCTCGAAAGAATCCGCGAACTTGGATAATTTCGCTCGCTTGTTGACGAGGAGACGGCGTTACCTAGGAATTTGACCAATTCGAGACTTGGCTCGCAGCAGAGAGCCACGCACAGGTTCGTATAGCCATCATTTTTATACATTAATTATTATATGCATATAATTAACATACATCACATTTATATGTACTTCGCAACAGTCTTTTTTGATAAACCACATGCAGCAGCCCATAACACCTAGCGATAAATACATTTTTCATTGTTGTTAACAATTTAAGTTGACTCGTCTGTGAATGTTTCACAGACTCAACATCACTTTCGTGGTCTTCTTTCAGCAAAAGCTACGACCGGACGAAATTTGATCATCGTCCTGTTTTCCACATGTATAAAAAGAAAATTTGAACTTGCAGCTATTATTCTCAAACTTGTTTTTCATTTGCGTTTATCAGAGAAACGTCAACTTTTTTCGTCGCATCAGCTCTATGTGAGAAAAGATACACATTGGAACAATTTGTTGACGTCGATATGAGCAATAATGTCGTTACTCGCTGCTCAATATCTTTACTTCGATACGATGCTTGTTTTCGGCGGCTTCACCCATATACCATACTATAGACCACTTAATAACCTAAAATCGATCTGAAATTCATTTTTTTAACTCGAATACTTGGACTTACGATGTCCACCCACAATGCCTTGGTAATTTTTAGTACTAATTATACATTGACATTGTTTAAATGATTAAATTTTTTCAGACTTGCATTTTTCGTTAAAAACTTTTGGATAATTTCTGAAATTAAAAAAAAAATTTCTTAAATTTTCTCAAAATTTTCTCAATTTTAATTCGTACGTTTCGAAATGTAAGTTTTATCGAGATCAGCATGATGAATAGTAAATGCGACAATTAAAAAGTTGTAAAAAAAAAAGAAAGTAAGTCGGTGGTGTAAAAAAATGTATTCAAGCTCGCATTGTTTTATTTCCATAACAATAAAGTATATAATTCGTGGGGGTAGGGAGCTTTCGGGTCGGAAATTTCTTAGCTCGGCAGTACGTGGCTTTATTTTCATTATTGCTCGAACGGTTGAACATAAATTTTGGTCGCGCTAACTTATGTATATGGGAGTTGTGGCAGAGGTAGATACGAGCCATGGGCCCAACATCGAGGCGAGCTTAGCTATTGCACTAGCAGGTAAGGCATTGGGTAGGATGAAAAAATTATCCATCCGTTTGGTGGCGCCATCGGCACGAGCCGTGGTCGTCGTCGTCGGCAATGCCTCGAATCTACGAGTAATCGTTTCTCGCGATATCTTCGTAATGAGCTACCTAGCCGAAAAAGTGTCTCGAGCTGCGCGACTGCTGTTACGTGCTCGACAGCAGCAGCGGCCTATAGCATGCCGATGTAGTAAGGCGAGAAGAGAGGCGCGTCCCGCATCCAACGCAGAGTTTCCCTCTTGTTGCTCGCATCGTCTCGCGCTGCGTGGACGCTCGAGCGAATCGAAAGCTTGGCAATAGCAGCATTCGCAGTGGCAGCAGCGATACGCAAGCTGCCCTCGGCTCTGCGAACCAACAGATTTCCTTGCTCGCAATCAGACGTGAATTTTTGCGCGTTTATGCTTGCGGTATCTGCATCGACTCGGCCCCTTTTTTTACTCACGCGCCGCCAACATTATTCAGATATGTTCGAAACCGATTTTAGAAAGTTTTGCAATCAACTTTTCGTAATCGTACTCGAGTATTAATATACACCTAAGTCGTTCTCTCTCTCTCTCTCTCTCTTTCTCTCTCTCTCTCCCCCTCGCATTCTTACCTCGATCAACGTTCGCTACTCTTTTCTGCCCTTTCCTACCCTTTGCGAACGATTCGATGGCCAATTTTACAATAGCATCGCGTCAATAACAAATGAATCAAAGCCTCGTAACTGTTTGTTGATATTTTGACTTGTTCAATTTCTCGAGACTTGCTAATCGTTATTGAACAATCTAAAGCAAGATCATCGAAATATACCCCGAAAGTACAATAATTATATGTTCATGCCTTATTAAACGATTGCTTACGAATGGAAATATCAAAGCAATTTGGATTAACCGAACGCACATAGCCACCTACTTTTTTCCGTTACATACGGCCATTTTATCAGATCACGTGACCTATTCGCTGTATTCGTAGTCTACATATGCGTCAACGAGAAGAAAATGAAATTCCCAAAGATTCGTCGTACATGTGAAAATGGCTAGTAGTTCTTACGATATTCCAACAGAATATTTCTAACTGGCAAAAATACATGTTAATTTGCAAATTAAAAAAAAAGCCTGTCTTTCCTTTAAGGAAATGATTATTATCTTTCTTTCAGTTTACCATGCACTAAAGTATATTATTAGTTATCTTTTAAATGTATATTTATTTTTTGTTACCAAACTACGGTCATTTACTAATATGAAGATTTGATCCCTTGTAACTCGAATAAAAAGGAAAAAGAGATCGCTCAACGCTCGAAGATTGTCATCCAACTACTTGTAAACTAAGACTAAAGTAGGAAAAAATAACGGCTTATTTTTGAATTCACGATTTTCTCTTGCAAAATAGGATGATTTCTGTTTTGTTAAAATAAATCTTAAAACGTTTTCTGATCAAAGTACACGCAAGCGAGTTTTCGTAACTTTTCTCACTGAAAAGATATTTTTGAATTTTTATCCAGCAGACGCCCTTGGAGCTTATTAGAGAGGCTCGGTTTGGATACTGATCCTTCTCGTGGCCATCCCCGGCCAGATGGCTCTTGAGCTTAAAGTGGCACAGTATTGCATTCTCTACTGCAGCTTGCTAAGCACGACGTATTTTTTTATTATATTATTAAAACGTTAATCGATCTGGTTCACGCCTAATATACCGATTTATCATTAGGTTTTCTTCAACTTAATAAGCGAATAATCACTGTTACCACTGATATTTGATCTTTGAAACACAATAAGTAACGTATTTTTTAAATCAAATGAAATATTTGGCTTGCAAACTGTTTACACGTGTTTATTGCGTCGCTAATGCAAAAAATTTAATATCATCAAAAATCTGATACAATAATTAATCCTACGTAATAAATATCATTATTTTTGTTCTCAATGAAAATGAAAATAAAGCCACAGATAGGCCTGAAAATTAAAATTTCAGTTGAAAAGATATATTTACGTCTTGCGTTCGAGAATGCTCGTGTTAAAAAGAACGAAAAGGAAAAGGTGCGTTGAAGATAGGTGACGTCACGCGGCACGGTCGCGCGAAGCGATCGAGTCGAAAATCTCTGGACAGTGTCAAAAGGCGTCATACATCCCCCATGCTCATAGTTGCGAATGTTCGTATCAAAATGATTATTAATTCATTGTTCCTTCGACGATCAACTGGACGCAAAGATCGGTCCGATCGAGCGCTAAAAATAAAGTTCTCTTCAATGTTTCAAATTTTTAGGTTATAATTTTTAAACGGGCATGAGAGCTCGAGAGCTTTTGCTATACTTGAAATAACTGCTAATATTTGCGTTACGTAAACGGGGAGCAGTTATATAGTGGCTATTGCGAATTTCTTGCTACTTGCACGCAGAAAGCATATGTGCAAGGGATAATATCGCTGTTCGAGTTTTTCTTATTCCGAGTGGAGAACGATCCCTCATTTTCATAGAAACGTTAACCTGTTTCATTATCTCTTTTTTCTTTGATTAATTGAATTCGTACTGTAGAAATTGAACAATTTTTAATTCTCGGAATTGATAACTTTTCGAATGTTTAAGAATGTAAAAGAACGAGTATCAGCTATCATGTAGTACTGACCTTCACTACAATAGCTATAGTAAAATTAGTGACACCACTTCGAGATGTGGAAGATAAAACTATGACGCTTGTAGTAGTAATTTTCTATATTACAATACAAACAGCTCACATAGAAAGTCTAATCTACAAACTTAAATAAAACATTCAAATGAGTACTTTTCAATTCAACAAAGGAGTTATTTTTCATAAAGCCCTTCTATTCAGAGAATATCGTTCTCTCATTTCAATTTTTGAGAATACAAAGTTTCAGATCAAAATGATCGATTAAAAATGTTGTCGTTATATTAAATCGTTGAATCAGACCAAAGACTTTTATTTGTGTGCCTTAAAAAACGGTTGATACACATTCCTTTAGGCAAATAACTACATGCTGCAAAAAGTTTTCATTTACCTAAAATAGTAGAGCAGAAAAACAAAATTTGTGTTTTTTATTGTATGAATGAAGCACATTCGGTTAGTTAGTCTACGAAAACGTTTAAGATCATTCTGTTATGTTAATCACATAGATTTTGACCAGTACTCATATGAATTATTCGATTATTGCAAAACAGACATTTAAAATCGTAGTTTTTTATGGAAACATCATTGATAGTAAAAAATCCCAACATCGTTTACGTCACCTAAAAATCGTTTAATACCCAACTTCTCTTGCTTTTTAATAATGCAAATAAAATATGTCGTTTTTTGACAGTCACACATTCACTTTTTCCCCGAGCCTCATTTTTTCGGTCGCTATATAATCGTATTACCAAGTGGATACGCTATTATGACATAACCTATTCACGAATATAGGCGTGTTGTTACTTTTGCTTTTTTCGTATTAAACAATTTCAGAGACTAGACAATGATAATTCGATTGCTGGATTTTCACATACACAAATAAATCGTAAGCTTTTACGTTTTTATAACTTAAAGTAACAATTTATAATCAAACGATCGGCCTTCTTAAAACTTTTATGTGTTGAGGGTAGTTGATTTTTAAAGATTAAAGGCGAATCATTTTTAATTTACTTATTAAGATAATTATTTTTATCAGTAAACTTATTGTGATGACTTGATAAATGTATGTATTTATAAATATTTCGGGTGATTAAAGTTTAAAAGAATAAAAGTCAATTATTCTTAATTTTATTTTTAAGATAATTATTTTCACTCTCTGCAAAATGAATATTTGTGATTAGTTGATACATATAACAAGTTTGTTTCAAATGTCGGGTTAATTTGTTCTTAATCGAAATCAAACTAACAAATGTCTTATTCTTTTGGGAAGCGTTAGGAATAATATATGAATTTTGGCTCGGTTCGTTTAATCATTTTTGTAATAGCAAAATCCATTTTTTTTTTTTTTATAAATATCATCTCTTATTGTTTTATAGACAACAAAAATATATTATTTTTTCAATATATAATAATGCGCGAAATAATGCGTAAAACATAGAGAATCCTAGTATAAGTCATTGCTAAATTATTATTTTTTTATATGTTCATTAATGTATTTGTACATTTTTGTACGAATGTATCAATGTACAATAATGATCAGCTTTTTTAAATCACTTGAATAAAAAATTAAACAGAAATAAATTTAAATGTCCCGTCTGTTTATACAGCTAGCTAAATCAAGCGTGATTGGACGGCAGGACTGGTCGTTCGTGACGAAGTTACCCACACAAGCAAGGAGGAGCACACGCTACGTCCGACAGTGACCGTGTCAGCTTCATGCAGCACGCACACCAAGACAAATAGTAGCCTCCCGCTCGGCGAGCTAACCTCGTGATTCTCAGTCAGTTGCAAGCCATCAGTAGCAGCTCACACGTGCGTGTGTGTGAGACCATTTTTGTACCAAGTACAATTGGTCGTGTGTGCGCGCGCATCCCTGAACGGTATTCGCGGCACGAGGTGGGAGAGAAGCTAGATACGCTACGGATCAGCGGAGCTTTTTGACTCGAAGACTTGAGAATAATCAGCGCCCTGCATCCAGAGTCCGACACGGCAGGTAGTACAGTTGCAGCCGAGACTCGCGCCTCATTCAATCGACTGGCAGATTCGGTCAAACTTGAATCATGGTGCTTGCTGGTAACGAAGCCGCAATCCCGACTCGGAATGGTCGCCGCTCGGGTACCAACAGTCCCAAGTCACCACCAACGGCGGGTGCTAGCGATGAAGAAGAAAGTAAGTTTTTTGCATTTTCCTCTTCGTGTTCATTCTCCAATGCGCCTTGTTGCAGTCTCCAGTCTTATACATTGCATACCTTTCTTTGCAATTTCGCAACTTTGCTAAGCTTACATCGAGCGCGTGTTCTTTCCTTTCATCGATTAATTGCGCTTTTAATTTTAACCAAACATAGTTTCAAATATTTAAACAATTACAATTTTTTGCCCAATTGTTGAACGGTTACTCATTTACAGCTCCAGTAGCGCGAATTCGTGTTGGACGTGATTATCAAGCAGCTATCCCAGAAGTAGTCCCCGATACTGGTGAGTAAATTTACTTATTTCAATTTTTTTTTTCATACTTTTTTTTAATTCTTTTTTTTTGGAAAATTTTTATTAACTTTATGGCAATAAAGATGAAACTGAAACTGAAAATGTTTCTGTTGCTGAAAATTGTTCTGTTCCTGACAATGTTTCTGTAGAATCCAAAAATGAAGCAACGCAGGAAAAAGCTCTACTAGTTTGGTCCCCTGTTCATGATATTACTGATGCCAGACGTAAGAACATTTTTCCCATTCAAATTTTTGAATCTTCAATAATATTCTGTAAATTTATATTTTATTACATTCACAGTGGACAAATATGTTCATGTTGCTAAAACTCAATATGGGTACAATGGAGAACAGGCCTTAGGAATGCTGTTTTGGCATAAGCATAACTTAGATCGAGCTATTTTAGATTTATCAAACTTCACACCGTTCCCCGATGAGTGGACCAACGAAGATAAAATCTTGTTCGAACAAGCATTTTCGTTCCATGGTAAAAACTTTGCAAAAATTAGACAAATGGTAAGTTGGCACTCTAAACCTCTTTCTATCACTTGTTTTGAATTTTTGACTATAGAAAAACCAATTTTGTTGCAGCTTCCTGATAAACCTATCTCCAGTTTAGTGAAACACTATTACAGTTGGAAAAAGACCAGAGCAAAAACTTCCTTGATGGACAAACAAGCTAAACGTAGACGCAAGAAGTCATCAGATAATGAAGAAGACAGCAATAGTAACCATGGCTCGAGTGATGGCGATACAGAAGCCCTAGCAAAGGTGCCTAAGGTAAGTGAATTTGTCTATTAGCATTCAATATGCTATCTCCTTTAATTTATTCTAAATCCACGCTTGCACTGCACTTTTTCAATGATTTTATCAATAAGTAAATAATTTATATAAATTTCATACCATTGCACAAACATTCAGACAGCTACCATAATTAAATTTGTCAAGTGCAATGGACTTATTTTAAAATTCTTTCATTTAATCTATATAATATTTCAATAAGACCTAACCCATCAAAATGTATCCACACGGCCTAGGTGCACACAATCCATGTGTATTGCATAAGTTTGAATTAATTAAGATGTTACTTCCTTTTTTGCATTATATGAAACAAATAACAATCTAGAATTTGAAAAAAAATCATATTAATTTGCATATTATTTAAGGTTTTACTTTTTCAAAACAAATTGCATATTATTTAAGGTTTTAAATTTCAAGTTGAATGATAAATTCTTGCCTCGTACAAGTAGGGACCTTTAAATAAGTAATAAAGTAAAAATCTTACAGTTTGACATTTTTTTAAATTACTTGATGGTTTTGAAAGTAATCTTCTTTCATCTTAAATGAAATTTTGAAAAATCCGTTAATCAATTCTGTCATGTAGATTCCAGTTTTTTTATTCATTTCTTTCAGTACTTGGCTTTAATATTTTTCAATGTCATAGGTCAATCAGCATTAATCAAAATTTTTCATCTAAAAAAATGAACAGCTTATCTGTTTTTTATTTCCATAAAAATTAGTTTAAAAAATAGTTTATTATTTAAAAGCACATAAGCCAACACTTTGTAGAAAAACCCTTTCAATATCCTTGTAAAAATAGTTAAATCGAGTGATGAATGCTATTATATTATTTATTAATGCACTATTTTAAAATTTTCATTTAATGAATTAGCCAAATAGATCAGCATTATTTAATTACATCGTTGTATTTGGGTCATATAAAATAGTTGATTTTTCAAAAAATGAAATTGAAATAAAGTATGTACTCTTGAAGAGTACATTGAAAAAGGAAAATCCTGAAAATTTCAGCCCTTTAGGTCCATCCCTCTTGGATCTTTTTAGAGTTCAAAGTTGAATTTTTATTTTTCAAATGGTTTTCTGCTTTTTTGGGGTACATATCGGAAAATGGTTTAAATATGATTTTTGATGTAAAATTTGATGAAAAATTCAGATTTGTTGTCAAAAATCATATTCATAAATTTAAAATCCATTTAAAATGTAATAAAGTGTAAATGTCAAAAAATAAATGTGTTCATCTACAGCAATTAGGCCAATATTGTAATATGTTTATTGATATATCAAAATACAACTTCTGATCAATTTTTTTCATCGGTTGAAAATCAGAGATAATTCTCCAGCTTTCAAAGGACCGAAAAGCATGGTTTTGCTCTAATTTTACATTATTTTTGGTCTTTTGACAGCTGAAGAATTATCTCTGATTTTCAACCGATGAAAAAAATTGATCAGAAGTTGTATTTTGATATATCAATAAACATATTACAATATTGGCCTAATTGCTGTAGATGAACACATTTATTTTTTGACATTTACACTTTATTACATTTTAATAGTTATTTATGTAACAAGTGCCCAAAAGGCGTTTTTGGGCACGAGTGTGCGGAAAAAGACACGAGTGCCGGCTATGCCGGCACGAGTGGGTGTTTTTTCCGCACACTGTGCGCAAAAAGCTGGGCACGTGTTGCATACAAAATTTTATGCAATAGTAGGCGAAAAATACGTTCATTGAAATGAGGCGTTTTACCGCACACCCGTGTCCAAAATGGGGCATTTTACCGCACACAAGTGTCCAAAAACGCTTTTTGCGCACTAAAAAATGTGCGAAAAAAGACATTTTTCGTCATACTATTGCATAAATGGATTTTAAATTTATGAATATGATTTTTGACAACAAATCTGAATTTTTCATCAAATTTTACATCAAAAATCATATTTAAACCATTTTCCGATATGTACCCCAAAAAAGCAGAAAACAATTTGAAAAATAAAAATTCAACTTTGAACTCTAATAAGATCCAAGAGGGATGAACCTAAAGGACTGAAATTTTCAGGATTTTCCTTTTTCAATGTACTCTTCAAGAGTACATACTTGGTTTCAATTTCATTCTTTGAACTATCAACTCTTTTATGATATGATCCATTTAAACGATTTAATGACTATTAAAATAATATTAAATTTCCAAAAGTATTTTTAAGACAGTTATGCAAATATAAACCTTTTACGTTGTAAATAAAAAAAGACTCTCAAACGTCTGTAACGCGCGTAAAATGTTTGACCCTACAACACAACCCTCATACTTCCTGACAATAAGTAGAAGAATCTAAGTCAGACAAGTGTAAAAAAGGGCATGTTATATGTTGTAGGATTCTTGCAGCAACTGCGGTGTTGCTTGTCATAAAGTTCGTTCTACGCCTAAAGGACACGCGTGTCATAGCTGCTATCAGCATTGGAGGTCAGTGCATAACAAAGCAAAAGCATACGGCTCGATTCACTAGAATTTTTTAATGCTTTTTGAATCATTCTGCTTCTTTGACACGCTCGTACGAATTTCCATTCTTATTCAGTAAGATATGAAAAAAAAAAATTTTTGTGATTCGAGTTGATGAAAAAACTAGAAAAAAATTATTAAAATATTCTTTTCAACTGAACAAATATCACTTGTATAACTGTAGACGCACGGGAGTGGTGAGACCATTGAGCTCGATGCCTGGTCGAATGAACAAGCGAAAACTTCCCCGAGGTATCTTAGTGAATCACGACGATCTGGCAGCTTTGGCCGGCCAACCTAATCAAGTTGCCGACGCATGTCAGTCGATTGATGTTGAAATCGTTAGTCTCAAACGACAAGTATGTTATATTTCAAAAAACAACGTTATTCTTAAATTTTGTCACATATCGTGTGGATACATTTGTTCTAAATCGACATTTAACTACTATAAGATCACTCAGTACTCCTGTTCTCTATAAATTAAATGATGATACTAATTAAAATTTTTTTTTATGAAGATTCAAATGAACAAACAGCAGATAGGTGCAGTAAAACGAAAGCTCTCACCAGCTGCTCTCGCAGCAATGCGACCCAGTGAGACCAAATCAAGAATTACTTCTCGTTGGTCTAATGACGAGCTTTTACTGGCCGTTCAAGGTGTTCGGAAGTACGGGAAGGATGCAGTGGCCATCGCTGAAACTATTGGAACCAAAAATGAATCACACCTAAAGTCATTTTTCGTCAACTATCGTAGACGTTTCAATCTAGATGCAGTTCTAGCCGAGTACGAAGCTGATCAAAAAGCAGAGGCTGCCGCCGCTGCTGTAGGTGATATTGCTTCTGGGGCTGCTGATAATGCCGTGGCCAATGCTTCTGAAACATCGGTTACGGCACTAAATTCATCCTCCGTTAAGATAGACGTACCCGAAGTTAAACCAGAAACTGATGAAAAAGTTGAAAATGACTTAAAACTCGATGAAACGCTAAAAGCTGAAACAACTAACTCAGCCTCCGTGGAAATTCAGTATGAAGTAAAAAATGAAGTATGTATTAGGCCCGAAAATTGAAAATAATAATTAGTTATAATATTTTTCTGTTTACAATTCGCTCATTTATTTTTGTACTTTCAGATGGAAGTAAATAAACCAGCTCAGTTTAAAAAATCCACTCCAAAGCTTATGGACTCGAAACAAGCAAAAAGAAAAACTTCCCCTAGTGCCAATACTGGTGCTAAACCACTAGAAAGAAAAAATAAAGTAATCCGAAAAACTCCGAGCCCAACTCCAGCAAAAAAGCGACTTTTGCCTGCAATGACTGAAGAGGTTGAAAATAATTTGAAAAAAGTGAAATCAGCCTCAGTTGAAAAAGAGGTTATAGTGTTATCACCCTCGAAACCAGAAGAGTCACCTGAAACTACACAAGCTTCACCGGCTTCCCAATAACGTGCATCTTTTTAAAATGCACCTAGTAAATTCGAATAATATTGTTAATATATTATTCAATAATTCTAAGTAAATGTATAAATAGGAAATATGATGAGAATTGCGATGGATGCCTCAGGAAATGCGTATAGTAGCACAATTTTTGAGTTTTCAATATTATACTGAACAAACGTCTCATCTTTTATAGACAAAAATATCATTCGATCATTCAATGTATTTTTTTTTTTCGTAGCTCTCTAAAGGTGTTATTCATTTTTCCAAAACTTGACTAGTAGACTTCAAAGCACGGTCAAGAAAAAAATCGTTAATCAAATAAAAAAGTATGATTTTTATAGGAGCGATTTTCTATTTTTCTCAAAGTATCAACGTCGCAAGTAGTAGTTTCCGAAAAACTAATAAATAGAACAATATTTCAGCGACGTATAGATATTGATAAGGAAAACAAAGCATACTTCTAATAGTAACAAAATAATGGAATGCTTCATTTAATTTCCAATTTGCATTTTTTTCATGTTCAAATAATAAGTTGAAACTCCCTCCTGTGGCATCTATCGAGAAATCTAGAAAATATTCGACGTATTTTATAAAGCATAGTTACACGAAAAATGATGCTTACTGCATTTCCGTAATTTAAGCATCGCGTTGTTTAAGTAGCCGCTTATACATTGACCAGTGTACACATGCGGAACTCAAAGTTACAATATTTAACTTCCGACCGATTTTTACAATTTATTTTCATTCACTTTTTTATCATATATACGTATACGAGCAATCAGATGTGAAAGTCGTTGAATAAAGGTTAATAGCTTTAGTAAAAATCTCTGCTGTGCGGTTTCAACGCATAAAAAAATTGAGATTAATTAGTGTAAATTCAGAAGCTAGGGTAAATACGATTTTTCTACGAGAATGCGTGACGATAATGAAATGAGTTATTTTCTTACTACCCTGTTGTAAATATGAATAGGTTTTAAAAATCGTCGTTTTCCTAGAATGAGGTTGTGTTTTGCGAATGATTGATATTAGATCGCCGATTTTTTTTTATATGATGTTCAAGAGATTACCAAATTTTTTCAATGCAAAAATTGTGCGAATTTTTTTAACCATTTGATGTACATTGTGTACGTTTGTTTATTAGTGTAGATGTCTCCTAGCACTATCGATTAAGTGTTTTGTAAATTTATTGTTTACTGGAATATGAAGAGCAATTTAAAAAATTTTGCATTTCGTGTGAACAATAATGCAGAAGTTGTAGGATTGATCTAGAGAAGTAACAATATCTAGAGAAATTATGGTCTGAAAAAACATGTACAATTGAAATTACGTGATAATTTTGAATATAATTAACACATCCGTACTCAGCCACACTTTGATGAGCGGTCAATTCACTTGCAAGATACTTAAATATAATCTTGCATAGCACTGCATATTCTTAATCTTTATAAATATAATTGTAAGATTCGAATGGCTACTGGAAACCTGATTTTTTAATAGGCTGAGTACAGCTGTGTTTTGCTTTACAATGCTTGCATTGTATTGATTTTATGAAACACTTGAAACTTTAGTTATTCATTGTTGAGTATTGTAGCTGAATTTCCAAACGTCATACGTGATTGTTCATACATCTGTATCTACGGATACTGCAATACTATAGAATGTAAAAAAAAATATTTCCACAAAAATAAGATATCAAAAAGAGTGTTACATTGGTTCTGAGAGTATTGATGAATTTCTTGCTATTATTAATTGCTTGCAAGTATTTATGTAAGGTTTGATTTACTTGAAAATAGTTGTGAATAAGCACTCGTGAAAAAAATAAAAAATTTAAAAAAACGTAAAAAAACAAAATTGTGTGAATTAAGATTGTACTAAGTTGTAAATAAAGTCACTGAAACCAATAATGTTTTCGTTTTTAATCAAATTTATTATTTTACGTTTCGTATGTATCAATTATAATTTTAAAAAATTCTGAAAGGTTTTTTTTTTTTGAAGATGAGTTTGTAAGTACATAGGGTTGACAAGTGTTTTGAACTCTACTGCAGTTAGTTAATGCATTATCAATTACTTCATTTATTCAACTAGTCGAATTACAAAATTACACGCACTCGTAAATTCTTTTGAATTATACAATTTTATATCAAAAGAATTATCAAACACATGAATTAAGAATCATAAGACAAAAAATATAATTTATTAAGTCGCTATGTGTTGCATTTCTATTGTGCTCTTATTATTTTATGTTAAAAAAATACATCGTTGTACATACTATGATCATAAGATTATACTGAATTCCTATTGTTACTAAGTCTAACTAATAAAACTTCATTAATTCTTATTTATTAAAATAGATAAATGAAAATAGCATAAATTGGATAATTTTTTAAAATATAACAACTTGATTTCATTCAATCTTTGGTGAATTTATCGTATTAAAATTTGATACATTTATAAGTTGTGTATGCATTTACGGAAACAAATACATAATAAAAATCTGATGTATTAAGGATTGCACAAGATAAGAAAACTTGAGTTCTGTAATCTCACCTATGATTGACAAAAGTTTGATTTGTTGTATAAATTCTCCACTTATATGTATAGTATTCAATAATAAAAATTATAATAATAAATAAAATTTGAAATAAAAAACTTTCTGTTAATTCATTTGATTTTTAAATACTTTTCGTTAACAACGTCGAGCTTTAGTTTTAAATATTCACTGTACTTGATGCTCATGATTGTGCGAATACTTCCTAAATCAATATCCATCTTTTCTATCAACTGGTGCTTAATATCAAACACCTCATAACTGATGCTCTCGTAAACACTCCTCTGTTTGGTGAACATTCCATTGCATATTTTTTGTTGAACGCAAAACACGATGAAATTGATTATTTTGGTTTCTTCAGCGTGAGATAAAACGCAATTATCATCAAAAGGACTGTCGATGTCGTCACTAGAAATGGAGTTTTGTTGTTCTTGGGGTTTAATCGTTGATAGATAAGCTCGAAAGAAGGCTCTAACATCCTCCGCATTCAGATCTTTCAACACACCGTTGTTCGCGCTCAAACTCAACATGAGAACAGGATGTACGAGTTCATGCTGTATTCTAGCTCTTGACAATTTACATGCTAAAATGACATTGTTGATTAAACTTTCGCGCGTAATTTGTCGAACAATATCGATATCGTCTCTGATTAAAGTCAAGCCCGCCAGGAGAGGCTGCACGCGATAGTTAGGCGCAAGCTGAGCGAAGTTACTAAGAATAACGTCGAGAGCTTTCGCAACGAGTAATCTCAAGTGTTCCGGACAATCGAAGTAGTTGTCCAAAGTCACTTTTTTCCGGTAAATGCAACTGATCAAGTCTTCGAACAGATCGAGAATTCCAGAGCCTCGAGACGATAGAACGTGCACGAGTATCAAAAGCTCTGTAACGTTATGAGAACGTTCACTCACGCAGTCGAGTTTCGTGGCGAACGTTTTAACTTTGGCGATGTCAATGTACTGCAACTCAAGCAATCGGCTCGTGAATGCATTTCTCACGGACTCGTTGCAGTAAACGTTCAACCGATCCAACAGTTGCATCGGAAACGTGTCAAAGCCTTCGGTAACATGATCGATGCAGCTTATCAAGATGTGACGATTGTCCGTGGGCGCATATTTGAAAAAACTCGTGGCAAAGTCGATGCAATTAGCACTCAAGAGGCTCTTTATCAGAGCGTAGTCTTCGTTTTGTTGAATGTAATCGACGCAAAAGCTCGATAGCTCGTCGACAAATTCGAAAAAACCAGGCCTTGTCTTGTCATTGATGTCGTGAAAGCAACTCGACTTGGAGTTTTCGTTCGAATCGTTTTGATTGTCTTTGATAGTCAAGTAAAATTTGCGCGACAACCTGAGTAATTGAGCTTCGACGCTGTAGCAGAGCTTTTTTCGAGACGTCAGTTCAGCCCTGCGAGTCCAATAGTTCCACAGAGTTTCGTTTTTTTCACGGACTTGGAGATTTCGACGTACGTCACCGAGCAACTTGATCTTAGTGTGCTTGACACTGGTACTCAACTGTTCGTCTTCGAGTTTCTGATACAGGTATTCGAGCGTCAGAAGATATCCGTTGAGCTGATTAAAATCGTAAAACTCGACGAGCTGAGCCTTGATTTGGCTGATTTCGAACTCGAGATCGGCAATGCCGATGCTGGCGACGTAAGCTTTCGCGGCCAGATGTCGCACGTGCGCAATGGGACTTTTGAAAAAGAACAGCAAACAAGTGCGAATCTGGCGTACGTAGCAGGTACCCACGCCTCCATCCATGAGCTCGCAGCCGCTCACAAAGAGCTTCGATAGCAACGACAGGATGTGTATGACGTTCTCGCCGCTGCGATATTGCTGCCATTGTTGACAGCAGGTCTGCAAAGTGAGCAAGATGTAAGCAGCCAGTCGCGGGAAATGCGTCGTCAAGTAGTTGAGCGAGTAGCCGTATCCAAAGTCGAGGATACGGGCAGCGGTGTTTTGTCCGACCAAGCGGGACACTATCGCGCCAAACAGCTGCAAGCTCCCGTTTCTGAAACAATTCAAGCTCGTTAAGATTTTTTTTTATTAAGATTGTAGTACGGTAATTGACGCATTTACGAATGTTTACCTGATGGTGAAGGAAGGCGAGGACAAGTATTCGAAGCAGAGTAAACTTATGTCCTCGAGGTATGGGCTCATTGCAGCTTGTAGCTGTTTGTCGGCCACCAGAGTCTTGAAAAAGTGCAAATGCAAAGCGCATGGATCATCGCAGTTGTTGGCCACTTTTTGCTCGTTTTTCGTTGATTTCCTTAGCGATCTTGATAAATTGGATACTGCACTTTGAAGCATTGGCCGTTCACCACGAACGTCGTTGGCCACGATTTTATGAAACATAATTGTTAAACCAGCACCTCTACGAGTTAAATTGATACTCGCCAAAAAGTCCCTGTTATAAAGACTCTCCAGGTAACCGTCCAAACTAGCCACTCCTCTGCCTGTTTCAGTAACGAGCCGCGTGAGCTTACCGATAGCCGTTCCCGCGGACTCGATCACACCTTTCTGGCGGCATTTCATCAAGACTGCCACCAATATATCCATCGCGCAATAAATTGTATTATCTTGGGCTAGCTCGTGTTTTGCTACCTCTACCGCCAGTTCACAAAGAACCTGAAATATTAGAGAGATGATAATTTTGTTTATGCGAGTGGAAATAAAAAATTCCGAAGCTTTCATACCTTCAGCGATCGCCAGATACAAGTCATGACAGTTTGCTGTGCCGGCGACAAAACGAGCTCGTCGTACTCGTAGCTTATTTCACTGCTTTTGATCGCTTCATCGATTGCTATTCCCATCTCTTGAAAAGATGACGAATATTGACGATCGAATTTCGTTAATTGCAGATCGCCATGCGTCTTGGCTGAAAAAGCGCTGAGAAAATATATAGCAGCATTCTCGACTAAGCCCATGATTTCGTTCAGAAACTGATCGGTCACCAAATGTTGCTCCGGGCCGTTATTGAAAGCTATCACCGACAAAGCCGTAAGAGCTCCATAAAATGGCATACGATGCGTAGCAGCTTTGAGTATATCTCGCTTAGCCATGATCAATTGATGGCCGGCTTCTTCGAACAAGAGTTTGGAGTATAACTGAGCCTTGGCGATGGAAGCTTGACACTCAAAATCTTTTTCGAGTTTCAGAGCCTCTTTGTTTTCATTTCTGTTCAGTGGGAACCAGTGAACTAGTACCTTCATGATCAGCGATCCACTGTCTATCTCGAAGAATTTATAAGAGTTGCAATGATTCAAAGCTATCGAAAAGAGACTCTGAAAAAAAAAACAAGTTACTCGAATGATCCTTAAATTTTGCATTCATTCAAACATACACACAACTTACAGCTTTTTCCCCGATCGTGATGACATCCGCGCTAAAATAAGTCACAACGAGATCGGTTGCTAAATTTTTAACATCGCTAGCGGGATCGAGAATTAATTTCAATAGTAATGATATAGTTTCGCGATCAGTAAATCGCCACTGTCCCGTATCTTTCATGTGAGTTTGCAACTGAACTCCTGATTTTGCTGCCTCTTTATGATTTGGGTCTTTGGATATACCTACATCACCATGTAGAAACATCAAAGTTGCCTTGTAAAGCTGCAAACCGAGTATTTTGCGCTGATAGCAAGAGCCGATTTCGAAGCAATCGATAAAAAATTCGTGGAGCCACCCTAGAAAAGGCGTTACCAGAGAGTCCCGACACACAGATGTCTTTTTTAACAAACTAATCAAAAAGATTTTAAAATGATCTATTGTTCCTTCCCGCAAATATGTAGTGTCGGCAGTGGCGTTAAAGAACAGGAAGTGCTGAATCGTTTTGATGATGTTAGCCATATCAGTGTCGTCAACGCTAACAGCCGATCGACAGCAATTAGCCGCGAACGCGTTCAATCGAACGACTTCCTCTTCGTGGTCCAAAAAAGTGACGTTGTTGGCCAGCTTCAGACGAATTGGGGGTAGTCCAAAGCCCGCAGAAAAACGCAGCAGATATGATTGGTAAACTACGCTTTTATCGTCACAACAGCGCAGCAAAAAATCTAAAAGATCTCGATGCTTGTTCAAAATAGGCTTAATCCATAATTTACAGAGAGATTGCAGTGCATAGTATTTTTTTCTAAAAAATCAATAAAAGTTGAATGAGTAAATTTTAAAAATACTTCTATACAGATATTGGATAAACTTACTCGGCTTCCCAATCAATTACATAATTTTTCAAATGTTCTCCAAAAGCCGATTTCCATCGGTCTTTGTCAATTCGACCGCAAATGATACTATAAACTCTTGTACTGGCGCTGCTCAAGTGGCCAAGTGTCAGACTGTTGAAAAGATTTGACAAGAATTGAAAATCGGTCATTAAATCAATATTCGGTAGATAGACGCAGATTTCAGCGAGTATGGCGTATTTGCTCACGTGACACCAAGAGATTTTATCAACGCAACAGTGAAACAGGTATTCCAAGTAATCGTCGTATTTTGACTGCATAGCAAGTAAATATTGATTAAATACTTTGACAAAACTTGATTTGCACATGACATTGTTCCAGTTGGAAAAAATGATCGCCTCTAATTTTTCTTCAATGTCGAGACAGACATCACTAGACCAAAAATCGGTTTTTTCAATGCGCCGCATCCATGATCTTAACAATCGAAAAGACATGTAGGTAAAGCTGGTATATCTGATGCAGTGTGGATATAGACAATCAAAAGCGTGCCGATAAACGTCCAGTGAAATGACATGACTGTTTCCCAATTGAAGGAAACCATGAATGATAAGGTGCTTAAATAGCTCCAAATTATTTATTGAAAATATAGTTTTTAGATCGGGAAAAATCTTCATGGACTCATTCAGATTTAAATACTCGTGTAGTTTTTTCTCGAATTCTTTGAGCGATGGCATAAGCGCACGTCGCAACGATAGATAAGCATGTGATGCCAGCAATGTTTCTTCATTGCTGCAGGTGGAAATTTCATCTTCGTTGCTGCTGAGAAATTCCATCAAAGCTTTTAGCACCGATTCCCATTTTTCCGATTGCTGTTTTAAAATCGATAACCCCGTCGGACACGAAGATAGACTAATAATTGCCTGAAAGTAAAAAACTACTGCTTAATATCAAAGAAAATAACTTTGCAAAACTTTTTTAAGTCTACTTTTTCATTTTTATAAAAAAAATGAGTTTTAAGTTATAATTTTTAAAGAGAAATAATATATAATCAGTAAAAAATTTGAAATTTGAATAAGAGGAAAAATGATTTACTCACTCGAAGAGACTCCAAATTAATAATGTCTTTTCTATCAAGGGGAAAATTGAATTCAGATGGATGTAGTGAGAGACTCTTGTCAGGTTCTGTTTTTCTTGACTTAGATTTTATGGGGCGGTGAACAGGTTCCATTTTTTATTTTAATTATTTATTTCATCTAAACAATCATAGGTTATTATCTGCTCTAGTTACTCTGTAGTAATACTTTATGCGGTTTTGTAAAAATTCAATTAATTGTACTGAATCTTCGTGGTGAGAAGGCATGAAATGATCGTCTTCGAAGTATCAAGTCAGAACAGCTGGATGGTACTTGACTCTCGATATCTTTTGCAAAACTGAAATTTGAAATTGAAACACTTTTAATTTTTTCATAGTCAACATATTAACATGAAAAAAAATTTGAGTAGACTTTGATTGATAAACTTCTTAAATAAAATTCACAAGAAATGGCAGGAAAATGAATGACTTAAAAAAAAAACAGCCAATTTTATTTTCAAGCAGTTTATTAGAACGAGTTTAGTTAGTTGATGCTCACTAATTACATTATATACATATATTCAATTAAAAATGATTAGTTATTGATCACTACACTTTTTCTTTTTTTGGAAATTCGGGAACGTACCCTTCTTTCTCTAATTTTTCCTTAAAAACTAAATATCCTCTTCTTTTGTCAAAGTGTTTTACCTAAAAAATTTAATATTAATCTTCAAGAGTACAATTGCATTTAAAAATATACAAAACAAAAATTACCTACCCACTGTGATGGACAAAATTGTTCATATAATTTTCTAAATTCTGTGCACATATCTTCTGATTTTTTTGTATCTAGACATGTCCAATATGCATCTCTGTTATCCCAGCATTTTTTTCGATCTTCCTTATTTGGAAAAGACATTTTTCTGTAACAAAAAGTAAATCGAAAAATAAAACTTTTTTACAGCTAGCAAAATTTGAGCGTAATTTTTAATTGCCAATAAGAATTACCATATCAAGTTCAAGCAAACTTCAACAGGGTATAAATCAAATGATGAAATATGCAAATGAACATTTAAATACATTCTATTGGTTAATTATTATAACTTACTTACCCAAATGCTCAAATTATTAATAATGACTCTAGTTGAATAAGTTGTTAATTAAGATTCACACCACAATGAACTGAACAAACAAATTTATGTTCTATCTCATAAGAAGTCTTAGAAATTTCATGATGAAGTATGTATGAAGTTTTTGAAATTCACTTTACTTGATACTTTCTAGATTTGTTATAAAAACTAACCAATGAATTTGAAATTCTTGCAAATTTCATTCAATGAACATAAACACGATTAAATATGACTTGCACAGCCTAGGTTAAGGTTTTATAAATAGATGCAAAAATAGCAAAATATTTATGTTTTAACTTATAAAAAAGTATATATAGATTTAAATAATTTCTAGTGTTTATTCTTTATGATAAACCATAAATAGAACAGCTCATTTCATTGTAACTATTTGTTTAATTTCTTAACTTTTCCTGAATTTATCTATAAATTCAGTGACTATTGACTTACTACTTGAATGTTAAAAATGATTAAAGCTGTTTTCACTTTTAACCAATTTCAAAATATTGGCAATATTACAGAACAAAAAATAAGTTTTTATATTATATAAAAAAAATATAGCCAAATAAGTTTTATTAGTTTCCATCAAAATTTCTTCAAGCAAATAGTTTATGACAATTTTTTCTATCAACTATTTTGTGAGCTGTAACATGTTTTAGGGAAAATTTGGATATTTACCAAATGTTAGTAAAATTAATTGGGTGTTCTTGTCTCAATTAAATAAATCGAGTCGCAATAATTAATACAATTGTGATTCATGCATCAATGTTATTGATTAACTACAACATTAAATGAAATTTAATTTTTAATATTTGATTAAAAAAATAATTTACCTGTTCTAAGAAAATTTCAATTGAGTGTCTAATTCTGTTGAGAATAATCCCAAAACGGTGCACTATTATTTTCACTAACAACAAACGAAGATTACTATTGCATGTATGTAAACAATCAGCTCAAATTTTCAATCGTTTCTGCAACATTATGTAAAAATGCTTGCTAGATATAGTCTACATTCAGTAAAACTCAGCAGTTACTAATTTAGTATTTCGCTTATGCTGACTAAAATATTGATAGGTTAGGGGACCCCCCTTACACGCTCGAATCTTATCCAAGCTTGAAGCCACCCACAAAAACAAAAATATCACGTGGTATGCGGCAAAATTTGTGCGAAATATTTGAATAAATATTTGAATGAATTAATGACAACATTATTTTTTTACGAATCACGTAACTCGTTCGCATAGAAAAAACGAACAAGTATTTTATTAAAAAAATCAAATATTTGATACTATCGAATAAAGCATAAGATCAGTCAAAAGTAAAAAAAAATTAAATAATGATCCTAACATTTTTGTAAATCAGTTATGTTATCAGTTATAATCAAGAAATCTGAAAAAATAAGACTACATAGAATTTACTTTCATCTCATCGTAAGTAATTTTGAAATCAGGGTTACAATATAAGTACTGTGGAATTAATACCTACTAGTACAATATTTATGTTCATGTATTTCAATAATAGCATCAAGAAATATCATGTTGGTTGAATTTCTCAAAGATCCAGTGTCTTAGGTTAAAGTGCGTCCTAAATCCAATTACAAGAGAACAATTACGGCCCCGAAATATTTAAAAAATCCCGATTCCGCGCGCGAAATAAGAGCAAACTGGCAGAACGCATACCTACCGCAAATAAACTGCCAAAGTATATATATATATCCATAAGTATATGTAGATGTAAAATGTGTGTGTACATACATTGCCTAGTGCCTCTGCAGACAGTCTGCAGAGAATTCAATATGGTGTCGTTAGTCAAGCGGTGTATCGCATGATTCTGTCAACGTCGACGCATTTAATTTTGCAATTGAATACTTTTCTCTTGTAGTTCCCAACTGTTTGTCAATTATGAAAATACGGCTGAAAATCAACCAAGAGCTTAGGCCTCGCTGACATTGCCACCCTTTCACTCGGGCCTTCTAAATTGACCATTGTGTAGTGCGTTGAACATTTTTGAGTGTTTTTAACCTGTTATTCAAATCATAATATATTTTTTATATTTACTAATCGTATGCAAGCTTACACTCGCGTTCTTTTTAAATTTTTTTCATTACATTGTGCATCGAAACACGCATCATCATTGTCTTTTTTGGTGAAAATCGTCGATAAAAGTTTTCTTCAAAACGGGCAATGGAGACCAGCGTAGTAAACAGCAGCAACTCAGAGCCTATTGTTGATTCCGATACTATTAATAAGGTCAAAGACAAAGAAAACTTGTCAGATGTCGAAATCGTAACCAATGACATCAAGACCCGATTATACTTGCTCAAAAACAGCACCGACCAACGTCCAGCAGAAACCAAACAATTGAATGGACTTCGACAACTTAATGGCAGGACCGAATCTTCGTCATCTGAATCCAAAAGTTTTGTTGATAATACGCAAAATGTCCAGTCTAAAAATACTGAAGCTAATCATGTCAATGAAAAATGTAAGTTTGAGAGACAATTTTACTATTTCGATTATTCATTAGTGCAGCTTTAATTCTACTATCAAATGTTTTTTCTTCATAGGCACTGAGGCACAGGATTTACCTAAGAGTACAACAGGGGAAATTGAATACGTTAGTTACACTAGTGAATTACAAATGCCAGATATAATGAAATTAATTCAAAAAGACTTGAGCGAACCATATTCTATTTACACTTATCGATATTTTATTCACAACTGGCCAAAGTTATGCTTCTTGGTAAGAATCCCACTATAAATTCTATATATTTATTATGAATACCATTTAAAATTAATTTTTTGCAGGCAATGGATGGCAAAGAATGCATAGGTGCTATAGTTTGCAAACTAGATATTCACAGAAAAATAACTAAACGAGGTTATATAGCTATGCTTGCTGTAGATATAAAATACAGAAAACGTAAAATTGGTTCAAATTTAGTTAGACGTGCAATAAAAGCAATGATTGATGACAATGCAGATGAAATTGTGTTGGAAACTGAAATTACAAATCAACCTGCACTAAAATTATATGAAAATCTTGGTTTTGTTCGTGATAAGCGCTTGTTTCGCTACTATTTGAATGGAGTAGATGCTCTAAGACTCAAACTTTGGCTAAGATGAAATTCACAAGTGTACTTGTGTTAATAAAATTTCAAATTTAGCTACTTATACCGAAGATTAACTTCAGTAAAACATAGCAAAGTGATTTTGTGTACATGTGCACTTTTTATTTGTTAAAATTGATATGACTTCTATGTTGAATCACAGCGTCAAATGTTGTTTTTTTAGGTATCGATGTAATATCGCAAGTGTAAAAGAGTGATTGTACTGTTATAAATAATTTATTTCTTCTCTAGCACTGTATAAAAATTCAAAATTTGTAATTAATAATCTATTTTAAAACTGCTAAACTAAATATAAAAACTGTTTGCAAAAAAATTATTTTTCATTAACAACTGTGTAATTAGAATTTCATTGCATTATGCTATTTATAATTAAAATGGAAATTGCACATAAAGTTTAGAATAATTTGTTTATAAAGTTATGAAATTTATATAATAAAATGTGTTCATAATCTGATGACTGAGTTCCCCGCAACAAATCATTAAAAGGGATAAGTAATTTAAAGCAGTTACTAATGTGATTAAAAGGAGAAAAGTAATGACAATTTCAATGGGAAAATTCCTTTATCAATCAGATCATGGAAATTAAATTAAAAATATGGCTTTAAAATATTTGAAATGAACTGTGCAAAGTGATACTAAAAGCTACTCAATAAATTACAAATAACTTTGAATAAATCAAAGATACAGACGTCCAGTGGAGTTTCTGATTTTCCAGAAAGCATCAGCCTAAATGTATATTGGGCTGCTCTCATAATGTACCACTGATTGACCTAATTCTTATAAAATTAGATGTAAAAAATTAATGTAATAGCTTTGTTCAATAAAATGTAAAGAAATGTTAATACAAATTCATGAATAAATGTTTTTACATAAATTCGTTTTAATTTTCACGGTAAGTTCATGTCCGAAGCTCAGGTTTTGCTTGGAAATTATTTCGAAAGCTCGCGCGTGCTTGAAGAGTGGTAGGCAGGATGGTAGGTAACATTGTGCGTTCTTACTGTATATATCTCTATACTATACGTATATGTATATATGCACATTTGCGAAAGTGGGAGGCTGTCTAGTAGCGACTTCGGCCAGAGCACAGGTTCTCCTATACATGGCCGCTTCCAACAACCCACAATCCTGTAAGCCGTACGGCGTATCAGGGTCAAAGGATAATTTCGCGTTCACCATGAGAACACGTTATGTACTTTGATTTTTCTCCTAGCTAATAATTTCACGCTACATCGGATTCATGAGTGAGCGTTGAAATTCGGTGCCCACATAAACTTGAAGCATTTAAAAGCTGCAACGAAGTTAAATGCCTTGCATTGTTTGATATCGATACAGTTTGGAGTTAAACTAGGTGAACAAGTGCGCGTACAAAGTTACTGTCACCTCAAGATCGACTTATTTAAAAAGTGATGAAGATGTTTGAACAATAACTGATAAGTTACAACATAAAAATACGGTGGTTTTTTAAAATATTTCTTACGCAGTTTTTTAAGGGCTACGAATTTCTCAATTCAGTTGATTATTATTAATTAAAAATGTCTGAAGACGAAGATACAACGATTTTACTAAAAAGTAATAACAAAGTGGCACTTAATAACGCAGTTGTTAAATTGCCGATTAAAGAGTACGAATACATCCCTCCAAAAAAAATTCGGAAACCCATTCCGAAACACACTGAAAACCTCACACCTTTAGTGAGTGAAAATCAAAATGTACTTGTCTCAATTGTAGCTGTTGCAGCGGGTATTGCATTTGGCTATGACATGGGAATCGGAAAACAACTTGCTCCCATAGTAAAAAACAACTTTGCACTCGATTGCGAAGAAGAAAATATAATAGTTAATGTATGGTTCATAGGTTGTCTACTGGGTGCACTATTTGGAGGTAAATAACAAAATTATTCCTTGCTAAGTTCTTTCATCTTTACTCATTGATCATCTTTTAGGGTTTGTGATTGATGTTTGCGGACGTAGGTGGACTATGATTTGTTCTTTAGTACTTCTATCATTTGGTTCTATGCTATCAGCATTAGCAAATCACTATGCTCTTTTCTTGGCTGCAAGGATTATATGTGGATATTCTGGAACAGTGTCAGCAATGGCTCACTGTATTTATATGTCTGAAGTTTCAAACTCTACTAAGCGAGGATGCAACATAACTCTTCATCAAGTAGGCTCAGCTGCTGGATTACTTTTGTCAGTTATTGTGGCTGCATCTAAAACTTTGGATAATCAATGGCGTTCTGTTATTGGAGCAACATCAGTTGTTGCTCTAACAACCTGTTTTACAATTATTATATTTCTGCAAAGATCACCTTCTTTCATGTTACTGAAAAGAGTTGCAAATGTTCCTCGAGTACCTGTGAAAAATTCATGGTGCTACGTTTTTGAAACAATCATTGTCATGATGATTATGCTGGCTTTGAGACAAGGAACTGGAAGGCAACAAGTTTTGTACTATGCTCCAAGATTATTTGCACTCCTAGGAATTTGTTCAAGTAATAATTTTTAGTGTATGATGTTAATTTTATCATAAAATGGAATAAAAATGTTTTATATATTTTACTTTTAGATATAACCAAAGTTACATCCATGATTGCCCTTGGAATTGTTAGAGTTTTTAGTACTATACTATGTCTTATTGTAGTAGAAAAATGTGGACGTCGAACAGCTCTCATTACTTCAGCTACCATTTGCATGACATCAATATCATTTCTATCATTATTGGCTACATTAGATAAAGGCGAAGAGTTATTGAATTTTCCTAATGAACCTTGCAGCTTTTTACCACCGAGTAATTTTGGTACAGAATATATGATTAAAATGAAGTCAATTTCTCCAACTGGCTCACCTCCACCTTATCCTCTATTACCAACTCCTTTAGCTATGGCTATTCCAAACACTGAAACATGGACACAAGTGAAATCGTCTTGTGAGGTATAGTTTTTGTGAATCAAAACAAGTCTTAAAATGAATTTAGTAAACAAATAATTCTTTTCAAATTTTTTATTTCAGACTCAAAATATTATAACATCGGATGGGCTAAATGGAGGACTCAAAATTTTAGCTGTCATAACATTACTTGTATTCGAATCAGCATATGCCTTAGGTATTGGACCAGTTCCTTTATTAACTCTCAGTGAAGTATTTCCTGCTGCTTACAGAGGTAGATGTGTTGGGTTTTCTGTTGTTTTGATGTGGATAGTTCACATAACACTTTCAGAGTCAATTGGAAGTATGACAAGTAAGTTAAATGTATATACATGTTGTAGATTTAAAGTGACTCAAAGCTTTTTAAAAACAAAAGTTTTAATTTTGATTTTTTCAGGAGCAATGACATTGCCTGGCACATATTTATTCTATAGTTTTATGTGCCTTATTGCTATCATTTATGTATTTCTTCTTTATCCTGAAACTAAAGGAAAGTCATTGAACAGAGTGGCACAAGAATTACGGAAAACCCCACTAGCAACGCGAATTTGTAACAATATGAAAAGTTTGCCATCTATTTGTCATATAGAATGGATAATAAGACTTGGAGACAAAGCTAATCTAAGTACACCTATATGAAGGCCAGGTACATTTAAATCTCCCCAATTAGAGGCCTTTAATATTAATGATCAATATGAACTTATTCAACCTATCCAATTAATCAGTTTTGGTGTAATAGGGTTTTATATGTTTATGAAAACTGCCATTTACATGCAGATAACTCTTTATGGTTAATGGTAACTTATTTACATAAAAAAAGATCATGCAAAAAGCATATAACTTAAAATGGGAATTAGAACTTCTTTAAATTTTTTTTCAAAGATGGAATATAATTTCAATAGATGTTATCTAAATTTGTTACCTATAATTGGTTTTATCAAGTGGTTCAAAAAAGTATCTGTATAATGAGTTTTTTGAAACTATAATTAAATTAAAATTTTTATTATAGAAAAGAGCTAATTTTAGAGGATATTAAATCTCTCAAGGAATTTGTTTAGAACAATACACAAAAACTAAGTCTTCGAAAAAAACATTAAAATGAATTTTTTCGAAAAAAACCATAAATTCTATGCAAGATTACTATAGAAACATAAAAATTCTAGGTGTCATTTGACAATCTAAGAAAGTATAGTATGATAATACGTTTTATTGTAATCGTGATTAATTTCTCTACTTTGCAAAATACTTTCAATCAATTGATTACACGAATTTTAAAATGGCAATTTTATTTATTTCGTGTAATCTTTTAATTTTAATGATACGATTTTAATAAGTATAGTTTAATAATTAGTATTAAAAATTCTTGTAATAATTACGAAGAATACTTTTGCTATTAAGACTGAATTGGATCCAATTTTTTAAAAATAATTTTAGATCAAGTGTTGAGTTACATTAAAATGGGAAATTTGTAAATAGATTATGATAGTATTACCAATTACTTTTTTGATGATTTTTCTTACAGCGTAAATTTTAGAATCTGATCAATCATAAATCTTAAGGTACTAGTCACTATTTCATAAGTTTCAATAAAATATAAATTTATAGTATAACTGTATAAAAAGTTGGAGTAATGTTAAACATTATGTGAATGTTTATGAGTTTAAAAGGCGATTCATTTATAAGAAGTCGAAAATATGTAACTTGAATAATTATTTTAAAATTAATTATACATTAAATTAATCTTTTTCAATTGGATAAACGTACAACATCTTTATGCCCATATTGAATTTTCGATAAATTTTTATGAATTGACGAGATTATACCGACTTTATAATTGATACAAATTAATTTTGGAATCATTAGAAGGAAATGAATAACTGTAGAATTATTATTAAATTTAAATTGCAGTATAAGGATCAAAGGTTTCACTGATGTTATTGAATTAATTAAAATTTTTTTAATATGAATATTCAAGTTAGGTATAATGATTTTTAACGTCTCGTACTATATAGTAGTAGTCTCAATAAAGATTTCATTTTGTACAAAGGTTACTTTAAGACAATCCTGTAGTTTATTGTATAAGTTTTATTAAATACAAGTATATACATGAAGTTTATAAAATATTTAATTTACAAAAATACATAAAAAATTAATTAATTATATGTAATACGGTGAGTTAAATTTTTACGTTATTTCCTTTTTTTTCAAACGATATCGAGAAGAAAATTATAAATAAAACTACTGTTCGTAAAAAGATCTTGATATATTTATTAAAATTTATAAATTAACATTTTGATGTTAAAAATAACGCATGCGAAATCTCGAAATAAAATATCAATCGTTGACTGAAGTTAAATTTCATGCATTAAGCATAAGATAGAATGCTGTTTATCGTTGGGATTCTGATAAAATTTTTGTTTTAAAAAATACAATGAATATTAATACTAAGCCTGTGTATAATAATCACAACCGATATAATGGAAGACCTTAAGTGTGGATATGATATCACCATATCTTTTCATTTTTTGTTCATTTATAAATAAAAGGAACGTTATGGCTATCTTAGTTCGTAACATTCATTTATGTATGGGAACATTGAATGCCAATGACAGAGGAACGTTTATGTGTAAACTTTTACGCGTGCATAAAAGCACACCAGCGTGTATATGTACGCATACGTTTTTATAGTATAATTTTTAATACTAACACTAGCAATTAATAAAGCGTAATCATTATATCGTGCGGTCAGTGGGCCTTGTTTATTATTTTGGCATTTGGACTGAAAGTACGTTTCTTGCTCCAGCCTTGAAATCGGGGGGGAGACAAAACTTGTTTTAGAAATAGTCGTCTTTTTTCTCTTAGATTTGTCGGCTCGTTGTATTTCACATCGTTATCGGTACGCAGACTATTATTACTCGTGAGGCTCTGCTTATCGCAATTAAGCGAAGTTTCGAAAGCTTGCGAATCATTGAATATAACGGAAATTCGCTTGTTCAACTGGGCTCGGTTCAACGGTATTTGCTGTTGATCGGATTTATTCGGTGACGATTCGAATCTATCGCGCAGCAACGAAAACTTACATCGCGGTCGGCTCACGAGTCCTCGGCGTTTGTCAATACTCAAATTGGAATTCTGAGCGAGTGTTGGAGACAAAGAACGCACACTTTCCGTGTTTTCTGAACTCGTGTCCGTCGACATATCGTCAATGATTTCGTCCGTCAAAACGAAACCTACTTTTTTTCGTCCAGTCATGGATTTCTCGACGATGGTTTCGCTATTTTTACTTAATATAGACGTAATATTTACGGGAATTTCATCCTGGATAATCTCTGGAGGCATTGTATTTTCCACATCGTGGTCTTTTTCGCTGCATTTCTAAGTACCAAAAAGTAGAGAAACAATTAAACGAGTGTTAATTTTAACCGAGGAAAAAACCTCAAAGCTATGATGACACTCACCTTTGCTCCAAAAGCATTCATATCCACATAGACATTGTCCTCTTCCGGGGCAACATTAGTAACAACTTCGGTCTTGGGGCCTAGAATGGGAGAGTCCGAGAGTATTGCGTTGATTAAGGGCGTCGTTACACTATTTGTTTCTCTCAGTCTATAATTTGTCCACTCTCGTATCAATTTATCGTAACTACTACTCGTATCGGAATTTCCTACGAGAGATCCTGTCGTCGACCAAGGCTCGGATGGATTATAAGAGAAAGTGAGGTTGCTGTAATCGTTGCCTGCAAACAAGACTTTAGCCAAGTGAGATTTCTTGAGAAAAACTTTATGGGAATCCTGTTGTTGTTGTTGTTTCTGCTGTGGAAAATCTTGGACACGAGCGGGTGTCTCGCTGTTACGATGATAAATGTAGCGTGGCGAGTTATCAGCGGTGCAACGTCTGATTTCGTCGATCGTCGCCACGAGGGAACTTACCGAACTCGGCTTATGCAAGTTCACTCGCAGTTCTGGCAGGTTGCTGCTACTCGCTTCAGATGTTATGGTGTCCAAAGACAACATGCCACCCAGCTCGTCGATCACCACGGGTCTAGCCGAGAATAAATTAGACCGGTCCTAAGAAAAAAGAAAGAATATCGTTCATCAGTTCTCGCGAATCAGTCACCTTAAAAATAGAGAAACATACTTGAGAAGTCTCTTGGATCGATTCAGGTAACGTTGTCGCGGTGTCGGTCGTGCTGGAGACTTCTTCGAGCGTCGCAGCTTTGTTGCCGACCGATTCCAAATCTGCCAGATCGTAAATGAGAGTGTCGAGATAATCGTCCTGCCGACTGGTTCTCATGAACTTCCTGAGACTGGTGTAAGTCGCATCGGAAAAGTCCGAGCTGAAAGTCGTGCTGGTGAGAGTATCCGTGCGCCGATCGCGAACGACGCTGTCGTCGTGTATGTAGGTCTCGATGTCGGTGTATCCGCGCCAACTTCTGATGCACCAGGGCGGCCTCGCTACGCTCAGCGGGCACACGTTCTCGTAGTCGTGTACCGACGTTACGTGGCTCATTGTCTCTTCTTCGACTTTGTCGACGTGCGCATTTTTTTCCGGAAACTGCGTGAGGAGTCAAGAAAGTAAGTCGTTAGTCGCACGAAAAAATGAAATTAACGTCGTCGCGTACCCTGGGCGAGATCGATGCGTCCTCGCTACTGTCCGAAGCCACAGGAGTGCCGAGCCTCCCACGAAGAAGTACGCTCTCCGACAAATTGTCCGAGTTCAATAAATTTTTGACGGGCAGAGAATCGATTACACCGGCGGATTTGTCCTCGTTCAGCGACGCGTTTGACTCGGATTTCAGCTTATCGAGCGAAAAGCTCTTCTCCACGTAGTTCTCGTCGTCCGTCACAAGCTCCAGGCCCAACTGCGTCAAGGAGCATATGGCGCGTCGTTTTTGAATTTCGAGATTGCCCTGAAAACGCTGTATTCGTTAAAAATTCCTTGGATCGATAATTGGTGTGCATGGTGTAAATAACGTACAGCGGCCACGGGATCAGCGAGCTCCAAGTCGAGCTCCAAGTCGAGATCCAAGTCGAGCTCCGAGCAGATACCCCTTCGCTTCTGCTTGACGAGCGACTCGCTGCTGCTCGGCGCTTTGGTATCGAGCAGCTCCTTGTCGTCCTCGAGATCGAAGCCGTCGAATTTGGCAGTGGCAGTGGCAGCCTGGCACTGAAACTTTTCCATGGAAACGGAGTCGTGGCTGGAGTTCTTGTTGTCCTCGACGACGGCCCGCACCGTGAGGTTGTTCTCGTCGGAAAAGCTGGCGTTGATTATGCCGTCCTTGTCGATAGAGTCCGAGCGCTGGACGACGTTGTCGAGCAAGAGATTTTTGTCGGTCGACTCGGATGATCGATGGTCGCGATTGTCGCGCTTTTTCAGCGGCGACGCGGAGGCGACAGCAGCAGCGACCGAAGGGAAGGCCGACGACGAGGCTGGGCCCACCGCCAGCTCGGGATCTCGCGCGTTGTTCAGCTCCGAGGCTCTGTGGCACAGCTTGATGGTCTTGACGTGCTGAAACATGCAAAAGTGCAGCAGCATACTGAGGGCTCCGACGAAGCTGCCGCCCAGCACGAGGACGCTGCCGACGACGAGGACGTTGCTCGGATACAGATGCTTGTAGGAGAGGACGTAGGCCGCGTAGAAGGCCACGTTCTCGATGAGCGCGCACGAGTAGAAGAGCGAGACCCGGAAGCGCACCTGTCGCTCGCTCAGTCGCAGAAAGTCGAAAAAGTACACCGAGCCTATGAGGCACTTGTACAGCATCTCTTGGGGGATGCTCGGGCAGAAGTCCGTCGTCTGCTGGAGGAGCCAACTGCTCATGGCCAGCGAGTGCAGAGCTGATGAAAAAGAGTCGATGTAGCGATTATGCTTTATACAAATACGAGGAGCCTTACCGAAAATGAGGAAAACCCAGTAGCGAAAGCAGAGGCTAGCCAGGACCAGAGCCGCTATTCTCGAGGCCAGCATGCCGCCTCGCCAGAAGGCCTGGATCATCATCGACGACCACGTGTACTGCGACTTGCTGCTGTCCTGGTGGCTGCCGCGGCTCGTGGCCAACGAGTAGGCGAACAGGGCCCATGTCAAGGAGCACAGAGACGATATTATGCAGGCACCTGCGCCGATAAAAAGAGCAACGATTAACAACGCACAAAAAACTGTTGCACAACCTTGATTACATGGATGTACAATGTACATCGGCAGCGGGTCGGCTTATAAAACTATTCATGAATTTTAATCGAGGCAGACGTTTTTCGCGACGCGCCCAACAACGAATCGTATACTCGCCTTATTTTGTGACATTTAAAAATTAGCCGCGAGCATAATTCTCGGAGAGCGCGAAAACGTGATTCCACTCGTTTTCAAGAAACGTCGGGGAATTTGTGAGGTGCCACCATACAGGTGCTAAGGTGGACGACGCACGTGAAAGAAAAATTAATAAATTATAAAACGTTGTAGTTTGCAGGTGACAAGTGTACTCGCGGGTGCCAAAAATTTCTTTCGTTCCGATGCTCCGAGAAAGTGGTCAAACTAGTTTGCTCATTCCGTACGAATTTTTAGCCTGCTCGTAATCAAATCTGTATGGCTTAATCCGCGACAAAAACTCGGACGCAAAGTATGGAAAAGAGTGGCTGTCTACGCGCCTATACGTATGAATAAAATCGAGATCGGAAGAGCGGCGAAAGCGAAGCAACGGTTCGGCCTCGCATAAATTTGCCGAATAAGTAGCTGTACCTAGCTGGTGCGTCGTGTATCGTGCCGTGCAATATTGCTATCTCGCCGGCAGTTGGTCTCGGCACACGAAAGAGGTGCAGTCCCGCAGCGTGCAACATTATGGTTCGCATTTAATACATAGGGGTGTCACAAAATTTCAAAGTTCAACATGCGACGGCTCGATTATCACGAGAACCATGTGTGTTTGTTTTTGTTTGCGATGTAGAGCGGCGCGGATGAGAACAGCGCGAGTGACCGTAAACATTGGATCGGCCGATTCGGCGCTTCGTCAGTCGAGTCGCGTGCGCGTTCAGAGGCAGAGCACGAGAGTTTGGATCACGGCCCGCTGATGTCGCGCGTCTGAAGGAAATCGCACGAGAGTCGTCGAGAAACTTCATCGAGTGCACCGAATTCGAAGACGAAGCGCTTCTGCTACCGATCGTCCATACGCTTTCCAGAACCGATCCGATCTCTCGCCCGACTACGCCATAAAAGACGCCAAAATGGGGGTAAAAGTTCCAACGATCACGACGACGATCGTTTGGAGATGAAGTTTCCCGCGCGAATCTGACCGTTTTTCTCTGCTTACTTTCAGCTTAAGAACGAGCTACTGATCTTGTTTCTCGTTTTCTGCACGATAACTTTGATGAGGATTTTCTCCGAGTTGCCTGCAGAGCAAGATACGGAATCAATTCCGCAGTACGAAATCTCTCCGATCGGGAAAGTGCCCTTTTTTCCCGAAGAAATAACTGAAGAAATCGAGCCACCGTATCACCTCGAGTACGATGAGATAAACAATTACGAATTCATATTCGGTGAGAGAAGAGACAATATCGTGCATAACTGCCGGACTTCTGGCCTTTCTGCCGAGGCTTTTTTTCAAGAGTCGGAGGATCCATCCGTCGATCCATATATGAATATGATGATTAACCCGTGAGTATTTGTTTAATCGCGCGCTAATTGGCATAGTTTAACGAGTGAACATTTTTACGAAACAATTGACGCAGGGGGGTTCCTCCGTTGGCATGGTGTCCGGTTTACAAAGCGGGGAGCACCATTTGGAAGAAAAATTTTGCCATACTCAGCGGTGACGCCAAGTCCGACGTTCTGCGCACAGGCAATAGCGACCCTTTGGATTTGGATTTAGAGGCGATCATCCAGGGACGCTATACACTCACCTATCCTGTCAGCCAAATGAGGAAGGTAAATATTTCAACTTGTCCCTTTTACCTTGCTACACGATCGTACTACTAATGCCGAAAATCAATCTACTTCAGAGAGCCACCGGGATGGCGACCCTTATGGTGGTGAGGCATCCTTTCGAGCGACTGCTATCGGCTTACAGACACAAGTTGGAAAATCGACAAGACCAAGAGTATTACTACGAACGTTTTGGTAAACGCATCGTGGAGAAGTATCGTCAAAAGTCGTCGAAACATACGCAAGCCGAGCCGACGTTCACTGAATTCTTGAACTTCATCGTCAACGAGCAAGAAACCGACGATTACTGGGCGCCTTATAACTCGACCTGTTATCCCTGCACGATCAAGTACGACTACGTGATGAAATTCGAAAACCTAGTGGATGAATACAACTTCTACCTCTTCATAACCGGTATGCATAAGCACGGCTTTCCCTACCCACTCACGCCACTTCCCGAGAACGACCCAAAAAGTTCAACGTCCCAAAAAGTCAAGGAGTATTATTTTAAACAAGTGCCCACCAAGCTACTTCGCCAAGTGTACGAGGTCTACAAGCTTGACTTTATCTTGTTTGAATATCATCCCGATGAATATTACTCATTTTCGATGAAAGACTCGGACACTGAAAAAGATGTTGAAGTCTATGCGCATGAATAAATTTTATATATCTACTTACTTGTCCAAAACGTGACGCGTTGAGATACGGCCATAGTATAGAGTTGAAATATCATTTGAGGGACTGCTACTAGCAGCGACGTGAATAGATTCAATGTAAAGGCTTCATTTTCTAATCGAAAAATCCAGTCTTTCTCTTTTAAAGTATTTTTACTTTTCATGGACTTTAGTACAGAGTTGAGTAAGAAATAAAATCTGCCAACAGAATAAATTTTAACAATTTTCCAAATCAAATTGGAATATTCTGAATAAATACCTATGTATTACTGCTAAGTGAAACATGTGTGAGATCCATTGAAATAGCTTCAATTTTCCATTTGTTTGATACCATTTTAAACTTAGTAACTGGAGAAAGAACGATGGCACTAGAATCAGTAGAGCTGTACAATAAGCCCATGACTTATTTGTATCAAACCAATGTTCAATCACCGCAATGAGATCTGTCAAAACATAGAACCATGTATTCAAATAATATGCAATGATCTCACCAATAAGAATGCTGATATAGCTATTAATTTTAAGAATTGTATATACGTGTAATTGTATAGTATTTTAATTTAAATTTAATCATGATTCGTGTGCTAATATAGCCACTAATTGTAAGAATTGTATATACGTGTAATATTTTAATTCAAATGTTATCTAGTTAAAATGTCAAGTTGTTCATTGACTTTTAGCTCATTGACTTTAAATGAATTGTACATAGGGTTTATAGAACTTTTAAACAGCAGTAAAAATAAAAAAAAAAAATAAAATAAAAAAACATTTGTAAGTTTTGTGAAACGTTATTTATTAAATGCTTTAGTTTGTTTTTTTGTTTGAAAAAAAATGTATAGATAAGAAGAAGAAAGAAATAAACTTGGTTTAACCTGTGACAATGGTAGCAGCAAAGAGTGCTATAGTGAGACCATAGAATACAAGGTCGAGGGTCCTGCGAGTCGTATCTCGATTTTCGCAATATTCCTGCGACTTGTTGTTCAACGCTGCCATCGTCGTCTTGGTCAGCGAAAGACGCCGCCTCCGCCTCGGTGTCGAGTCGGACTATCATTTATCGCTTACGCTCCGCAGGGCCCTAAATACTTGATTGAGACGAACTTGCACGTTATGTTTCTTCTATCTCGGAAAGCAAAACAAATCGCTCCGACGACTACTGCACACGCTCTTTTTCGCAACGCCGAGAGCGTACAACAACGCAGCGCTCTTCTTCTTTCCACTTCTTCTCTTCTCTTCTTGTTTGCCCTACAACAGCAGCAGCAGCAGCACCACCGCCTCCAAATACATATATACGAGAGGCAGAGGGAAAAAAAAGAGAATCGTCTAAGCAACAGGTAGCTATAACGAAAAGATGCACCGGTCTCGTTTGCCGCTCGCGCAGCTCTCGTGTAGCTGCAGCTTTTGTAATGCGCGCGCGACGCCTTATTTTATCGGCGATCGGTTACACATCGCGAGGCACGTATCGCAAACTCCAAGAATGTTGAGTAATGTAAACTTTAATGCAGACAGGTACTTGTTGCCTACGTACTTTGGGCACACACGCGATCTTTCGTTGAGCAAACGCAGCAGCAGCACTGCACAAACGACACATACCGGGCGCCGCTTCACTTCTTTCTTTCTTTCTCTTTCTCTTTCTTTCTCTCTCTCTCTCTCTCTCTCTCTCTCTTTCGTTTTCTCTTTCTTTCTTCGCATCACATTTGGTATATGCTACGCTATACCTGTGTGGTACAGGTATATACGTATAAACACGCACATTCCTCATTTTGTTCCTTTTGTTTTCGTTCGGTGCGTGGGGAGGGTTTTAGAAGCTGCGCGCGAGCTCCGACGTCCAGTAATGGCCATCCACTATACACTATTCCTTCAGGCTCTGAACTCTCGATGCGATCGTGATTTGCGGAGATATAGAGTGGCTCTGGTTGCGGTTTAAAATTTGATTGTAAAGACTCGCGCGCCGGCGCCCCAACGTACTTTTTTTTCGACGTCGGTACACCTAGTCTTCGCAGCTCGCCATCTTATACCGATGCTCCTACTACTGACCCTGTTATGAATGAAGGTGTGAATGAATGAGTATGAATGAATGGAAAACATTACAAAATTTCATGTAAACTGTCAACACCAATGCTACTCACCCACTTAGTTCTGTCTAGATGAGTTTGTTCAAGTTCTTTACAAGATTTGGACAAAGTTTTTCCAAGAGAGAGTGCATTGATTCAAAAGTAGACAGATTCGATTCTACCTCTTCAAATGGTTGTTCTTGCATATCCAACATAAGTTTAACTTTCAACAAATCTGTTTGGAGAATTTGATACACTTGAGGATCCTGAGGTTTATAAATTAATAGATAATTTTTTATAACATTTATTAGAGGAATAACTGTTGCATTATAGTTGGTAATCTCGCATAATTGATGAAAAGTTTCAATTAACTGAAGTGCCCATTTGCTTGAAAATTTATTTAAAAGTAAAGTCAAGCATTTACTATAGTCTGCGCAACTTTCTATGTTAAAGTGAAGTTTCATTTGGTTAATAGTTACTTGAATGATTGTATCTCTTTCAGACCAATCATACATTTTCTTAGATTCACAAAATTTATCATTGTATTCAAAAATATCCAATAAACCTGCAATACAAAAGTATAGAGGTAATAAAGGTTTTTTTTCTGTCTTGTAAGTCATATTCAATAAAGTGTCAAAAATAACTTTATCTAAATTAGCTTTTTGTAAAAGTCTAGTCTTAGAACAGCTGTTGATAATCATTTGAAGGCATTCTAAACCAGTTAATTTGTTTTCTTCAACGTAATCATCGCAAATGATCAAAGCAGTAGGTATTATTGAAAATAGTTGAGAAGAGAGAATAGGTGTAACTGCATTCAACTGAGATCTTGTCATAGAAGATGATATGGTCTGCAAGAGCCATTTGTAACAGGCAACAGCTCCTGGATAACTTTTCCATGTATCTTTTAGTAGTTTTGGACGTAATTCAACAGATATCTTGTTGAAATTATCTTCGTTCTCAAGCCAAATTCCTACATTTTCACAATTAAAGATTTCACAGAGTTTATTTTCAATTAATTTAGCTTGCTGTACATGCTCTTCATCATTCCAAAGTTGCAAAGAAGACTGTTCTCCAACAATAATAAAAATTTTTATAAAAATTTTTTCTATGTTAGAATTTATAATTATCTTATCTTCTAATAAGTTTTTGATGAGCTCAAGATTGCATTTCAAAGTTTCTTTGTAATTTTTAAAATCGTCTGCTGCGCAAGGACGAATGGATTGCGAATGTTTTGGCACTAAAGTCTTTTCCACCAAGGCAACAACTTTTTCCACATCGTCTCTCGACGTTAATGCACGATCCATCATGATGAGTTTCAACAAATTAAAATGATGTCTTGTTGGTTTCAGGAAAATTGTCAAAGTCTACACGCGGTTGATGTATTCGTTTTTATATACAAAACAAAAACAAGTAACTATGCGAGCATCAACTTAACTCTCGAGTGTCCGTAGTAAGATTCGCCGGCACGTGAATGTTTTGGTTTTTACACTTGAGCCAAATCGCCGCAAGGAGGCAGTATCGTCCAATTCATTCGTTCGCAACTATTGAAAAACAATAATCTGACATTTTGAATCCAACTATCATTACATTGCTATATCTTTTTTCTATGCACATAAATGATATATTTTTAGATGCGTACAAAGACTAATACTTATGGTCTGATAAATTGAAATTATAATAAACTAGGATAATTAGAAAATGGCATAGCAAAGGTATGATCATTACGTTTTGTCCGTTAGCAGATGCCGGTTACCTGCACAGGCTTTGGCAAAATTGGCGCGTGCGCAAGAGAAATTCGCGACAAACGTGCGTTTTCAAATGCAATACTGTCCACTGTATTCCTACTATAAGCGTTGTACACAAACACTCAGATCTTGACAGTTGATGCTGAAATCGCTAAATTCGTAAGAGTTCTCAACGTTTTTGAATAATCCAATCAAGTTCACGTACGCGCAAGTGCAAAGGATAGATTAAGATCAGTATCAACCGTGGGCTAGGATCAGTTTTCATTGTTTTTTTCAGTTTCTCTAAATAAGTTGAAAAGCGACATCGTAAAGTGAATGAATGATATGAACGTACACTGCTACAGTTTACGATATTGACAGCTGCAGCGTATTACACTACAAATACAAACAGTTGTGAGGTTTGTAATCGAATTTCCTTTATTATAATTTAGCTATCGAAAATCAGAATGATCGTGTCAATTTTACAATCGGTATATTTTCCCATTCATATCAATGCGACTAGATATAAATTTATTTTGAAATTCACACGTAGGAAAAAATAGAAACCACTGAAATTGAATCCCTAATCTAGTAAACAAGTGTTTACGATGTAAGTAAAAACAGGTATTTGTTTAGATACGTGCAAAAATTGGCACAGAGGTTATGACCACGAAATTGGAGGGAAGTTTTTCGATAATTCTTTTCATTTAATAGTTGCAAATTTTTATGAATAAATTTGGATATTCGAACGCAACCAGTATTGAAAAATTGTATGAGGTAGCAAATTTACAGCACCATGAAAACGTTGAATCCACTGAGTTTGGGAAATAAGCAAGAAAATGTAACTTCACATAGTATCTATCAATATTTATTCCTTGTTATAATGATTACTATTTTATCTTACAGGCAATCATGTGGAATTATCCACAATTTTTGGCCAGAGAAAAATCTGAAAAGGCAGGGGCATCGAAAAATCCTCGCACTCGCTCACACAGTCATCCGAGTACTGGACGAAAGGTACAGGCGCAACAGTTACCCGATGACTTACCTGTCAAAAAAAAAACAATTATGAAGAATACAAAACATCGAGTTGATCAGAAAAAAATTCAAACTGAGCGTCAGAAACTGGAAATAAGTAGTAATATTCCGGAATTAAAAAAAGATGAAATTATCAATGAATTGAAAAAAGAGATCGAAGATTGGAAGCATCAAGGATTAGCCTCTTATAACTTAATTACTCAATTGGATACTTATAGCGATAATCAGCAAAAACAGGAAGCGCGTAAGTATGCTTTTTAACTTCAATTTATAGTATTCTGTTCTTTCAATACATTATATTTTAATCAATACTACAGTATTTATAGTTAGAAAGAAAATATCAATAATTTGTCAACAATAACATAAAAGATTTTTAATTTCGTTGAAAAAAGAAATTTTATCATAGTTATTACTTTTTTTTTTACTTTTTCGTATCATACCATCATAAGCCGAAATAGCTCAGTTGGGAGAGCGTTAGACTGAAGATCTAAATGTCCCCGGTTCAATCCCGGGTTTCGGCATAGTTGATCATTTTTTGGATTTTCAAGATCTGTAACAGTGAGGCTCAGGGTTTTCATCTCCGAAAGAGATGAAACTACTTTTATGGATAAAATATCCTCGATAGGAAACCAATCCTAAAATGAATGATAATAATGATTCGAAATAATTTTTTATTTGACCATTATTATTAACATTTATTATAGAAACTTTGAAAAAAACTGACATTTATTTTAGTGAAACTTTATTAAACTTATGTATTTTTTTCCAGGAACAATCGATAAAAGTGTGAGATCGCCACGACTAGTAACGACTTCGACTCAAACTCTCGACGAACACTGCAAACTTTCAAGAGCAGAGAGGTGAGCTTTTCACATTCCGATAAATCTAAATCGCCGTCTTAGAGAACCCCAAAAAATTTAGTGAAAACCCTTTTGTTTGCGTTAACATTTTTTTCATAAAATTCGATGTGCGTATCCAAATTTGTAAGCCTGCCTCATTTAAAATACTCGAAACATTGTAGATTGAGACATGGGTTGCTCACCAGTGTTTCTATATAAATTACATAATACATCTTTCAATTCGTCTTTAGTCTCAATGTGTACATGATTGTTGATCATAAGTTTCTAATTACAAATACACATTACACTAGTCCCTTTGATGAAAACAATAAAAAATGATTCTGAAATCCATCTTTGCCGAAACCCGGGATTGAACCGGGGACATTTAGATCTTCAGTCTAACGCTCTCCCAACTGAGCTATTTCGGCTTGTGAAAACTAGAGAAAGCTAGTACAATGCGAATCCACAGTTTTCATTACTTCGTTCAGATTTTAGAACAAAATTTGTAACCGATCTTTAAACGTGAGACTCTAAATAATAAGTTAAAAATAGATATGATTTAACGGTAAAAATTAAAGATACTCTTTGTTTGGCATCGAAAGCGCGCGTTTAATAATAATTTATGTACAGGCATACGTCATGAGAGGAAAATGAAATGAATTTGGTGTATGGTCAGCTGTTGCCAGCTTATGCAAGTATACAATTTACGAATCGATCGCGTAGCAGACTTTTAACATGGAGTAAATACAATACGTGCAGCGGTGTGGCACATGTCACCATGGAAAAAGAAAAACAGAGAGAGAGAGAACGATAGCAACTGCTGCAAGTGGACGCTGGGCTGACGTAATTTACCCTCCCTTTACCCTTATGTATAATGAATTCGATTTCTCACTCGGTTCGTTTATGTGTACATCGGGTCTGATGTACTGAGACTCCCCTAATGCAACGTTCGTTCATACTCATTCTCCTGGAGTCTTTTCACGTTTTCGGCTTATGTCGCTAATAATGGCTCTGGGCGATTCAATATATATGTACTACTGTGCTGTAGGAGCGAACAAGTGCACTAGCGTATAAAGCGATAGATACATAGAATTCACTTGCCGCTCAATTATTCTATGGTAATTATTTTACATCTCTCACTTTCTCTTTTCATCTCCCTCTAGTTCTTTCTTCGAGTGAAATTCAATTTGAATGAAAATGACAAGGATAACGCAATTACGTTACTCGTGCGCTTATGAATTCGTACTGTGCCAATGTATTGTAAACAGGGAGTTTGTTCTATTTGATTTTCTTTTGATCTCATGCGATTTTTTGCTAAGGGTGTGATTGTAATTTTTTGTAACCAATTGCAACTAGGGCCCTTTTCTCACTTATTCAAAATTATTGATTAATAAAATACATGTTCATAATGAGTATGAAAAAATATCATCCTTTACATCGTTTTTTGATAAGCGCCGATCTCACATTTTCTGGAAACCTATTTTCTCGGCATCAGCGATTTCTCTTTTCTCTATCTTCGCAGCGTTCGCACTCGAACGAACTCTAAAAAACAACCCTCCTTACATATTCTTGTATTCTTTACTGCATCTGCATCATCAGCAGTTAGTTTTGCTATTGCGCATCGTGTACTTCACCCATTTGTGCACTGCGCCGCAAAAATCGACATTCATCGTACAGTTTGAGCCCTATTCAAGGCACAAAAAATGAAAATTGACGTAGAAAAGTAAAAAAAAGATTCTGTAAGCAGCAGTATATTTACAGGAGTCTTAATACGTAGGATCCTACAAACATTTGACAAAAAACACAATGAATGTTCACACGTCTGAAACTCTATATGCCACCGCGAACGCGTTAATTCTTTTTATTTTTCACGTTGCTCGAATAATGCGAAGCCAAGGGACCCTATAATTTGATCATAATTTTTCTTTTATCGTTCTATTAGTCCAAAGTATGACACATCATCGAGTCACTGAACTCGAAATTGTCGCATTGATCCGTAACTGACTTTGATGCATTAAGCTTCGTACATGCCAAGATTGAAGTAAATTGACCTAACATAGGGGCTTATAACGTGATATCAATACTCTGTATGTAGTGAACTAGACAAGCGAGAAAAAGAAATTATTATATCGACTGACACATAACGGTTATTAGTAACCTTTTAAATGTCATACCCACAGTAATTATTACTTAATTTAAAATTTTTCCCGATACATATGCTCTAAAATAGATATTTTAGAATAGATTTTTTTTATCGAGTTGAAAAATTGAAATTTTCTTGAAATAAAATTAATAATAATACGTTACGTTCCGTAGGTTGATAATTGAAATTCGTGAGATTCGGTTAAAATGTTTGAATCGGACGATGCATTTCTTTCCATACAGCAAACGATGTCAATGAAATGGTTGCATTCGTCAGGCGCTACATTTGTATTTCAACAAAGCCTAAAAAAACACTTCAATAATTTTCTAATGCTATTCTGGTTAAATGCAACAAAAAACCTTTACTCGTATTTTGAACAAAGATTTTGAGAGAACATTTTAAAAAAAATTATTCAGTTGAATTTGTTGCATGCATGTATGTGGGCGCATGCACTTTTCTGTCTTTGTTTCTTGCGTGTTAAGCACTCGCTGGCGAAGGTTCGGTAAGCGGCAACGTCGCGATCGTCTGCTCAAAGAGAAGGTTCAAGGGTATTACAATTTATACTCGTGCACACACAGATACATACACATAAAGATATCGGATGGACGATATTCGCGTCTTCGATAACTTTGGAGACTTTCTTCATTATCAACGTACCCATAAATAGGTAAATCTTCAAACAAAATTGAGTTATTTTCTAAAGATAAAAAATGTTATATTTAAAGTTAAAATCTTTAAATAAAAAGAAAATGTAAATTAATTTAATGACAATTGTTAAAAATTGTACGCGTGCCTATGAGGCAAATTCAATATATTTTTCAATTATTATTTCCGCTATAGAAATTCTATTGACGAAATAAATGTCTTTGGGCAAAGAAAGGAATCTTTGATGAATTCTCAAAAAAAAAGTAAAAGTAGTCAAGTGTTTCTGAAATTAAATATTAAAAATGGTATTGTACTTGAAGAGTGGTTGCTTTATGTCCCTTTGGATTATATTATTTTGTCTTCTTTCCGAAGCTGCAGGAATCTAATGGCAGAAATCTCGCGTAGGTAAAGTAATATGCTACCAAGTGACGTATTCAATCAGGATTGTGGTCGAAAAGTTTATACGCGCTTGCTTTATGCGCTTTTTACGCGTTTGTTTATAGACCTTGCACATGCTTCTCTCTCCCTTTTTCTCTTTGTTCTCTCACTTGTATATATACGGTATGCTCGTCCCTCGTACGCGTACTTGGGTATTTTTTTCTTCGTTCCACTCGCTCGCTACTTCCTTTTTCTGACTTGTTTTATTCTTGACTCTCTCTCTCTCTCTTTCTCTCTGGGCTTATGCTTCACTTACTCTTTCACTCCTTTTCTGCATCGTTTGCTTTCCTTGCACTGCTCGCTCTTGCAACGGGAAATATCGTACACAATATTTCGCATATCGCACGCTCGGGGACTGGCGCGCTACAGCTCGCTCTGCAGCCATTGTTTTTTAAATATCGAGTGAGAAAGATTGCCACCGACGATTTCTTCGAAAAGTATTCGTACTGCACCGGCTTCGCGAGAAATGCATACCCAGAGATCATAAAAGCCACTTGTATTATTTATAGTGCCATAATTCTTATAAAGAGTAAAAGTGTTACAGTGGTCGCGCGGCCTAATTAACGAACGCGCGCGCCTTTGAAAGAAAAACCATTGCATTTGCAAAACAATGGCTTTTTAATTAGATAAGGCTGAATCTAGCTGGAAATCTCTTAACCATTTTTCCGAATCATTATTAGCGTCTCGTTTAAATCACTCGTTGAAAACCCTATTGTAAATTCGCATTTTCAACGATACAAGTATCTCGTTTCAGAAGCTTATGAAACGAGGAATTGTCCCGCACTGCAAGCACATGTTCTTATCTGTCAGTTTCCGCGTGTAAATTTAAAATATCACCATAGCTGCGACAACAAAACAGCAATCGTCTCTCGTTTCCCGTCGTTTTAAGTCCGTCTTCTGGACGGACGCTTCGCTATCGCATTCTCTTGTGCAACTATAATGCGGAGGCCAAATACAAAATATTTTTACCGACTTGCTTTGTTTATTTGTCGAATTATCACATATGAATCCCAATTTCAGGAAAAATATGGTTGAAATGTATACCATTCATGGGTGGAAAAAAAGTCCGATTCTATGTAGCAATAAAGATGCACCCTTTAAGCTGCTTATTACCCAATTAGGCGCATTTGCATAAACGAATACGTAAGCGAATAGAGAACTGCATGTATAAAAATACATGGTCCGTGCAAACTTCATGCCGAACAGTTACCGCGCCGTAGCGCAAGAAAAAAAAATTTTCTTGGCCCATTTTACTGCATACGTGTTGGAGCGCGGCTGCATGCGCCGGTACAATATTACTGCATATTAAAGACGTAACATCTGCTTTCTGACAATAGTGCGCACACATACTGCCAAAAAATTCATTGCTCGCGTTTATTTCCTCTCTTGCTTTCGATCGGGCCTCGACATTTTTAAGACGGGCATATGCGTGCCTAACATCTGTCCTTTCTTTATTCATCTTTTTTTCGTAGGGAGGTATTACGCATTTGCAGCCGGCGTTACAGCCGCACGCGTGCCACTATTTTTTCGCCTTACGTATTTGCAGCCGACTGTTATGAGACGAATACAAGGACAAGATGGTAGATTACACCTCTTGAATTTAGAGCGACGCGGGTGTTGTACTACTAATTATTGGACAATTTTCACCTGCATTCGATGGAAACTCAACGATTTACTTCATCATTTTCTTTTTAATGAAAATCTGAGCCAACTTTTTTTTCTAGCCGTCTTATGAGCAATAAAGCTTCTGATCTGTGATGTCAAAGACCTTATTACTTTGTTTGGTTTTTAACAGCAGCGCAGAGCGCGCGAATTTATACACCAACATCTGCCTTCGGATATGTATATTAAGCATCCGGCTGGGGCAGATTTGATCCGCGCGTTAAAAGCGAATGTATGCCTTTGAGACGCCACGTGGGCCGGAAGTTTTTATTTTCAAACTAGTTTGGCGTATCAGGCCTTGAATCAATTTATAAAAAAATCATTTTTCTAAAGCTGCAGCTGTACTCGTATGACTCCTTGCTTCAAGATATAATATAATCGCACAAAAGAATTTTAAATCTGTTCAAGAATTTTTTTCACCAAAATTAATGACAGAGCCGAAGAGCGTTGCATAAATGAGTCCATCTATCTGTTTTCAAATTATTGTATAAAAATTATTTAATTACAAGAGGGAAATACTCTTTGGAAAGCTCAACTCGTTATTTCAATTTGAATGGTACTGAATGAAATAAGTATAACATCTCATTAGTGTAACTTTTTAATTTTTTCACTCAAAATTTTTAAATTATTTTATAAAATGTCTGCCTTTCAAAGTGACGAAGAAAAAAAGATGAATAAGTACATTTATTACATTTACATCGCCCGAAGAATAAATTTGTTACTCGTCCAAAACTCGAGATTATAGAAGCACATATCATTCGCGAAACTAGTAAAAATTTTAAGTACTTGAAAAGTAGGCCGATAGAGAAGAGATGGGTAAACGATAAGCGTATTTATAAGTTATGGTTTATTTGACGAGCGATAATCGCGCTCCCAAACATGAGCCTCTTTAGCTCAGTGGTAGAGCACTGGTCTCGTAAACCAGGGGTCGTGAGTTCAAACCTCACAGGAGGCAGTCATTTCTTTTGCTGATTCGGCTTTTGATATTTTTTTTTATTTTCAGTTTGGTTAGTTGTGCGTTACGTAAATAACAATACAATTCGATGCGACAGAAAAGATACAAAGATTCTTAGTAAAAAACAAAGACAATTCGTAACAAGGTATACAGCATAAAGGTTAGATAGAAAATAAAAATTTGGAGCAATAATGTTTTGCGTGCAAATTTTCGATCAGGTCAGCAATTTTCTTGTCCGTTTTAACGTACACGAAAATGCTGAAAAGGAAGTGAAAATGGCGAAAATTCCGGAAAACTCGGACGCATTAGTTCGTCCGGCTGTAAGTGGAGCTAACGAAAGGCGAGTTTGTTTTGATTCGTGCGGAGCCGAGTCGGCTCGGATGTAGGCATAAATAAAATTTGCCTCGCACACATACAAATACTAGGCGTAAGTAGAGTGAGGAGAAAAGCAGAGCCGAGAGCGACAGGTTGGGCTTCGGCGCAGGAGTCGAGCTCAAGGTCTCGGATGTTTGCAGGCCTATTACAGCTGGTCGACGTCGCCTGTGCGTGCGCGCCAATGTTGGTACACGAATTAGCGGCCTGTATAGTACAAGTAGCTGCGCAACGCACGAACGAGCCGTAGTATGAGCAGTATATAATACTGTAGGAAAGTCGAAACGAAGGGCTGCCGCTCGCTCCCAGAGGACTGTAACCTTGATGCAGGCCAAGAGACATCGGTGGGGCCTTCGAGTGGCCCAATGAAAAGAAGCGAGGATGAAATATTCAAAGCTTTTCCAGAACATATTGTGCTCCATTAATAATGAATCAGGATGGCGCATGCGATAGGTACGGTAGATCGAGCGATAAGCTTAACGAGCCAATCATTAGTTTGTTTTACATGCCTGCGAGATTTGCCTGTACAAGAGCGAAGCTTTAGCGAGTACAAGAATGCGCGCGAAAAGAGACAAAATTGCGCGCGAACCCGCGCAAAAAGTCAAAGAAACTCGTTTGCCTCGTTATTATCATCATTATATTTACGCACAAGTATAGGTGCAGGAGATGGCGATTGGAAGAGAGAAAAAAGAAGCTTTGGCTGGATTCTGACCACACACGCATCGACGTTGCGGCTTACGAGCTGTCGTCGGTGTACGGCTTATGAACCCGTTGCGGGAGAGAAAATAAAAGGAGTAAGAGCTGCATCGGGTATGAATCAAAGCCGCGGATACACCGGGGATGCGACCAAGTACCTCGAAGCCGGTTTTTTTTGGTCGAGTCCTCACCCGAGCTATATTTGTCAAATTCGAGCACGAAATTAGCTCGATGCAGCGGATGCAAATGGCAGCAACTAACGAAGCTCGTCGCGCGCAAGATGCTCGTACATGACTAGATTGCGCTGTGCAGCAGAAGTAGCCGTCAAACTTTGTTCGAGCTCTCGAGAGCTACGTAGGTAGGCGGTAAGGTCCGTCATCATTTGGAATTCGAGGCGCGACGAGCCCGAAGCCAGTAACGTAGAGCATGAGCAGTGTAGTACAGCTCAGCCTAGGTATAGGTATCACGTAGTAGATGTGCACGGCGGTCACATCGCGGCCGGCTGCGTGCGCGCATCGACGGCTCCTATATGTGTGCGCGCGATAATACAAGAGCCAGGCGAATTTCGTATTCGTCGCGCGAAACCGTACAGGCCCCCCGGAGAGCATTGTATGCGCGACACGTACGAGCCCCGCTATTCGGCACGACTAGCCGCCGCAGACGGCGACTCGTGAGTGCATGAGCAGCTACGTATCTAGCTCCGCGAAGCCGGTGACAATTTTTCCCTTCCTTTTGCCTTCTTTTTTTCCACATTTTCCTATGGCAAATTACAAACGCACACTTGGCTGAGCTGCAAAATTAAGACGCGGCGAAATTCATCGGCTAGCGAACTTTGAAAACGTCATCGCTGCGGCTCGCTGCGGCTCGAAAATGCGCTGAATTCTGGCCGCGTACAAAGCCACGGCGCGTCATGAATTTTCAAGTTTGCCGTATAGAGCAATCGAACGTCGCTGCTGCTGCTGCTCTGTTTTTCTTGCCACGTACGCTGCGGAGCTGCAGGCCTTCTACGAGGCTAGCGAAGCCCCGAGCCACTAGCAGCAGCCTTAGCCGACGAAAATTACAAAAATTTACGAGGCTGCTAGGCTAGAATAGCCGACGACGATTTTCCGCTCGAATTTAGCGCCGCTCCGTGTCACGCATGGCAGCGCGAGAACCAAAAGCTCCTCCGATGCAAATTCGATGCATGCGACTCGTTCCCCGCGCTTATCCTGTCTCGACTGCACCAGTATCGCATGCCAAAGAAACTCTTGCTGCAGCTTCGTTGGGAACGGCCTTCGCCGCCATCTACCTGCCGCCTCTATTCCCATTTGTACGAGAGTCGTGGCTTTTTATAATTACACCTACGTACAAGTCCTTCCCCCTTTAGACGGCATCTATTCGATCAACGTTGTTTCCTTAATTACATAGGCAAACGTAGCAAACTGCTCGAATATCTATTATGCGAAATTTCGTCGTCGGGGCCAACAGGTGCCATCTCCGTTGGAAATTTCGTCGAGAAATCATAAAGCACGAGTCGCAAAGTAGTCGAAAGGATGATTAATGGTAATCCATCAACAGATGCTCGTTAGATGTGATTCGGATCGGCCGATAAAATCTTGTCCATCTCTAAGTAGCGAGCAGAGCATTAGAAAAATCCTACCCCATTCGTTGTGGCGCGCCACCCTCTTTCTCGATAGCTATTTTCTTTTGGCAAAACACGACTCGAGCTTTCGGCATTGATAATAATCAAAGCAAGCATACAGCTCGAGCATCCAGTGGCATTACAAGTCCAGAAGCGACGGCTCAGCTGGTAATTCGGCAAAGAGCAACGTCTTTTTCCAGGCCATCTGCCCTTTGGCACATTCGCGCATTATTGTATATAACTGCAACGACGTCTTCCGCCGAATGGGCCTATACTCGACTCCGTAGGACGGAGCTGCGATTCACCTGCTGCTCGCGTTGGACAAACATCAGGTGCAAAGGACGAGAGGGAAAGAGAGCGAGAGAATATACATGTATGTGTGCGTGTGCACGCTCACAAACCGGAACGTCGTCCTGCTGCAGTCGTTTGCCTCCTCGCATGTGCATTTAATACGTTATGCTTGGCCGCACGCAGCACACGCACACACAACTGCTTATATTATGCTGGACTGCTCAGCTGCGACGAAGGTTATATCGTGCGCCGGCAAAATCAGCACGAAGGTTAAGAGAGCGTCGCTCTACGCTCGCTGCCTAGACGCACGATTTTCGAGCTTGTACGTCGCTCGTAGGACCGTAGAAAAACGCCTCGACATTTTTTCCAGACCAATTTCAGCGCCTTCTCCGCAGCACACATGTTGCGAGGCTCTCCTTTTTTTCTGCCCAGCTGTACGTGGTAGCCGTTTAATTTTGCCAGCCCAAACTTTAATTGTTTCGGTTTCGCTCCGATGCATCCGCACGAGTCCGTACTTACTTTGTACACACGTGCACACGCATTAAGCCCGGCCGACGGCCTGCAACAGCTGTTTTCAGCGGCCATCCTTCTTGCCGCGCACACTTTGTAATAATGATGAAAACGAAAGTTTTGCATGCACCTTACGGCATAATCAATTAGCCCAACAGGTGATGTTGCAGAAAAATGCGACTCCGCAACATTTTTCGACAAATACGACTCCTTTATCGACCGTATCAATCTATATAGTCGCTTTTTTCTTTGTCTTTGACGAATTTTGATCAACGCTCTATATGATTTACTCGTTCAATCGTATTACTTCCTCATTAAGCCTAGTATGAGTTAGGAATGTACGAATGTAACGACTCATTAGCATATTCTAATGTCTTTAGTGTAAACAGCGAATAAAATTAAAGATCGCGAGTCAGTGTTACTTGAAAGAGTAATCGATACGTGTCAAAATTTTCTTCTACGGACAAACATAAATTGAGGCTTGTCAGCGCGACCAACGAATCCTAAAGAGCAAAATAACTTGAAATGATAATTTGCTCAAAGCACACGCTACTCTTCGTTCGGTATTTAAATACGAGCTTGTGACTTGGCACGTGCGATTGACACATCTACCGCGCCATAGTAATTTGTGTAGATTCTATCAACTCATAATTGATTAGGTTAATAACACTCTGGACGATTTACCTACATCATTATATTTACGCATCGGTGCTTGTTATTACTCGGATCGTCAAAGTTATTGTAAAGGATTTATTCTATTTTTTAAATCGATCATTTTTAATTTTTCCCGACAATATTAAAATATCTGAGAATTACTTTTGAAAAAAGTAAGTCGTACGAGCTTGAATAATTATTCCAAATCATTTACATCATTCTCGAAGTAAGGAAATTTAACAATTGTATTTACATTTTTCAACATTACTCTACGTAATTGACTAAGAGGATAAGAGGCAGAGGAAAAAAAGGGGAAAAAAAGAATTTTGATGCCGGTTACGACACACGCGGGCAGAGGACTGACACACGGGCAAAATTACTCTCAGACACGAGATCTATTGGTAAATAATAGCTCGCATGTTTCGAGGCTTAAATAGTGCACAGACATCGGGTAGATCGCGAGCCGTACAGCAGAGTTACGGAACTCGTTAAGTGATTTCTCCACGCCACCGACGAAAAAGTCGTAATCTTTTTCTTGCGTGATTACACGGGCAATTTTTTCATGCCGTCGCGAGCCCTCGATAACTTTTGGCTTTCGAACTTGACGTTGATTTTTCCCGAAAACGGTAATTTGCCTGCAGTTGCATCGATATCGGCGAAAAAGAGAAAGAGGAAAATTCGAAGGGAGTCAGATGAACGGGGGCGGCCTCGCGATTGTCTGAACCGAAACTCGCGAGCACAACGAGCAGTAGTACCTTCAGACGCAGCATTGATTTAAAATACGAACTATTGAGCAGCGACAATGGAAGCCGTGCAAATATGAGAACCGAATGTAATACGGGAATATCGCCTCGATAAGCGATGTGGGCATAAATGAAGTCGGAACAAAAGATGTACTTGCGGGTGCAAAAAGTCGACTCGACGAATAAAGAGCTGAGACACCTTTGTTGGGCTTGGGCTCGGTCCGTACAGCGCTGCCTCTGCCCGAACATTACGCCCGGCCGGATCGTCGACTGCAAATAATGGAAAGACTGGAAAAGTGTGCGATATTCGAAAATGCGATTGCGCAAACGACGCGTGCAATTTCAGTCAAAAAATCATTACATTACTCGATGCGCGCGGAGGAAATGGCGGGAAACGAATCCATCCGCGAGTCGTGCGCGTACACGTGTGCGTGCGTGCACAATGCCATAAATACTCGGACAGCTCGCGTGAGCTTTTTGCCTCGGAAATAACTTCCTGTGCGAGGTCGATTTGCGACACTGTAATAGGCCAACAACACGCTACACAGTATCTCATTCTTTTTTTCTCTCCGACTTTTATTTCCATCCTGTGGAGGTATCCGCGCAAATTCTCGCTCGAGCTTTTTCACTCGCTCTCCTTCGATCGTTATAAAGTCGTATTTTTATTTCCAACCGGTTGATTTAAAAAGCTCTTGCCACACTAACCTATACCGGCGTCGTTGCGAAAATGTCACACCCTAAATCTATTTTCTCTACCACGACGCACCTAGCTTTGCATGACCAATCACCAAACGTAAATATTTGTCCTGTCTTGCAAGCTCTGCAAGTATTAAGCTCGGTCAACATGCATGGGTCATTTCCTCGTCAAAAATAATGGCGAAATTACTGGGACGATAAGAAGGAATCAACGGAGCTTTGGATAAAGTGAAAAACCGCATCAGCGGCTGAGGTATCATATCGTACGAGAAATTCGAGTTTGAATACGAGAGAATTCAGTATGTGGCTTGGATGGCAGCTAGGGAAGCCCATGACGTGCACGAGTATGCTCGCATCGGATCGAAAAATCCAGGGCTCGTGTATTACAACGTCTCTCTCTCTTTCTGTCTCTGTCTGCTTGGCACTGCTGCTTCCGCACCAGCTCAATATCGTGCTGGGTATAAGCCGCCGTGGCTATGTGTATATATGCGCAGACGGTCGTCGGGCACGACTACGTGTGGGGAGGATGCACGAAGGCGTAGGGCGAGAGATAGGGTGGAGGGCGAGGGCTGTTACAGGCGGCACGAGTGGAGGGAGGGAAAATGGGCTGCATGAACGAGGTTGCCTCTGGTCGTGATATTGACCGCGAGCAGTCCTCCCATGCCTCCTCGCGTATACTCGTAGCTATATGTAGGCACGCGCGTACATAGTAGTAGCGATCGTAGTAGTAGTAGGGTCGGCTGCTAGACGACGGGAGCTCGCCGGGCTCACGGTGGCGGGCATCGATCCGCGCTTACCCGTGCGCACTCACACACGCGAAAGCTCGAGGCATCCTCTCTCTCTCTCTCCCTCCCATCCCACACTTTCGCATCGATTTGGCGTTTTTGGCCCGACGAGCGACGCCGCTCCGGCAGCTTATGAAAGGAGGAGCCGACGATACTACGCTTGGCGATCGTTAACGAAGCTTCCATAGCGAGCTCCAGGCCAAAGCTCTTGGCTAGGATGGGCCTTTTTCGTCCATCTTTCCGTTTCGTCGTTTTAGTCGACACAATTTTCTCGAAAATTATTACATGGACTCGTGCAAGCTCTTCACGTCGTTCGATCGGAGTTGACTTTCGTCGTTACGAAAGCTCGCGATGGTCGGAGGATCGAAACGTAGATAGTCGTGCACGAATGCCATGTAACTCGCGCGTTATTCGATCGCCACGAGCTCGCAAGCTGGGCCACTGATCGCGTGTACGCCTCGTGGTCCGCACGGCTGACGGTCGCGTGACGCAACAGCCAACGCGAGTCCGTGGCTACTCGGCGATGCACACGGGGGCAATGCGCTTGCGCGATCGTCTCTCGCCGTCGACCGATTATATAGTCAGCTTAGCTGGTGTACGTGTGTATGTGTGTGTACGCTGCAGCGCAGACAGCAGTTGGCTGGCTCGGCGTCGATGACGTAGCCACTGGAGGTCACAAGAAGCTGGCACGAGTAGAGGGTGAGGTGCTGCTGCTGCTGGCGACGAGAGAGACGAGGAGCAACGGAGGAGAAGTACGCCGAGCCACGCACTGGCTCCCCAGTAGGCTAGCAGAGAACGTACTGGAAAGCTGGCTCGAGCAGAGAGAGAGAGAGAGAGAGAGAGCGCTAGGGAGGCGAAAATCGATCCGTGCAAACTCGACGAGAAGCGTGCACGCCCTCCGAGTCTGAGCCCCCGACCGAGCTTGCAAGCTCGCGCCAGCATGCGGCAGCTGCCAGTCGCGCTCGATACTACTAGCTACGCGGCTATGTCGCAGTGGCTCGCGTAACGCCCGCCGCCGGAAATACCGATTGGGACGCTCCGTGTCGTATTATGCTCTCGCATGAAATTTCATATAAGCGCGCATTTCGTTAAGCTCGAGCTGAATCGAGCTAGATCCGGTGCAAAAAGCTCACCACGAACGCAAAGCCATCGAGGCGTAGACAGCTGCACTTTGTAGCGGTATGCGCGCGAGACGTAGGCGTGGACGCGGTCTTTAGCCAGCTTTATCTATATAGGCAATGTACCGCTGCGCTCGTTGCGAGCGGATATACGTGCAAACTAGGGAGTGCAGCAAATCGGTCACTGGACAAACTTGCTTTTACATTGCAAGTACGCCGGGCGCTATCCGCTTTTTCTCTTGCTCCTTGGCCGCAGTAGGACGTCCTTTTGCTTTTACGCTCTCTCTCTACAAAGACTCTACAAAGAGGAAAAATGTAATATCCAAGGTTCGCTGGAAGAGGCAAGGAGAGCGGCTTTGCTCGCGCTTAAAAATACACTCCACCGTAGCCATCGCGATCACGTATAGCAGCGAGCTGCAGGCATGAAAAAGAGGAACGTGATCGCACCCGAGAGCTCTACAGTCTCTGTGCTCGGCCACACTTTATTGCAAATCGAATTTTCTCTCCTTTATATAGCTGCGCGCCCGAGTCCAAGACTCGACGAGAGCCCAAAGAGTCCGGAGCGAGCTTGTGTAAGTATGTAGAGCTGCTTGTGTATATACGCCGTACGGTACGTATACGTCGGGGCTTGACTTTTTACGTCGCGGCGATGAGTAATAGTAGCAGCGCGTCCCGTTGCCTCGTCCAATAAATAAGCGAATAAAAGGAGCAGTCGTTGCCATGTTCGAATATAGATGATGTATATAAGACTACGAGCGAGCGACACCTATACACATCGACTCGATGTAGCTAGAGAGAGAGAGAGAGAGAGAAAACGACGATACACATAGAAGGAGAAGTTGCCGTATTGGTTTACAAGAAAACGAATGGCAAAAATGCGTCGTTGCCGCCGCCGACGACGACAAGGCGAGCGCGAGACGCTTACGCTCGCACATATATATACTACTTACCGACTACTATTACTTATGCCGCTGCGGGGGCAGGAGGGCAGCAACGGAAGAGCAGCAAAACTCGCGTCAGGCAAGATAAATAAAGCAAGAAAAGGAGCGAGAGGGAGAGTGAAGGGGAAACGCGCGAGGATGCGGGAGGGAGAAACCGGTTCTCTCTCTCTCTCTCTCTCTCTCCTCTCCTCTCCCGTGTGTATATAAATAAATAAATCCTATCCGTGTGCGAGTACGAGTGTGTAGACAAAGACCTGCAAGACGACCGACGATTCCAGCTAAGAAAGAGAGAGAGAGAACGTACGACGAGCGCGCAAAAATCCAACCATGTGCTTTGCGCGCCCAGGCCTGCTTCGCGGGTGCCCTGCATCCTGCAATTCTTGGGCGGAAGTCGAGCTTGCGAGCTTTCGTGAAAAATTGACTCGTCGTGCTATTTCGGTATGTCGCTGTGCTAAGCAGTCGTCGAGTGGCAGCGATTAATCGATATGCGGCGTCTGCTCGCGAAAGCTCGCGCCGACCTTATCTAATTATTATATTCCTTTATCCTTTATAGTATATACGAGAGGCAAGCTTTTCAGGTGAATAGACTGCGAACGAAGAGATGATCGCACTGCATCGGCATTCGCCAATGAAAACGAAAAAGTGAATCGGAGTGCACGGATGCACCGATCGATCGGAGCGGGGAGCCCCTTGGAAATGCGAAAAATGCGGCACCGACAACTTTGTACGCTCCTGCGAGCAGCGCATGAAACTATGTTGTGTGAGTGCTGTACGGAAAGAGAAAGAGAGACACGCGCAGTAAAGTTCGTTCATGCAGCCACCGACGGCAGCAGCAGCAGCAGCAGCAAACGTATTCACACGCTCAAGCAGCCCCACACGCACACGAGGATACACGGCGTAAGAGAGAGAGAGAGAGAGAGAGAGACGAGCTGAACTGGCAGAAATACTGCTGTTGCATGCGCCAAGCACACTACAGCAGCAGCATGAGCATGGCTTTCTCGTCGCTCGGCGGCAGTCGGCGCGCTCTTGAGGGGGTCGCAGCTCGTTCGTCAGCCATTATTGCTCGCTACGCGCCGACTCGGCAAATATTCTCTCTCTCTCGAGCTGAGTGAGTATACACTGGCAGTGAGCTCGACCGAGCCGAGCTCGACTAAACTCGACTGACTGACTGCTGCGCGCGGCCCTTTACATGCAGCAAAACGTAACCCACTCGTATACATGCGGTGACGTCACGCAAATAGCAGCAGCAACAGCAGATGATGCCGCTGATGATGGTGCCGCCGCCACCGCTCTGCCTCGTGCTGCTTCTCGCTCTACATAGCCAACTCCATCCCGAGTGCGATCTCAGCGGCGTATGATTTCGATGGCAATTTTCGCCCACGAAAACCGAGCATCGATCTTGATCGGCGTCCTTTTAGCTCGAGTCTTGCGCGATTTACGGAACTCGCTTTCCCGCGGTTAAACTTGAGCTTTGAACGAGCTTTTTTCTCCTTTTCCCTTACGTTTCGCCTTTCGCGCGAGGATCCTGCTTTTCGTCGGCTTTTCACTATTTACTTGCACGTAACCCGATATATTTTTACGTGCGGTACTTTACCCGCGTGTTGGGCCCAAATAATCGCGTGAGCTTTTGGGACGTTCTTTATTTTCCAGCCTTTATACTTTTAAATTCAAGTTTCATTCGTATATGACTCGTCTAGTTTTACCGAGCCTTTGTCGGGTTATTCTTGCTTTTTCGAGTTTCATCATATTTCGTAAAAAAAATCGATGATTATAAGCTGAGAAATTGAATGAACAGATAATTTGTTCCAGGAAGATAATAAAAAAGCACTGGTTGAAACGAAGAGACAATCTGCCAATGTTGTAAATGTAACGAAGGCTCGAGCAGAGTGCAGGGAAAAAAGTCGAATCGTCGTCGCTCGTACTTTGCGGCTTCGTTAGGAAAATTGAACAAGTCCAAACTGCAATAATGAAATAAAGCTTTGCTTGGCTATCAATTGAAACTCGGCGTACGTACATGCTAGGCAAGTACATCTAGGTACACGGAGCATCGGAGCGTGTGCTGCAAGAGACAGACCCGCTGCTCGCGATCGTCTCATTAGAATTGCAAATAAAGCTCCACAGTGTGTGTGTGTGAGTATATAAATATAGAAAAGCCCCGCCTGCTCCTGTCTGCGCGTGTCTCTGCGGCTGCGGTATTTCTCTAATTACTCGCAAGGTGCTCGCGGTGCAAAGCACGCAATCGCATAGTCGCATTACTGCTGGATTCGCGAGTGTCGTAATTAATTATCTGCAAAAAACGACGTTACACGAATGTATTGTTTACACGAGTCGAGTCGATATCGCGATACGATTGCTGGCGTCGATGAGGCATTGACACGTCCAAGATACGTCGATCGTCCTTTACAACTGAGCCCGTTGTCTCGCTTCTACTCGATCGTTGCGAAAAATTATCTCTATCTTTCGGTCTGCTAATTACGAGTACGCGCCTACATCGCTAATTACACAAAGTCCTTGGAGATAAGATAACTCGGCCATTTTCATCGTTTACACGAGCGGCCTCGAGCTTCGGTTCCTTCTCGAGCTCGAAATTTCGACGCATTCGGAGCTTGCAAAAAGCTCCATAATGGCGCACACGAGCTTTGTAAGCCAAAGAAAGCATCGATACTCGTCAAAATGCAACGTCGATGCAGCGCTTTTTAGCTGTGACAGCTGCTGCTGCTGCTGCGTGATTTCCCGAGATTTATCTTGACAATGATGTTGGAGCAAACAAAGCCTGTGCTGCAGCTCGAGCAAAACAAAACAAATCGATGAGAGAGACGCAGAAGGAGCCTGGGACGTCGAGCGAATATTATGCGAGCGCGTAAAAAGGCCGGAATATCGACGCGCGTGTCGTGTGTTGTGTGTTGCGCGCGTGGGGTAACCGGTCTGCAGCGTTAGCCAAAACAAGAGCGCGTCAAAACAAAAGGAGGACTGCCGCTGTATCGTGACGCGCTCGTTCTCGCACGAGCACAGCCGAGCTTTCGGTCGTTGACTCGTTTTTTCCCCCGACGAGCCGAGCGAGCTTTCTGCTCCGTTTGACGCTTTTCCTATGCGCGCCTCCCTCTATCTCTCTTCTATGCAAGCTGCCGCTATTTTTTTTTTCGCTTCTCGATCATTCGAATAATACAAAAAAGTGCACTCGTCGGGCTTTGCGATTGTGGCGGCAGCAGACGCGCTGCACAGCGCGTATCGTATAAATAATGCCTATACTTCTGCCTATATAGCACGTCATTGCAATAACTGGTCAACGAGTTATTTTTAAAAGTCGACCCCTTTGCTTTTTCTCTCTGTCTCTCTGTTATAGCCGCTCGCTCGCTCGCTCGCTCTCTCGTTCGCTCGTGTGTGTGCGAGCGAAAAATAAATATATTATCGTATTACGATAGTCGCGCGTGTATGCAGAGAAAATAATGTGCATAATACCACGGCCTCGGGACAATCGCTTATATTCACAAGCTATATTAATATAATCCATCATCTCGGCTCGCTCTCGCTTATTTTAAATCATCCTTTCGAAACGTTCGGCTTTTTTCCTTTTTTTCCCCCACATTTGATCGGCGAGTTGCATCGTCACGATTGATCAACGACAACATTATTAATTCCAACCTCGTGTGCAACTGAGCTGCTCTTTTTTGTAAACTCCCAGCGAGCGTTTTTCTCGCTTGAACTCGGGCCTTTTTTCCATCGCGATCTCGCGTGCTTTCAAAATTCCATCCTAGCTTCATCGTCGCCAAAGTCCATAAAAATCCCTAATTATTTTATCGTGATGAAATTTTTTTTGCATCATCTTTTGTCTCCGAGTTTATATCCGTACTGCACGGAGAGCATGATTTATCTCGTCGTCACTAGCCTCTGCGGCTTGACACTTATTTCTAAAAAAGTATATTTAGCCTATATATAGCCCTCTACGCTAGTCGTGAGTCTGTAGCCTTGAAAATCACTACAAGTCACACACTGAAAGCCTACGGCTTTGTTGGTAAAAAAATAAATTAATAAAAATAATAAAAGTAATACGATTGAGCGAAAATAGAACTATTGTTAGTTGACATCTGTTAATTTTTACTCCTATTTAGTGACAGCTTTTATGACTGAAATTATGCAAATTAAGATGCACTTTTTACTTTTACCCACTCGGGTGTACCAATCGACTCTCGATCGTCGATCTTTCGAATTCAAAATTTTTCACAGAAGCGGGTCCACGTGCGTGTAATACGTTTACGTTTGTCTGTAGTCTAAATGAAAAAACACGGCGTCGCGCATGGTCAAGGCAATCGATGTTTCTGTTTAACGCCAAAAATGGGCATATCTTTGTTCGTTTAAAAATGCATCGTCTCAAGATCATTCGCCTGACTGAGCGAAGCGTATGCGTATTTATTCCTTTCTTCTCTTCCTTTTTTTTTGCCGCAGAATTTCGTTAACTGTGATAGGTTTGCGCGCATATATTGTCATTGACTCAGTCCCAAGTTCGGCCGAGATCTGCTCCTTTTTTCTTCTCTTCCAGTGTATTCGTATTATACACACATTATAAAAGCTGAAATCTATTTTAGGGCTTAACAGGCTCGCACAAGAACTCTCATATAATAACCGGCTTCTTTTCATCCTGTCTCGCTGCTCTTTTTCCTTATCCCGCGTCGCCTGCGACTGTTTGTTCTCTGCTGGTGATTTATATCCGGATATGTCAAAAATTTTAGCGACGAATTCCTAAGCACGTTGATACACGCACACGGCCGAGTGTCCTTGAAATTTCGATTTAAACAAGATAAACAAAAAAATTTCGTCCATCTATTCGCGAGACTAAAGGAGCAACGCGCAGATTCGCGCCGATTCTTTGCCGCTGTTTGCTATGCACTTGTCGAGCCGCTGCAGTCTACGCTTGTTATACATTACGTAAACACATTTCGGGCGACTCGGGTGAGAAAGAAAGAAGACAAAAAACATGCTCATTTCTTAAAAGTCCGTAATACTTACTTTCGAAGAAAAAAATAAAACATCCTACCCCAAGGTTTTACAAATAGCATCGCGTGCTCGCTATTTAAAAACGAGAAAGATTTATCATTAAATTGATTCGAGAAAAAAAGTAGAGCAAGTGCGTAATTGTTGTTACATAAAAATATAATCATATTTTTATCTCTCTCTCGTTGAACGACGTTTTTCGGCGTTAAAAAAATGATATATCGGGCTGGCAAAAGTAATAAAAATTTTCATCGAGCACAAAATACGTATGGTCACCGAGGGCCGCTGAGATTCTCAAAGACTCGGGTCAGGATTTCGCAATTATTATATCGCGACGGAGAAAGGAAAAAAAGAAGAGGCAGAAGGAAACTTGCTGGATCGCCATTAAAAAATTGAATAATATATATACACAGGTCGAGAGAAGGAATAACGAGGCCAAGGACGGATCAGGCCCAAATTATTGTAGGCCCAGCCTACGTATTCAAGTGCGCATAATATTTTCAAGCAGCTTCTTTGATTTTTTTTTTCTTTTTGTTGTCTTCGCCACTTCCAATCGAAATCGCATGGGTATTTTTAAGCCTTATAAATGTTGTTTTTGGTCAGAGGAGCGTGAGACACTTAATTAATTTTTTGTTGCCGAGAAACCACAAACAAAATGGTGTGAAATTCTCAAAGTTGATTCACAATAAAAGTCGCGAGCAAACCTGTGTGTGTGTGCAAAAGGATATCGAATTTTTGCTGGCCGCGCGAGGACCGGTTTTACTAGAATACATTTCCAAGCGACAAAGAATGAAGCCAATCGGTTGATCATTTGGCTCGGCGCAGCACAAGCTCCTCGATAATTTATCCTTAGAAGTTGAGCGCGAAAAAGTCACCGGATCGAACAAAGCCCCGAGCGATAATTCATACTTTACAACGAGTCTTATACTTTTTGAGATCCCAAATAGACTCGAGGAAAAAGTCGACACAGTCGCTATACGTATTACAAAATACGGGAAAATTGCGAGCGCAAGAAAAAAAAAGAAGAAATAACAACGAATAATCGTGAAAAAAAGTACGTTCAATATTTTAGTCCAAGGCTTTTGAGTCAAAGACCGCGTGTAGAGTCGAGCATTTGCAATGCTAAAAGCTTTTGAAAAAGAAAAGCAGCCGAGTGAATTTCAGTGAAAACGGCAAAGAAAACACTGGATAATAATGCGTGAAAAAAGTTTGAAAATAGATTCGCGTGTACGTGTAGAACGGGCGACATGTTTTACTCGTATTATCGGCCAGTGTAGATTATCGAGGCAGCTATTCGAGCGAAAGAAGAAAAAATGGGTAGGTTGAATGGGCAATGGTAATGGATGGGAGGCGGGACGATAAAAGTGTTTATCTCGCAGCTGAGCGTCAAATTTGACTGGGCTGATTATTGGCGCTCGATCGCTGAATCGCGAGAAATGGCCGAGAGAAGCTGCCTCGCGATATAGTACGGTATGGTATAGGTGCTAGGAGCGAACTGAATTGGTATTGGGAGCAGAGTTGCGGTGGCGGCAGAGTCAAGTATATATACTGGATGTGCAGTATAGGTAGACGGCGTCTGGCGTTTTTGCCTCGGCTTATATCCTCGCGGATTGATTTTCTTCGACAGGCTTGGCTTGGCTTGCTCGTATACCTATATAGTCGCGCTCGGAGCGTTTGGGTCGTTGCGGGCGGCCGAGTGGGTGGTAGGATCAGACGTGACGCGCCGAGAATGGCCGCCTCTCTTTCTCTCTTTCTCTCTCTCTGGCAGTCGCTGTTTTTTCCCCTTATCGCACCCTCCTCTCTCGGTCGCTCTTCGTACCTCCTCTCTCGGTTCGCGTATGGAATTTCATTCTCGTATTGCTGCGCCGCGAGGAGGCGATCGATTTGGCTCGTTGCTGCTGCCGCTGCATTAGTGAATGTATATGCGCGTCGTTGTACACGACAGGCGCACTTACACACGTATATAGAGATTTTTCGCGAGCTCGCGACGTATTATTATATACGTATATAGCGAGAGGGGGATATGGAGTCGCCGCTCGATGAGGCTCGCGATTCTGCGCCAGTCTATAGAGTGCGTTGACGCTCCGTTTCAAGGTTTTTTGTAGCCGACTGACTCGCTTCGTCGCTTGACTCGGCTTCGTCGTCGTCGTCGTCGTCACCCAAGCGTCGACTCGTCATCGATCGGCTATATTAGCAATAACAAACGCTCGTACATATATTATCACGGCATTGCTTTCCTTCGCGCTAGCATACGAGTAACGTATATCGACTCATCGGGCCATGAATGAATAAAAATTGAATAAAAATTGAGCGAAACTTGGCGCCCAACTTGCACAGCTAAATACGTTGTACGCGAGCTCGACACCGACCTTGAGCGAAATTGACTCAGCTGTCGGCCGACTGGAAAAACGATTCTCCAGCTCGACGATCGATATATCGTCCGATAGACTGCCCAAGATTACGTCGCGAAGACATCTAATTGGATTCCACGACAGGTTCAATCCGAAGTTTGAGCAGTTGTAACACAATTGGAGCACGATTGCCCTTGTGCGTATAGAAATTGTGCTCTGCTTGTGGGCCTGGCGGGGCCTAGCGGCTCTAGGTCGATGGGTCGAGTGTAGCCGCTCGAGTAGGCCTCGAGTACATAGGTGGGTAGGGTCGTACGGGTCATTGGGGCTGGCCCCATTCAGCGAGTCACGTATAGCAAAACAGAAACGGAATACGCGATAGAGAGAGAGAGACAAGTACGATCTCGTTTCAACAGGACTCTACTACAACAGTCTTTCGGAGTATTTGGGCTTTAAACTCGCCAGCTATTTATTTTATTTTTGCTGTAGTCTATACAGCGTATTAAAGCAGCGGAGCATTAAGGGCAGAGTATACGTGGGCCCGACGAGCGGAAACGAGATGTGTCGCTCCCTCGTCGACGCATTGTATCTATTATGTAGCGCGCATAAAAGCACGCGCAGCTACACGTATGTATACTATATATAAAATAATACATGAATGAATGGCACAACTCGAGTCGTGCACATCGATCGTCGTTATCATCGCTCGTATTACAGCCGAGGGCAAAAAAAAAAAAAAAAGAAAAGAAACGGACGCGACTTTAATTGGCAGATACGGAGCTCCGAAAATCGAGCCGTATATATGTATTTAATGCTGCTCGCCGAGGTCGAGCGTATACATTTGCAGGGGTATATTTGCTTTCGCCGCGGCTCGACCTATACGCGACTCTTAACATCGTGTATAAATTTGATGCAGGGCCGTGATCGATAGCGTGGCTAATGCATCCGACGGAGCGTAAGGATAATATCGCGTGCGCCGAGTAGAGTAATATCGGAGTAACAGTCTCTGCTGCTCCAGTGCGCCTATGAGCGGTACACGCGTCTACTCTATATGCGATGGAATAATAATCGGAGATGCGTAAGAGTCGTATAAGGTACACACAAATAGGAAGGAAGCCGAGCAAAATGAAGCATCGTCGTCGTCGTCGTCGTCGGAAAAATCAATATGCCATAGGCGCAGTTTATATGCGCGCGCTATAAGACTCTGCAGCTATATACATCGGCAGGCGGCAGTAATCTCTGTGAATGCAATACTAATACCTACAGGCGGCGTGTACGATGCGTAATGCGCGCCCAGCTGTTTGTGCGTGTTACAGTCGCGGCTTTAAAGCTCCGTAGCGGTGCAAAAGCAAACCGCGCGCGACTCTTCTCGTATCCTTTATTTGTGCGCGCACACGGATAATAAACAGAGACGAGCATACATGTGCTCGCCGCGACATCCTATATACACAATGGTCGTTTTATCGTTGTGCGTATAGACGAGTCGGAGATCGAGGAGCCGCGAGATAACAATTTTTTTCCTGCAAAATAAAACGCGAGCTGGCTGCAGCTGGAGGTGCTTTAGGATAATAATAATTTAGGTATTTGGCCAGATACCTACATATAGGTAGTCGCGACAGGCGCGACTCGCGAGCGGTATACGATACTCGTCCTATATGTAACGGCTGCTATTATGCTCGGAGCATGCATAGACGTGGCAACGTCGCCCGACTCGCGCCCGCCCCAACAACGTCTATACGTATGTATTATGCCGCTCGGGTATAAATTTGCGCCTCGGCGACGTTGCCGCGCTTCCTTTTTAACTCTCTGTGTATAACTATAACTATATATGTACGCGGCTATATAGCTGGAGCCCAATAGCCGATCTGGCCGACTCTTCTTTGTGTGCATGTGCACGTGACGCGCACACACACGCACTTACTTATAAGTTGGGCGACGAGAGATGCGAACGAGGGGAAGTTGCTGTGGAGCAGCGCAACGGGTATGCTATATATGTGTAAAGACAGGCAGAAGCGGGGCGAGCGTAAACTGCACACAACGTGACGTCACAGACGGAAAGAGAGAGAGAGAGAAGCGCCAAAGAGAAAAAGCAGCAACGCGTGCAAACCCGCACACACACATTTATCCAGAGGAGGAGAAGTTCCTATATATATATGCGTACGCTGACGCCGCCACCGCCAAAGCTGCTGCTGCTGCTGGCACGTAATAGCGCGCGTGTGTGTGCACTTTTGCGCGCTGCTTATATAGCTCGAGTCTGCGGGACACGTAGAGCATTTGTGTTTATACACATTACGCACACGCATATGACTATTCGCACTCCTGTAGCTCCTATATATTGCGTTACGAGAGGCGTCTTGGATTTCTCTCCGTCTCGTGAAACGAAAGCTCGCTCCAAAAGGGCGCTATGATTTTTTTTGTTCGCACGCGCGTCTTCGTCAGGTGGCGAGAAAAGCAATTAAGCTGGCCATTAACGTCGTTACATCTAGGCTGCTATTAGAGGCTCGACTACGAGACACGTGTCTCACCCCCGCTAATCGTTCCCACTCGAATTTGCGAGCCAAACGAGCTCCCGGCCGCTCTCTCGCGCAAGCTCCGCCTCGTTTTCCCGAGAATGAAATAATGATCTGCCAAAATATAATAATGCCCGCACGTTGATTATCCGCGAATCATCGCACTTGCGAGCGCACACCCTCTGGACAAACACGAAGCGAGCTCTTAATTTGTCTTATCTCAGCTTATGTGTACTCTATGTACCTATAGGCTAATGCAGACGGCTTCCCAAATACAAGCAACAATACCTTGTGTAAACTCTTGGCTCAAAGCTTTACTTGTACACATATAATAAGGCGGGGGGCGCGGTGCACGTGCTGCAGTCAAAACAACGCCAGATGATGCCTCGTATCGTGCACCGTGTACGGCCTCGATTAAAGCCAACAGTCGAGCTTTCCTTAATTTATGCCGCAGCTTTTTCAGCGAGTTTGTCATCGAGAAGCGAAAACGTCGTCGCCGTCCTATCGACTGGAAAACTCGCCGAGTCGTATTTCTTTCCTTTCTTTCTCGTTCGGCTTCTTTATTACTACCCCCTGCGTCTCTTGGGTAAAAAATTCACCGATCGAAACTACTCGTGTGCGCGACTCGAATATATATGTACGATTTCGGTCGTTAGGCTATATGTACGTCGAAGGAGGAGGTGGTGTGCGGCCCCCGGCTGCTGGTGGCGTCGTCGACACCCGCAGCCACTCGACGCGCCAAAGCCTCGGCTGAATTTATCGTCCCCGAAAGCCGCACATAGGCAAAGTACATCTTGGAAAAAAGTCGCGCTCTGTATGAATTGCCGCATGGACGAGCAACGACGACGACGATGACGAATCGCGAGCGAGGCCAAGTGCAGGGCTCGAAATCAATTTAGCGGAAGCTCTCGCAACTCCGACGAAACCAACCCCAACGAATAAACGATATATGTGGTAAACGTTCGATGGCGCAATTAAAACTGCCCCGCGTGCCGTACTTAATGCTTGTAAATGATACGTGTACTAAATACTATATACTTTTTGCAAGGCCTGCCGAGAGCTATAGCCGACCGCAGCTGATGTCTCGGCTCTGCGTGACAATAAACGTCTTATGGATACGGAGCAGCCGACACAAACTTGCACGAGCACCTGTACGACCCCTGCTCGCTGCATTATGCACAAAGAAATCGACTTTTTACGCGCCTCGAAGCGGACACGCTCTGCAAACTGAATAAATAAACCGGGGCTCTACTCGTGCGGACGTCGAGCACGCGACACACGACTGACGACAACGCGGCCCCGCGATGCCTTTGTCGTAGCGATTCGCGAAAAAAGCTCGCGAAAATCTTGAATCATCGAGCTTGGCCAAGCTATTGATTTTACCACATTTTTCGGCTTTACCCAAGAGAATTTGCAAAACGCCGAGGTAATAATGCAGCAACGTGAGGATTTTCCACGGCGCACTTTTTACGAGGCATTTTTTGCATATTTTAGTCAAAGCAAAAAACGTAACAGTCCAGCACGTGTCCAGGAAAAAATGCGTAGAAAAAACGACGCGCAAAAAAGTAAGCGCTCTTAGCTCTTGAATTTTTATTGAAAAGCCTCGCGTCTCTTTGCAAATATTTTCGAGCTTCAAAATCAGCGTTCCTTTGCAGTAAAATTGGCAATGCTCGAATAGTTGAAGCAAAGCTGATCAAAGGATGTGCATTTGGACGTGAGGAAAAAAGAAACTACCCGCGCCCAATGACACAGAAAACGTGCAAAAATTCGCAAAAAATTTGCCAGCGCACGACTGGCCTTTCTCGCTTTCGAGGAAGCATCGAAAGGATATCCGGGCCAGCTGATGCGACTGCATCCTCGACGATTCGCACTGGCTCGTCGTGAATACGGCCCGCTCCCTCTCGTCCCAGCGTTCGACATTTTGACATTTTGTTTTCGTGGTGGTCCCATGACGTATGCTTGTTTACTTCTGTACTCGTGACGTATAACTGCGTCGATAATGGATTTCTTAATAATATGCTCGAAGCGTAATAGGTTCTAGAGTTAATCTTGGTTTGATGGGCACTATCTGACAGGCTCCTGCACGATATAAAAAAGGGTCAGGCACGTGTATGAACTTTTTTCCTTTTATCGGGGCGCGAGGCGATAAACTCGCGGTGTGTTTACGCTACCTGTGTCGCTACGAGGCGATAGAAGGCAAAGGAAAGCCTAAAATTCAAGTGCTATGTCGTTAAGATGACATGTAATTGACATGCAAGCAGATGAGAGCCGCCCCCTCGTGCCAGATAACGACCAAAAGTTCATCCACGTGCCTGACCCAGTGCATAAGAACCCATATATCATGCATATCTGTACGAAAAGATGCCTTGCGCCTTACGAGGGATAGCGTCAGAATTTTGAAAACTGATCCATTGAGTCGACGCTCGGAGACACGCCCCATCGTATCTTTCACTATTTTCGATTCCTTGGCACTTGTAGCGACACTCGAAACCTCGGCTAAAAGTTAGATAAGCTTTTTAAAGCGTCGTGCGCCATTCGCTCGCTAAAACGCGCTAAATGAATTTTTCTCGATAATAATAAAAACATTCGAGAAATATCGGGCCGATTCGTTGCGTTCCTTTGTTGTCGAGTGCATCGGGAAAAATTGATCCTACTCGAAGCTCGGCTGCAAAAATTTTTTAATCAATCAGCCGACCGAAAAAGTAATTACTTTTTACACTCGTGTGCGGGGATCGGATGCGCCGCTTTCGTTACGTCACTCGAGCGCTGCAATATATCAGCCGGCTTATATTTTATACATGTGTGTGTGTGTGTTGCTTCATTTTTTCCCCTATGCACGCGTCGAGTGGTAATTTTGCTCTACATTCATCCCTCGTGCTGCTGCTGCCTGGCGATATTACGCGCGCTGCACGTGTCGCCGTATAGTTCATAGTAATATAACACTGCAGAATGTAATATGCGCGAATCCCTTTCGGCTCACGTTCGCCTTTTGTTTACGTTCGACTTTGGCCAGACGATCGATATCGACTCTACTTTAATTAGAGATGCTTTTCCACCCTCTGCTTCCACCACCCCCCGACACCACCCCGTAGTACTTTTGATGAATATTGTGCCGAGCTTACAGCAAATACTATACCATCAACGTATGTTCAACTTTTTATCCATTGCATTTTTTCACCCGTTCATCGATGCATTTTCGCCCAGCTCGACTCGGATGCTCGGAGTTTCGCGAATCGATCGTTATTCGTAGTAAAGGATGAATACAATTCGTCGGGCTCGAACTCGTCGATGATCCTCCTCCAGGATAGGGATGACTCGAGACGTGGCTCGAAATGTGGAGCATCCGAGTCAAGCTGGGGCCGCGTGAGTCTTTGCTGCTCGCGAGCTAGTCGCTGCACTACCTATAGGCGGCGCGGCTCTTCCCAATCGATATTACGGTTCAAGGTCGAGGCTCTGCTATACGTGCACCTATCTAGCGAGCTACGTCGCGGACGTGTGCCACTCGATGCTGCCCGAGCCGAGGCCTAAACTGCCCAGAGGCCTCGATACGCCGATTATTAATGCGGCGGCTAGAGTCGAGGCGATTTTCGATCTAGGATAGTAGTTGTCTCAGGGATGATCGGCAGCATATTGCCTCCCGAGTCGCTCGAAAGGGGATGTCTGGATTTCTTTTTGGCCCTGTTACGCACTTCAGGGATGGCTCGGCGGCAATGATAACTCGGGGATGCACTCGGCTGTGCCGAGCCACCACTGCCTCGTTTATTTGCACTGACTGACTGCGAGGGTGAAGCAACACCACCTCCTTCGATCCTTATCCCCTAGATTTGGACTTGATTGAAATGAATTTGTTACGCTGCTGCTGCATACAGGGATGATGATGTCGGCCGCCCTAGTCTACTCTGCTCTACGCGTGTCTCGCCCTGCCTTTCAGTGGAATGAAAAAAAAAAAAAAAAAAAAAAAAACAAACGAGACCATTGAATTCGCTCGTGCATCATTGATTTCAATATTTATCGTCGGACTTTTGCCGAGCTTTTGCCGAGCATCGCATTATATACTCTTTGAGAATTGTACGGACAACGGAAGTTCTGCATAGGTTCGCAGATGCACTTGGTGCATCGATCCAGATATATATATTATATAAATAAGGAATTCACCTGTACACGCGAGGCACACACGTCCCTCTCGCTCGTGCCGCTATCGATTATTAGACGGGCATCGCGTACGTGTGCGTGTGCCTGTGTGTGGGTTTATTTGCAGCTGCGCCGACTGCACGTGCCACCTTCCGCGCTACTTCAGGCTATTATAGGCTTACACGTATGAAGCAGCCATTATCCTTTTTGCCTTTGCACCGGCTGCAACTTGAGAGAGAGAGAGAGAGTCCCAAAACGTATGCGGCTCTCGAGTGGGCTTGACGTTGTTCGTCCTAGTCTCTGAGCGTAATGGCTTTTCGATGCGCCAAACTATTTAACGACCAACGCGAGACAGAGAGAAAAAGCGGACGAGGCTCGCAATCGCCTTTACCCGCAGCTACGAAATTTTTTAGCTCCACTAAAGTTGACCGGCGAGGACGAAAATTGTAAATTTGATGGCGCAGTCGCTGCACGTTTTGTCACGGCGTTTGCCTGCGTCGTTCCAAAAGTTTGGTCTAGACGAGCTTTTGAAAGCTCGAGAGTCTTGGAGAGAGAAAAAAGCGTCGAGCTGGCTCCCCGGAGAGGCGCAGAGCTAACCCGTGACAAGGCATTGTGTCAAGCGCGCGTCGAGTCGTTGACAAAAGCAACGGAGATTGGCACTGCTGCGCCATTCATCCCAGCTGCCAGTCGAAAGGTCAAGCATGGCCACGTCGTTCAACTCTCGAGCTCCCTACTCGCTGTCCCACTGCGATTTACTATCTTTGCGTTTTTTTTTTACTAGCATGCGAGTCGATTAATCGGCCAACTCTCGACTTAGTACGCTCGGGGCATTTGTAATTTGAAAAAGTAAAAAAAAAATAAGAAACGTGCTAATTTTTACGTAAGCCGCAAGAGCGAAAGATAACGCGAAATTATCAGATACTGCGCGTACAATTTTTGTTGACATTCGGTCGTTTGTGCGTAAGATGGATGATCGCAGCGAGTCAGTCGATGATACGATGTGGCGTCAGCGCTGACCAAAGTTTGACCAGCTCGGCTAATAATAATCGTCTCGCATTTATCTCTCGAGATTACTTATTATTCGGCGAATTTTAAAATAACCGTTGGAGAAATTATTGCTGCAGTAGCCGATCGGGGTTTTAAGGTACTGCTCGAGCCGCCGATGGCGAATCGACGATCGCGCGACTCTATACCACGTATAACTCTGACCGAGACGCACATTCGCGACTCGATGCACACGCGTGCATACACATCAGGCAGCTCTTATCTCAAAAGTTGCACGTATACACACTTACACGCGAATCGTCTGTAGAGTCTGCTCGAGAGCGAAGATAGCGCGCGCGCGCGACCGGGAGGAAAATTTTCCTTTTGCGCTTCCTTGGCGCAAGCACTGCTACTGATACATGCCCAAAATACACATGCACTCGACTGCGGCGATAAATAATTATTCCGCCTCGACGAGAGAATCGGAAAATGGCAGAACATCGGCTGCGGCCGAGTGGAAGTTTCAGAATAACGTCGCGCCGTTCATTACACGCGCCGAGCGATTTGGTATTACGGTTTTGCTATGGCATCGTCAGCAGGCCGATATCAGCCGACGTCAGCTTCTTCTCCTTCTGGCGTAGTAGTAGCCTTAACAACGTGCACATGAGCCAAAGAAAAAATGGCACAGTTTGCTCGAAATTACGACTGCTATAAGGTTACACTATATATGGGGCAAATTTCCTGAAGTGTCCTAGCGCTCTGCCGCACGGCATTTTTTGGCCGAATCACTCAATTTCTAACTCGCTGTAAAAGTATCAAAACGCCCCTCAAAAAAATAACTAACTAATGATTTTGATAGGAAATTTCCTCAGCTTTCTGATGGTGAGGTCCGATTTTCCGGAATTTTCCATTTTCCCCTCGGAAAATGCAAGTAAACATTCAAACTCGAATATCTCGAAAAACGCCACTTTTTTTGCGTTTTTTATTGTTTCAATCGAAAGATGAGGTCTTTTTACATCGGACATGGTAGTTTTCAGAGTGTATTTTTGATGAAAACTAAGGAAAATACGGGAGGTTTTAGTTAGCGCTCGGCCGCTCGACGCGATTTCCAGCCTTGCGCGGCTCGCTGTAACTTGTAACTCGCTCTTATGACATTGTGATTTGGCTGGAAAAATTATTAAACATATGGTTTCGATAGGAAATTTTCTCAGCTTTCTTATGGTGTATTTGGATTTTCCGATAATTTTCATTTTCATTAGGAAAAGTAGAAAATAGACATTCAAGTCCATTTTTTCTAGTGAAAATGAAAATTATCGGAAAATCCAAATACACCATAAGAAAGCTGAGAAAATTTCCTATCGAAACCATATGTTTAATAATTTTTCCAGCCAAATCACAATGTCATAAGAGCGAGTTACAAGTTACAGCGAGCCGCGCAAGGCTCGAAATCGCGCTGAGCGGCCGAGCGCTAACTAAAACCTCCCGTATTTTCCTTAGTTTTCATAAAAAATACACTCTGAAAACTACCATATCCGATGTAAAAAGACCTCATCTTTCGATTGAAACAATAAAAAATGCAAAAAAAGTGGCGTTTTTTGAGATATTCGAGTTTGAATGTTTACTTGCATTTTCCGAGGGGAAAATGGAAAATTCCGGAAAATCGGACCTCACCATCAGAAAGCTGAGGAAATTTCCTGTCAAAATCATTAGTTAGTTATTTTTTTGAGGGGCGTTTTGATACTTTTACAGCGAGTTAGAAATTGAGAGATTCGGCCAAAAAATGCCGTGCGGCAGAGCGCTAGGACACTTCAGGAAATTTGCCCCATATATATACTCCCGTCCGACGCGTAATTCAAGCTCAACGTTGTTAGCAAAGAGATCGGCTACTTGTGTAGGCCTCACACACACACACACACATACACACATTCGTAAGCCGCTATAGGTCATGTTTACTCGTGACAACGAATTCGTCGTAAACGTTGTCCTCGTTGGAAAATGTCGGGCCCTTTGGCAATCGGTCCAAGTTGCCGTGATTTGCTCGCCGATGATCGGCCCAAGTTCATGGACACACGAGGTCATAAGCAGCCTCCATGAGAGTCGACTGCATATAATATCTATAGATATTATACTCTGGGAGCTGCAGCGCTATAAAACGCAGCCGGCCCTCGAGACTCGAGACTCGCAAAGGCTATAAATACGAGCGAGTGTCGTGACTCGTCGTCGTCGTCGTCATCGTTGCGGTTGATTTTTCGCAGCTCCGTCCGATAGCTACAGAGACTCGATATATATGGCAGCGAATCGCCGACTCGACTGCTTGAATCGCGACGATGATGGCTCGAGGGGGAAAAAGTAGAAAATAGCCATTGGATAGGTGCAACTGGGTGTCAGTGCCGGTCAATGACTACTTAGGCTGTGCTATACCAGTTGCATAATAACGAGCCTCGCGCTACTCGGCGATTCGCTTTTAGTTGGAGTTTTTTTTCTTTCCTCGCTCTCGGCATCTCCTGCTACGAAGCTGTGCGCGCGATTCTAGTCGTTTCCGTCGCGACTGCGAACGTCGAATTCGAGTCGTCTACGCACAATGGAGAGCATTCACGATCTGCGCTATCAACACAGAGGGCAAGCTTATTTCGCGTATTTGCCAAACCTTCTCGTGCAGTCACGCCGTCGACTTTGTAATATATACATAGGAGCGATAAGCCGGCCGACGAGTCGCGCTGATAAGGCCTAAGTCGTGTGCAGAAGAGAGAGCGAGAGCTAAAAGCTCGCTCATTCAAGGTCGCAGAAAAATATCCATCGGCTCGATTGGCAATTCCGTTGGCGGACGAGGCCGACATCCTTTGCCGATCGCTCGACGGCCCAGCGGAAATCGGCGCGAATGCCATTCGTTACTTTGTATTTTATAGCTCGCGCCATAGACTGCTTGTATGATCAATGACGAAAAATTGTTGACGTGACGTAACGACGCGTCGGCCCCTTGGCATCCTCGCTGCTCGCGATGCGCTTCGAATAACGCAAGCTTGCAATTAAACTCGTACTCGATACGTGTGTTTCTGCATGTGTCGAGCTTATCGACGACGGGACTGCGCGCGCGGCTATTACAGCTATTGTGCAGCTCGATGATTTTACGTAAGCGCCAACGTGTGTCCCTGCAGCACGGATCGCAATTACGTCGCCGAGCGCGATCGCCAGCTGCTATTATACGCACGTCGTAATTATCGTACGGACCGAATTACATAATTGTTGTCGGCGGTGCAAAACCGCCGACCGACACAGAGATGGGCGACTCGACTGTTGAACTTTTGCGAGTGTTAAACAGATGCGCCGATCGAATGACCAACCGACTGCCAAATGCCAATAATTACAATTGGCGGTATACAGTGCACGGATTCGTGGCGAGCAACTCTTATCGGAATTCGAACGAGCGAGCGAGCTGCGAGCCGCGGAGAAAGTCCGCGATTCATCGACGTACTCGCTCTGCTGCTGAATCGGCCAATCTTATCGCGGCGACGGGAGGGCCGTATACGTATAATAATAACGAGTGCGGGGGAGTTTCTGATATGCCATGCCTTTCTTTTTTTCTCTCTCTCGAGCGGATCGCATCCGGCTATTGTGTGTCGACTCTTTGTTACCTTTTGCCCAGTTTAGCTGCGTTTGGCTATTTTCCATGCGAACCATTTGAAACTGCACCTGGCGCAGAATCCTTCGAGAATCAATCCGTGAATTAATAAAATATTACAAAATTGTATTGTTTCGCACGGGAGAAGAATAATTGCCAGCACAGAGCCGCGCAAATTGTCAAAGTGTCCAAGCAAGAAAAAAGCTCACATCAAGCCGGTTGCAATTTTATAAATTGAGAAAGCTGAAGACGACAATAAGAATGATAAGAGAAACGAGTTGGGAGCAATTTGTATTTAGACGAGCCGATGTGTGAAGCGAATCGCAAGTAACGAGCAGTGCAAGGAATAACATAATCGGGTCCCGAGCACACGACTGGCAGAAGAGCTCCTGAGCATGGTCGAATCTTCGATAATGGGGCGACGCGTACGGGGGGGTGCAATCCAAATGACAAACTAAAATCTACATGTGCTGCAACTATGTAGATATAGTCTTTTATACACGAGTACATAAACATGTAACATCGGACAGGGGTGAGCGTCGAGTATTGCGTCATAAATACAAATCCGCAGCGCCAGCCAAACTTTAGCTTCGCAATAGCTTATGTATAGATTGTAGACCAGCGAAAAAGCCCTTTAATCCACGCACGAAAGCTCGGCCAAAATTCGGATCATCCTCGCTCATCGTTGATATTCGCAAAAAGTAATGGTATGCAGCGCATAGCGCATAAGTGTGCATCGGACAATGTGTGCGAACTGTGACTGTGTATAGCTATATAGGAAAGGACGGCGAGGATGCCGTGACGTAGTCGACTTTGCGATCGAAAGAGAACGAGAGGGAACGAGAGAGAAAGATGAGAGACCGGCTGTGTGACGCCAGCAACACAGTTGCCGATTGGCCGAGGCTCGCTCTCTTTTGCGCTCTCTCGCCAGTCGCGAGTCGCCGCATAGCATACTACTACTACGTCAGATGTATAGAGTGTGTGCAAGCTGCAACTATATAGCGAGAGAAATATCTGCTGCTGCTGCAGGCACACAGACACAGAGAGCGAGCTGAGCTACGTAGGTGCAAGTCGATTTTACGCGCGCGACTCTCGCTACTTTGGCTCACGATGCTGCAGCGCACGAGTAAAGTATATATATAAAGCGACTGCAGGAGGAGGTAAAGCCCGTATAGAGACCCAGTTTGCGCCGGGGCGCATTCTCGAGCGTCCGCCTCGCTCGAGCGAGAGCCAACGCGGCCAGACACGCTATGCAACATCGCTATATGCTATATAGCAAGTAGGGAGGGAGTATATAGCATTAAATTGCAGCCTACTCTCCTTATATATACACACACACATACCTCCCCCGTTGCCGAGCCAAGCAACAGCTCAGAGAGACAAGAGAGAGAGAGAGAGAGTATATATCTCGTTACCGTTAAAACCCGACTCAACTCCCTTTTTCCTCGAGCACGACGACGACGACAGCGCAAACTTATTCGTGGAATCGTGCTCTGCTGATGCAGGAGAAGCTCGAGGCGAGCGTAGAGTCGTAGTGCGACGTTGTCGTTTATTCGCGAGTAGTACATAAGAGTATATATACAAGAGGAGGTAGGCAGAAAAACGAAAGAGAATAAAAAGGAAAGAACGAGCATCATTTTTGGGACCATTTCTTATTCGCGGCGCGCCGAGCAGCAGCAGCAGCAGCGCAAAAGAGAGAGAGAGAGACCTTTTATGAATGCCGCGCGCCAACGATGCACGCCCTCGACCTTTCTTGCTTCTCTCTTTTTCTCTCTCTCTCTCCACAATCCACGATTCAGCGATCCACGAGGCAGCAGCCGCAAATCCACTACATACCTATATTTAAACTTGTCGATTGTTCATCTCGCGCATTATGTGCGCAGCTTAGTTATACCTATGTATACTAACGGTCCAGAGTTTAGCAGATTTGTTTTTCTGTGCCGCCCAGTTTGTCCTACTATTATATATGTTTTGTGTGCATACACGTCGTCAGGCTCCTTCTCTCTCTAACTTTTTTTATTTCATTTTTCGACCCTTTTCTCTCCTATTGCGACTTTTATCGCCTGTTTCGCCTCGAGACAATGTTTGCCAACAACGAGGCGTGCTCCCAATATTTTTTATCCCATCTCCGAGATGCTAACGCGAGCTTGTGCCGTGCAACAATTGCGAAGAGCTCGTTGAGAGCGCGCGCCTTGCTTCCCTCGTTTAGCCGTGAAAACGAAAAAAAAACAGAGAGAAAGAAAGAGAGAGAGAGAGAGAGTAAAGAAAAAAATAAAGGCGAGCGACTACTGCACGCGAGAAAAACACGCTCGCCAGTCGCTGCAGCCATATGTCCAGAGTATTCCAACGCATGCATTGTATATATCGTATACACGAGCAGTTTGCGCAGCAGAGACATCGGAGAGCGAGAGAATCGGCGCGTCGCATTTTGCTCTCTTCGACTACATTATATAGCTATAGGTATGCCGTGTATACATAACACACATTTATATAGATAGATCGCGGTGGAGGCGACGGGGGGGCACGAGACGGAAGGGAAAGAGGCAGCCGAGTACGCAGACTCACAGTCACGTCGCGCGTGTGTCTGTGTGTAGTATGGAGGCGCGAAGGAGAGGAGAAGGGCCAAGAGGGAGTAGTGGCAGCGAATCTTCGTGTATCGTATATTTCACGTGCTATATATATGCGTTCAGCATTATTACAGCTCCCGAGCGCTATATACTCTATATAGCTATAGCTATAGATATATATGTGGCGCGTTTCGCACTGTTGCCACTTCTCCTTGGCGCGCGGCGAACGTGCGGCGTGCGCGCGCGATAGCCGATCCACCTCTACGTATGTGTGTACATTTAGCCAGACGTGCAGTATACGTCGTTTTATATATACCTATCGGCTGTGCGCGAGCTGTTCGGAGCAGCTCTCCCCTCTCTATACTACGCTCGTCGCTCGCTATATAGCTCGACCGCCGCCGACGACGACGACTACTACGACGACGACGACGACTTTGCGCGTCGCTCGATGCACTCGCACATATATAAGGCCTGCAGTGTGTACCGACACACTCACACAGTCAGCGGATCTTTCGCTAAGCCTGTTCCCACTTCCCCGCGCATAGCAGCCAGTGTACCGTGTGTGTCGGAGCGAGCGAGCCGGTCAGTCGCTTCCTACTCTCCGTACAGTAGTGACGCTCCGAACAGAACAGAAGCGCATTTCACGCAACCGCACGACGCGCCAACATCCATCGCCACACACATGTGTATATATATCTTGTTCTCCTAACGTATATATACTTGTACGTTCGACGACGCAGTTGAAACGCGTATATACCCATATTCTCTGACTCACTACACCGACACACCACATCTCTCTCTCTCTCACTCACTCTCTTTCTCTTTATACACACGAGACACACTTTTGTGTGTCGAATCGCTCGCTCGTTTCAACTGTTTTTTGCCCGCTCTCGTTTGCGCCTGCTCCAAAAAAGCTCGGCCGAGGCCTGCGAGCTAGTAAGCTAGGCGCTTTCACGCGTTCGCAACCCAACGCAGAGTAGCAGCAGTGTGTGCCCGATTACTGTCGCGAGCCAAAGTTTCGCGAGTGCTTTTTTCGTCCAAGCTCCTTCGAATTTCATCGACCATTCTTCGACTCTGGTATAATTTTTTTATCGACAAAAAATTAAAATATAATAACAGTGCTGCGAGAAATCGTGAAATAATTGCCGAGCTAATAATTGGTGACTACTTGCTTCGTTGTTGATTGTGCGACGAGAAGAAGATAAAAAAAAGTGTTTAAAGTGTTTGCATCATCGAAGACATGCCGGGTCAACCAGTGATACAGTCGCACCTCGACTAAGCGCTCCTCATTATCTCATCACCCACCAAGGCCTAAAACAGCATCAAAACGACGAAGCCACGCAGATACAACATCGCGGTAACATCAGCATCGTCATCTTGTGCTGATCCGCAACAACAACAACAGCAGCAGCCGCCGCAACAGCAACAAATAGCAGAAGCTAGCGGTGGCAACAGCAGCGTCCACTGGGTGCTACTGCCGTCGCAGCAAACGCCGCAAGCCCCGCTGCAGCAGCAGCAAATCTCCAACGACGATTACCAACGAGCCGTCAAAATAGCTCAACTGAAGATGGGCAAGCGCACGCACTGCTACCTCTGCGATCTGCCCCGCATGCCCTGGGCCATGATCCTCGACTTCAGCGAGCCGGTCTGTCGCGGATGCGTCAACTACGAGGGCGCCGACCGCATCGACGGCGTCATCGAGGCGGCCCGCAAGATGAAGACGTCCACCGGGGGCGTCTACCAGAGCGACCGACCGACCGCTGCGGTCGCGGCCGCTGCCAAGGTCTACAGAACCAGCTCCCACGAGCAGCACAACGGGGCGGCCAACCTGGAGGTCATGCAGCCGATGCAGAGCGCCGTGGCAGCCGCGGCGGCGGCCGCCGGTCACGGCCGACACCATAACATGAACGCGGCCGCGGCCAGCTACGCGCTCCACCACCGCAACGCCATCGGCGAGTTCAACTCGCAGTCGTCGCGACAGCAGCAGCAACAGCAACAACAGCAGCAGCAACAGCAGCAGCAGCAGCTCGGCCAGTCGCGTCAGTCGAGCCAGGCGCAGCACCAGCACGAGGACGGCCACGAGGCCGCCATGGCCAACGGCCTGAGGCCCAGTGCCGGGGTGCCTCAGCGTCTCGGAGCCGCTCAGGCCACGCATCTGACGGCGCACCACGTGTCGCTCGGTCACGCCGGTCGCGGATTGGGCCAGCTCAAGCGCGGTATCAGTGCCCTCGAAGAGGACGACCACCCGGACAAGCGGCTGCAGATCGAAGAGCCGCAGCACAGCGTGAGGCCACCCCTGACTCGGGGCGAGTCTCTTCCCTCGGTCAGCTTGGCAGTGACCTACGTCGACCGCGTCAAGGAAAAGCACCCGATCAGGGCGCCGAGCTTCGAGACCGCCACTACCTTCAAGGCCAACGGTGAGTAGCGCACAAAATTTTGTTACCTCTAACGATCCCTTATACGTCGCTCGCGAGTCACTCGCTCTGTTTATATTTATTCGGCGCATCTGTATTGTAGGGAAGGATCGATTATTGTCGGATTTATTAAAGCGAGCTATAGGTCATTCGGCGAGGAGACTGCAATGTTTGTTTACATTCTTTCGGCTGTGCGTTGCTGTCTCGGATGCTTTTCTCATCGGCGTATTCTCGTGCTCGGAGGAGGAAAAAAAATTCCGTTATAATCGGTATAATACACGGCGTCGGATGTCGGTCGGTGCGCACCGGCTCGCTCGCGATATAAATAGTAGGTAGACGACGACGACGACGCGTTCGTTTGAATTTTTCGCTCGAATATACAAAGCCGAGCGAGCAGGCTTTATCATCGACACTGTTTACCGCAGTTTAATGCGCCAATGTATCGAATGCGATAATGAAAGTGCTCAACGTTATGAGCCGTGCCGATAAGCTGTCTCACTCGAGTACGTACATATGTATGTATGCACGGCTGCCACATTGACAATTGTCAATTCGGTCCGCGTCACGAATGCACGAGTATATGTAATATTAGCATAGGCAGAGTATAGGTGGCGGCGGCGACAAATGCAAAAAGACACCGCGTGAGCCTCGTCGGCCATGCAATGGAAATTTCCCGCGCCAAGTGCAATATAGTCGTCGGCTGCGGCTGCGGCGGCGGATCGATGTTATGTATGTGTAGGGGATAATAATCGTGTGCGTGTCGGTGCAATCGCGAATTCGTGCCGCAGACTGCTGCACATAACGTATACATATACGCGAGACTGGCTTACATTATTATTGCGACCGGTATAACGTCGTTCGGTAATATCGTGCGATGTCGAAGCTATTTGCGGCCGGAGAGAGAAAGAGAATGCAAAGTAGCAGCAGCGCCGGACTCGATACGTTGGTGGAAATGGCAGCGGACTCGAGGCGCGCTCGAACGCGAAAAACGCACACGAGACTCGCGTGTTTATGTCATGTATTATATATGCCGTGTAGCGGCTAGACGTCGTAGAGTATGTGTACTGTTCTAGTTCTCGCTACGATTGGTCGACTAGATAGACGCGCCTGCCGTCAATCGAAAGCAGCCGACTACTTTAGCTTATATACTTATACTATACCAGCTGCCTTATCTCCCTTTTAACGTGAGCTCTTTAATGCGTGCTCTTTACTATTATATATTTGTGTGTATACGGTAGGCGTTGGCGCGCTTAATTGCTCGACGTCGCTCGTCGTCTGGTCGTGTATATAATAGAGTAGCTCGCGAAATCGCCGGCGTGTAAAAAGTCTGTACGCGCCGCTTACAATCAGCGCTCGATCAATTTTCGTTAATAACAGCGAATCGAATTTAATCAGCAAACATCTCTCTGTCTCTCTCTCTGTCTCTCTTGGCGCGCGCGCTTATCTAGTTTCTTCGCGTTGGTTTATTTACCGCTGTCAGAGAGCCCGAGCCCGATCGCAATCCGCCACATTACGGACACGACTATACGCGTGTTTTTGTATGTGTAAGCCCAATTTTGATTGCTCCGAACGATAATATTTACTTTTCTCGCCTCGTAAAATCACCTTCGATCGTCACGGATCTCGCATGCGATTATGTAGTAGCCGTCCGAGTTTTCGTTCAAAAGCAGCAAACATTCAAGGGCCACGGCACGCGAGTCACGTGTGTCACATGGACGGAATGTGTAGCATAATATAATAGCCGCCACCGCCGCGGCTGTCTCGCATTATATACGCTCGCACAAGTCACATGTAATATAAATACACACATGTATACACAATAGGCCACAATGTGTGCGAGCAAAAAAGAAAAAAAAACGGAGTCGAGCGGCGGCGGCGGCGGCGGCAGCAGCCGGCATAGCGTGACGTTTGACTCGGTTGCGCGCTGCGCTCGCCTCTATACTCGCGTGACGTCACGATCCGTGTGTTCGTGCTGTGCCGCACCGTGAGTATACGGGCACTCGTTCCACGACGAATAGGGGGTAAAGTCCTTCCCCCCGCCAACGGCAGCAGCCGCCGCCCGCACTCCTCTTTCCTCTCTCGCGCTGCTATATACGCAGTCCGGCGTAGTCGCACCGTTTCTGCACGCTCCGTACTCGCACTCTCCCCCACTTTTGGACGGCGGCGAGTTTACGCGCCGCGTCGTCCGCTATATTATATTATACATTCGCGATGTAGGTGATTCGAGCATGTTGTGCTCCGCTTCGAGAATATTTAATATATATGTGTGTTATAACTCTCCTTCTCGCTCTCGGTATACCTACTTACTTGCTGTTTCAACGAATTCTTTTACAGCGCTTTTTTATGAGAACGTCCGAGCAAAAGAGAGCTCCTACGTTTGCGTGCGCGAAAATAACATCGAAGCGCTGGCGCTACGCGGAATCGTTTGGATAAAAAATAACCTTTTTCCGATGAATCAATATCGCCGCGCCAGAGGAAAAGAGTCTCTGCTCGTCGTCGCATGTGCATCGCGCAAGAGAGAGTCGCGGCAAAAAAAAAAATTTATCATGGAAATATCGACGCGAGCCAGCAGCGACTCGATGCTCCGAACTGGACGCCAGCGATTCGTGCGCTCCACTTTGCACCGCCTTCCGTACAAACGTCTGCTATTTATTATTATGCCTGTACTGTCTAGGTACAGGTATGCTCGGCGGCTTTATTGGCAACGTTAACCGCTAATCGACTTGGCTTGCTTTCGGATTTCGGAATAGGTATTAGGCTCCGTATAGAGCTCTCGAAAATCTTTGCGTCCCGTTAGCCTCGCACTTTCGCCCGACTGCAGAATCCAAAAAACAAACCAACTTTAATGACTCTACAGACAATAATCCCTCGAACTTGGTTACATCGTACGTCTTCCGATCGATCGTGAAGCTCCTCATGCGCCAACTCTACGTCGCGTTTACGTCGTCGTGTCTATGAGTTGCTCCGGCACTTTACTTCCGCGCGTCCACGAAACGTCATTTATCTCGGCTAATACGTTCATTCATCGGTATAGTGCTGCTGCTAGCTGCTCTAATCAATGTCACTGGCTTTACTACTATACGCTCGTAAACACACGCTTACGATTCCACGTGTAGTATCCACATTTTTCTTGTCACGCTCGATATCTTTCGCGCGGTGTCAACTTAGACGATTCCAAATTTACACTCGGCTCTCGAGTTTAAGTAGAATAATTCGGAATTTCTATTGGTTAGTTTGGGCACGAGAAAGAGAGAGAGAGAGATGATAAGCGTAGTCGAAAAGTGGGGAAGTGTCTCTCGAGCACGTGCAAGCAGACGCTTTAACAAAGGGCCAGCTGTTGCGCGCCACCGCCGTCAATGACAGTTCGTCGCCGTCACCGCCTTGTTTTTCCCTCGAAACAAGAGCGTGTGTGAGACGTCACAATTCGTCGGCTAGTCGAGTTTTTTAAAAATTGAAAGTGAATTTTGCCCACTGTAACACTACCGCTATTTAATCATCATGATACACTCCGTTAGGCTTAACGGAATTTCTCTTTCCATTACGAAATTTTAAATAATCATATTTGACCTTGAAATGAGAGTCAATACAGGTGGGAGTCAGACGCGCCTCAGACTCGTTCACGTTTCCAAACAAAACATTACTATGTAGATTATCTAATGGCATTCCGAAACTATAGTTTGATTCAATTCTTTACAGCTGATTATCGTGTGCTCTTTGAAAGCTTAACCTTCTCTACCTATCCTTCATTTTACGATACCAACGCGAGATAATCTTTGTTTCACTTATTTTATAATATCTCACTGCAGCTATTGCATTACAATTCATTAAGTGCATTGAACGACCGCATTGGAATCTCAATAGCAAAATCGCGATAAAAAATTATTACTTCGCGTTAAAATGCTACTTAACGCCGCAAAAAGTTGTTATCACCTCTCGCTTCTATAATGACGTCAATTCAGAAACGCGTGTAGCTTTGACTGATTTGCCTGATACGGAACTTTTGAAAGAAAAAATTTTGTTCGCGTGCACCGCCTTATTGATTTCGATAGAGACAATAGTTTGATATAAGCACGATTCCTCGATTGTAATCGGCTCTTCCAACTGTTCGGAAATGAAAACATTTTTAACGAATCAGCTATTTCATTAATTGTAAAAATGTGTAATCGATTCACCTCAACTAATGTCGTGTCATAGCTTCTGAAAAATAGTCTTGGGCTAAAAGTGGGACACAGCAATGTAGTTTCGTTTAAACTAGGCATTTTTATTCGCTCCGCATTTATTTAATGTTTCTCTATCAAACATGAAGGTGTTTATGTAAAAATTAATCTTGAATCGAATGTGTAGTATTTTACGACGAGATATTGTGGAGTTAAATTCATTATCATTTTGTTGTATTTAGTGAGATCCCGGGTAAATTTTCCTCTTCAACTGGCATTTATCAAGAACATTATCATTATTATTTATCATTGTTTAATGTACAATTTACCTGTCTTACTACATCTCTCTTGTGTTCCTTTTTTCATTTTTTATTCTACGAGAATAGGCAGTCAGGCTTTGAAATCAAAGTGCACGATTTTTTGTTTTGATTTTTGTTTTGTTTTTTTTTCTCAAAAACAAAACGGCTCGCTCCATTTCGTCATTGTTTCGCGAACTTCGTGCACATACAGTCATTGCATTACTGATAAAACAAGCGAAAATTTTCCATTACGAGCTTTCGTTCATTTTTTTTTCTTTTTTCTTTGAATGAGTCACGCATTATGCATGCACATTATATTGCTCCACAGGAGAGCCAACAGGAAAAGGGAAAAAAGTTTTCGGATGCATTTAAAGAGACGAAAATAAACTCGAGGAAAAGTTAAAGTATTCAAAGATGATTGGCATATCGTCCCTATTAAAAGCTGCTGTATCCAGTTTTTAAAGCAGCTTTTAAATGATAATATTGAATCGATCATTAAGAAGTAGTTACGATTATCACTTAACGAGCTCGAACTCGTTGTATCAGTGCTCGGGTAGGTGTGGAGGTCTAGACGCACGGTAGCCTTGGGCGCGTTTGATTCGTTTAATTTCTGATATCTAACGGTAAGCGCGTCATCGACTGAAAAAATGGCAAAAGAAAAAGGCGCACGTCTTATGGGTCAAAAAATTGTCAAGCGATTTCTTCGGGCCGAATGAACGAGCACCGTTGGTTATCTCTTGCTTATTTTTCGCACCAAGTTACGAAGATCGCGAATGCGCGCGTGTATCGTCGCTGCATGAGTAACCTTATATATTTATTGTTGTGTGTGCAGCAAGAAAGAGAAACCTGCCGATAGCGTGAGCATTACTCAATCGTATAATACGCGTTGTTGATTCATCGGCTACGAGGTTTTTTCTTTTTTTACTTTTCTTCTTTCGTTTGAATAATAGACGGATCGTCGATAGAATCTCGACTGCGTGAGGTCGGCTTGCACGCGACAGTTGTAAATGTTGTTGCGAGAGATCCGATCGACTCGTCGTATGCGTGTGCGCCGAGAAACAAAGGGGCCGAATGAAAGAAAAAAGGCGAATAAAAGTGTGCGCGGCATTACGTAACCGGTGGGAGTTGGCGTATATATAGCCGCGTGCACGTTCGACGAGCTAAATTAAACCGCCATCGAGTCATCGTGACAAATACACATACGCATACACGTAAATAAGCACAAGGCAGTAATGTCATTGTGCGCACATTAGCATTTTATCGGCGATCTCTCACGCGGCTTTTGCCCGCTTTTTTATCGCGATTTATGTGAACGCACGCGAGAGCTTCGAGAGACAACACGACTGCGCGCGAATACCTGCGCGTACAAACACACACACACACACACGTTAGATATGGCGCGGCAATGAAAACATTGCCAGAAACGAAGAAAAAAAATATTTAATCTGAATTTTGCGGCTGACGATGTTATATACGAGCCGGGCCAGCTGCTGAATCAGACTTTCACGCATTTTGACCGCATTGTACGTGTGTGTTAAAAAATATATATAGGCCGTAGGTTTGGCCATGGCTTCTTCGACCTCTTCTATAATTTTTTTAGCTTTTTTAGCCGGCGCACACGTGCGAATTCCTTCACTTTGCGCAACTCTCTAGTCGCGCTTCTATTTTTTGAAGAAAATATCACTGACTCCTTTCGACGCTGCGCGTATTATAACTCGACATGTAGGCATGTGTATACATGTGTCGATGATGATAATAATAATAATAATAACGATAACGATGCCGATGCCGTGCCGATTATGATGAAATAGCTCGCGCGCGCGTTTTCAGCCGTCGACGTGCAACTATTTACGTCGCTCTCAAACGAATACACACAAATACACACGCGTACTACACCAATACATCTCGCTTCGAGATTTTTGCAGAATTACACGTCACGGAAAAGAACCGATCACATGTTGGCTCACGGCGCAGCCTAAGTGTATCTTATCTCGTGGCTATGAGTCGACTTTTGCGATGATTGTGAATTTTTTCTTCGTTTTTTTTTCTCTTCTTCTATTATTTATCGCGTGCCACTGCTGCCGCCGTCGCCGTCGACACGCTACAACACGAAGCTCGTTTTATTATGATTTCTTTGCTATTTAAATGCTGCTTGCTCGCTCGCTTTAAAAGAAGGATCTCCGTACCGGCAGTGGAAAATTATAATGTTTGCCGAGCAACGCAATCGACGGAAATAGTCGGAGAAGAATTTCCGATATTTTTAAGCATTTGTGCGCGCGAATACATACGCATGTAACGCGTTATATATATAGAGCTCGCTGCTGTTCTCGTGAGAAACGTTATTCGCACGCGTGCCTTAACGTTTTTTTTTTACTCGAAACTTCATCAACGCGCGTGTAACAGATAATAAAGATCCACGTGCACACCGATGATTTATGAATCAAAAAAAGAGCGAGTGAGAGAAAATAAAAAAGAAAGCACATTTTGCGGTTGAAGAAAGCTCGCGCAGGTTCAGCTGTCCAAATAACCTCGTTGGCGGATAAGTTGCAAACGCGACGATAAGAGGCAGTCGTCGAAAACAATTAATTGACTCGAATCAAACGATGCTTCTCGTCGAGCGAAAAACCATAACATATAATATACCGGCGAGAGCGAGCCAGAGAGAGAAAAACACGCGGACGTCGCTCACGTGCTCGCTGCTCGTCTGTCGATTTTGCAGCGCGAGCACGTGTTGCGTCACATGGATGGAGCAGCGGCGATTTACGCCGAGAAGCGAGTCGCGACTTTGCTTATTATTGCAAAGTCTTTACTCGAGTCTTGCATTTTTGTGCCCGGTCTGCGTCTTTGGCTGGCATGCAGAAATTATCTCGGCCGATAATATTTATTATCGTCTTGCGCGCTTTACACCTTTTTGCCGTGTTATCGCGACAGCTCTGTTGTTTTATCATTACGAGTGTGTAAATGGCAAGGAAAGAATTAATCCGCCGCGCAAGCATGCGCTGCTCGAAATCGAATGCGAGTCGTTGTGCAGTTGCTACTGCTGCATTCTAATGTACATCCTATATGCAGATGCTCACTTGGCTTACGATTCAAGCTCGGGCTCGAGCCGCCGGTTCAAAAGTCAAAAATGTTTATACATGACCTGGCAAATTGAAAGAGAGAGGAAAATACATAACATGGCGCGTCACGCGTGAGTCAGCTGCTGCTGCTGCACTGCACTGCTCGACTTACTTACCTACATTCATAGAGAGGCTGCGGTGCCACGAGTAACGTTATCCGCAGGTGGGGGGATCGCGCAAAAAAAGCGACTCGAAAATCGGATCGACCAATGGATGGTCAGCGATCGAGGAATCGCGAGCCGAGTATATTTTTAGCGCGGCGTTCTCGATGATAAAATATCGGTGGGAAAGGCGGCAAATTTGCATCGAGCGGAAAAAAGCGGAACGTTTGCATTCACCGCGTATTATAGGTATATATATACGAGCTGCTGTACGGCCTTGACGGCGATTCAAGAGGTTCTCGTCATCGTGGATCTATCGGCAGGTGTGCGCGTGCGAACGAGCCTCGTCGTGCGCCGCTGCAGTCGCGAGGAATTCAACATGCGAGTCGCGACACGGCAGCTTGCGAAACGACGATGTAGGGACGACGACTGCGTGATGTATTATAGCTGCATATTATAGCTCTACGCAGGCATATAGCGTAACGATGTACCAAGTCGGCGACGGCTTCAAAAGGAGGCTACATTACGCATTCGTAGATGCAGTGTCGTCGTCGTCGTAGAGTTACGTCATCGTCGTGTCGCGAATGCCACAGTACGATGCACAATGGCGACGGGCCGCTATATTTTATATCTATATATACGTATATACGAGCTACAGCCGGTAATGCACGTCGTTGTTTACGCTCGTGCTGCGCGACTCGCACTCGCGACGTTATATAGTACAAAACGCGCTGATCTCTGCTCCGTCTCGCAGGATCGACTGCGTCTCGGTTTCTCGCAGGACTGCGAAATTGCAATCGATCCGCGTGTTTTGACAACAGCCATGGTAATAACATTATTTCGCGTTACGAAATATTCGCACGCCTATATACGGCTCTCGACTTTGCGCTAAATATCACGGAGAGGCAGCAGCGGCTCCGTTACGTAAGCTGCGCAGCTGTAGCCGCTGCCTACAACTTGAATGAGATTCCGCATAGCGCGAGAATATCTTTGGCGCGCGTGTATAGATCGATGCGATGACGACAAACCACACGACGGCTTGACTCGACGACGCCGACTCCGAATACGACCGACCGACTATATATACGTTGTACGTTATATACGTTGCACGTTGTACGCACGACAAAATTACGAAAGCCCGACTCTGTGCGATGTACTTGTTTATATGCGCCACCGGCGTACGTACGACGCTCCTCTCGTCTATCGATTGCATCGACTCTAATTACCGCAACGAGCGCATTCGAAAGGGCGGAAATTACCTTTCCTTAAGAAGCTCGACGACGTTTGAGCTCCGATCTGATGCAGCGTCCTTGAAACGACTTCGAATGCTGCCGTTCGTATGGCTACTCGTTCGAGCGCAACGACTAATAATCGACCAATAATCGGCCAATAATCGGCCAATAATCGAGCCTTCACCTATATTATATCGATTTTCAATGATTGCGCGAGTACATTATACCGAGCGATTTTAATTGGCCCCCGCCAATGCCGAATTTGAGCCTTCGTTATTTTTTCCCTTTCTTTTCCGTAGGAGCCTACGTCGGTCCGTCTCTACCATTGGCACAGGCTAACGTATCGACGAACGGCAGCGGCTCACCGCTGAGACCGAGGACGAGTCCACCACCGCCCCCACCGCCTTCGGCTCAAGAAGCGTCTCAAGATAACCAGACATCCAACCATCACCAGGTGAGACTCTATTCTTCTCTTTTTACCCCATCTCATCTCGGAACAAAAGTTCTGACGAATCCACGCGATTATCTTTCGATGCTCCTCGAGTACGTAGTCGAGTGTACGAGTTGTACTCCGAATATAAATTTATAAAATGTCATTCTCGTTTAACAGTTCTCTCGTTTTTTCTCTGCTCGGTGATAACGAACATCGATTTTTTTTACTAATTCTCGCGAGTAAACGCCAGATTATTGTGTATTGCTTGTACAATTTTTTAAACAAGCTGATGTCCATGAGCGCAAAAAAATCTCTGCTATGATTTGTCCAGCGATAAGCCATCTTCTAGCTATACTTACGAAATTTTGTACAGAGTTAAATAGAGGAATTGAGAAATACATTAAATAATCGTCATTTCTTACGACCACTTGGTCTTGTCAGAAGTTCTAAACATCACAATGGGCTCATGATAAGATTACGCTCGAATTTTTTACGTAACGTAGCACCTTTCAGCGCTCTGCGCGCGCACAAACTGTCAATCATCCGTCTTATACTCGAGCACGTTATCGGGAATTTAAAAACTCGCGCTCGATGCATCGCACTCCATCTCGCCAGTTCCAATTTATTTTTGTTTCTCTGTCTCAGTAATCCAACGAAAACTCAACTATATTTTACGTTATTTTTAGGGTTCGGGCAGCGGTCCATCACCTATGGCTGCATTGATGTCGGTAACTGACAATTTGGCATCACCTGAATCGGTGCCCCAACAATCCAGTGGCAATCCTAGCCCAACTAGTCGAAGTCCACCAACGACCGCAGCTAATGTACAACAGCGCAGCACATCCAGGGGATCGCAGCACAGTCCCAACAGTACAGGTAAGCGTACAGACTCATAAGTACGAGTCAACGAGCATTATTCGAGCTTGGAGTTAATCTCGCCTTTCCAAATTCACAGGTCCTCAAGGCAGGAGACCGAGCAGCTCGAGACACGTTTCCTCGACCACTGTGACAACGTCGTCAGAAAACGGCGCGGCTGCACAGCCCAGCAGCGGAGGAAATCCAGAGGCAGTCGTAGCTCCCACCCTCAAATGCACCCTGTGCCAGGAACGTCTCGAGGATACGCACTTTGTGCAATGTCCTAGCGTACCGCACCACAAATTCTGCTTTCCCTGCAGCCGAGAGAGCATCAAACGACAAGGAGCTGGGGCTGAGGTAATTACCGTTCCTATTAACCAAACCTGAATCTCCATCTACCCGTACAGCCTTTATTCAATCGCTATGTTTTTTTATCTACAGGTCTACTGTCCCAGTGGTGAAAAATGTCCTTTGGCAAATAGCTCGGTACCTTGGGCTTTTATGCAAGGAGAAATCGCAACGATATTGGGCGAAGACGCTACAAACGGTGGGACTTTGAAAGAGAAAAAACGCGAGACTTAAGGAAAACTATTTTAAAGAAAATTGAGGCTTTAATAAATAATGTTCTCGCGCGCAAGCGGAGAACTACTTGGTGAAAGAGACGCGCAAACTCTCGATGGCGATCGCGCCGTGAAGGCCCGCCAGCAACTTGTTTGCTAATGCGCCGCCACCACAACTACAACAACTACAACCACCACTTTATATCACCACCGAAAAATTAAAAAATCAACAACTGACGATACTGGTTCAAAGTCGTGGCTTCGGGTCGGTCAATCTTCTCCAATGAAGTTTTCTGCCTGACCCATTTTGTTTGGCCGAGGATGTCGTTATGTATAGCTTTATATGCGAGCGCTGTGATGAGAGAAATCGTTCTATAATAGTGTTTTATTACATTTTTTTTGTAATTATAATATATTTTATTATATTAATATCGGCTATTGATTGTCGTGTAAATTGAGAATTATGGCAACATCGTTGAAAGATTTCAAGAATGCATGAGAAAGTGTCATTTATGAATTTCATTGTTTTACATGCTGTTTTTTGAGTAAGTTTATCATAGGACTTGAAATCCTTGACAAACTCATAAAATTGACTTAGGTACTATGTACATGATTCATTCAAGTCTCGTTTAAAAACAGATAACTGCAATGAAATAAAAATTATGAAAATACTAAAAAAATAGATATAAAATAATTAGAATTAGAAAATTCGAGTAAGCTACAGAGAAAACAGATTCGCTTTCATTATTGGGTTTGTACTTAGTCTCGAAACGCCTCAATTTTTAATTTTTATATATAATTTTACGTTTTATAATAGCTCGTACGCTTATTAAAAGACACAGCTCCAGTTGGATACAAATTTCAAATTTTATTGCGTTGTTGCAAATATTTATTTTTTTTCTTTTAAGTTTAACGCGATGACTTGGGAGAAAAAATATTGCAAAACACTGTTGCCGTACTTTAATTTATTGGCATTAACTAATTCAAGTCGTACGCTTTTAAATTATCATTGATCTATTATTTAGTCTTTTTCTATGTTTTACCCTTATTGTATTATATAATTAAACATGACGGATTTTAACCCATTGTTAATGGGTCTTCTGTACATTATGTATATGTGTACATATTTCATTGAACATTATTATGATTAATATTATCGACTAGAAACTAAAAAATAAATTGTATACTTATGAAAGTAACGCATCCATAATGTACAAATGAATCTTATATTGCGTTTTCTAATAAATTAACTTCTTTCTACACAATACACACCTCTTGACAAAGAGCTTTAGATATATATGAAATATATAAAATTGAAATATATTATAATTGTTGAATGAAACAATACACACGTTGCTTTGTATCTCGTTTCGTTAATTTTTATTGCGTCTCTGCTCCAATAGTCAACATGTACACAATAAATAAACGCGTCGTAATAAAAAGCCGAATTTTCTTAATGATGATTCTATTTAATACGAATTGGTTTATTGAATAAACGAGAAACTATGCTGAATGTAATTATTAACAAATTTGTCGATATCGACGGGCAGAAAAGACGATCTCTAATGCGAGCTCTGATAAGACCTTAACAGAGGAGGCAAGGCAAATTTGATGGTCTTCATTTTCAGTTTAACGCTAGACTTTAAAGTGAGGGCTTTCCGTATTCTCATTTTCTTCAACTTCATACGATATGGAACAAAACGAGAACAGATTTAGCGATCAGAGGAATCGCTTAAAAAAAAAAAAAGAAAAAGGAAATGCTCAGTTGAGAATGAATTAATTTCTTCAGAACCAAACGGCAGTTTTTTCAAAGAAAAATAAAAACAGACATGAATATACGCGATAGAAAGTTCATGAAAAAATATTGTCGATGTCGACTTATAGTTGAATAAAAAAAAAATGAAAATTATTAAAGGAGCAAGAATTTAAAGTAATAGAAGTATATATAATGTATCTCCGTTTGGCAACGTAAACACAACTTAATGAAAATAAAAAAAAGAAAGAGAACTTGTTCACACTTTAGTTTAACGCTAGACTTTAAGTGAGGGCTTTTTAATTTTTCATTAAATCCAAATGAAAAAATGAAAAAATTGCCCGACATATAGGAACCACACACTCGCTACGTCTAAAAAGTTATTTGAACAAGAAAATTGTGTGCATCCTCTTCAAAAGCAAAGGGAGCCACGCAAAACTTTCTTCGTGCACTTGACTTGTATTCTCAAATATACTTTTTGTTTCTCGTTTCTTAAAAAAATGAAGAAATTAACATAAGCCGACTCTAGCGGCGATACGTAAGACCGATCGCGCAGCTGGACCTACGGGTCTTTTTCTTATGTGTACATAAAAAAAAAAACAAATAATTGTACAAAGATAAAGTGATTAACAAGTAACGTTGGCATGCGTACTAATGATAAATAAATACTATTACTACTATTGTAATACGAAGCAAAAAAGCAGCGGGTTAGTTGTTGTCAGCTCCGCAACGTCCCGAGGGCTCATTGTCAAATAATGTGAATTTATATTAGAAGCACGAATAAAATTGGTGTACTGTGTGGACGTGCCTGAGTGCTCGCGACAACTTTCCCATGGAATGTGCTTGTCTTTTATATTAAAAAATATAAATATAAATATATTACTTATCATCTTAAACATCGATTAAATTACTCGATAGGCAGCGTGTCTCTCGTGTTTATAAATGCACAATATTTATGCATATGAAAATACACACAGTTCTACGAATTCAGCAATATGTAAGCAGTTATAATTTTTTTCGTCTCTTTCTGGTAGTTCCTACCCAATCTTAAATGCCAATATTCTAAGTAATATACACTTTTAAGTGTTTGTTTATTTCTTGTGAATATACTCTTGAATGAAATAGTTCGTGTTTTATAATACGATACTACTATGAACAAATATAATGTACATTTATTCGGACACTCGTTTTTTTATTATTCAAATAATAAACACGTATTTAAGCTTTGGAAAAAATGGATAAATAATTACGCCATTTATGCGCGTGATGCGACGGCGATGACTCGAATGGAGCTGTGGATCTGTGAGAATGAGGTTGTGTATGTAAAAAAGTAATAACGTCTGACGTGTATGGATCATTTACTGGGCACAGTTAATGTAGGCAACGCCAAAAGAAAATATTAATGAAAATCGAAATTTCTTATCAACATTGCAAAATCTAAAACTGTCATTTAATCCGCCGTTATAATATGTAAGTAAAGAAAAACAAAAAGCTAATAAATAAATAACTTTAACATTAATATTGAGAGAAGAAATCAATCTGTGGAGTAATTATTAATGATTCAATGTTTAGCATTATTATTACATACAAATTTACGCCCAAACGGATCGTGTCTGTCAAAGTGAGAAGCGAGGAGAGAAAAAAAATGTGGGACACGCAGCAGGTTTGCGCTGTTCTTGTGTATTGTTTAAAAATTTTGCTCGCGTATCTAGTGTACCACCAACTCTGTATTACACAGCACATACACTTAAACGTACCACTTCGTTAATTGAGAATTAATTAAAAGAGGGAGAAAAGAATAAATTAATAGTCTCATCTTTTGACTACGAATATGTAGCATCTGCGTTTCGTGCTTGTAATACTCGTAAAATATTAACGATTATAATGAAGTATGCACCAAGTAGGCAGCACCGGTGTCTTCCCGAGTAAACGAATTTGATGGGAACGATCAAGTAAATCAACAGCTTTTAGCGCGGTAAATTATTATTAAAAAAAAATAAAATAAAAAGAAATAACAATAAAAATGTATGAAACAGGAATCTGATCATTCCTTACTTTTGTATGAACCGATTTGTTTTTTACAATCTACATTGATAAATAAAAAAAAATAACGATCCGATGCAAGAAAGTGAGCGAGAAAGAAGAAAGAGCGCAATAATAAATATTAATAATTTTACTACCGTAAATCTTATACCAGGCGTCGAGTAAGCGAATAGCAAGAAAAACAGGCACAGCAAAAGCGAATGGCAAATAATCAGACATACAACAAACTTGTAAGTTTTATAATGGTGAAATCGATATATATATGCAATGTAGTAGAAACATAAGTATATATACGATTTTCTATAGTGTGTACCATATCTCGGTGAAGAAACGCGTTACACTGTATACTTTTCATCGAAAATATGTATTAAATAATTATACGCAGCTGCAAATGCAACATGCAAATCAAACAAAAACAAACAAATATATGTGTTGATGTGTAACAAATTAAGGAGCTTTATTGATTTCAAATTCCTCTTGGCCCATATCCTTTGGCTTTCCTACCACAATTGATATTTTTTAATTCTTATTTTGTTAAATCTAGATGGATAGTCGAAATGCATAGTTTTTTACCAATTGATTAATATGTCTTTCACAGACTCCGAAAATCATGTGGTATACCTATTTTTTGATATTTTTACCCAGTACTTCTTACATATTTTTTGTTTCGATGTTTTTTTAAACAATAGGAATCTGAAAACGAAGTCGAAAAAGTCCTTTTTCACTTGTTCGACCTGATTTGTGCACCCTCTGGATCTATTTTGTTTTTTCTTGTAAAGTAGCGCGTTATTTTTCATAAATATACGAATTTTATTCTGCGGCGTTGGTCTGTTGCACTTGTGGCAGGGGTAACAAATATTGCGCGTCACACGTGCAAATTCGACGACAGCTGGAGTCTTCCCTCCTTGCCTGGATACCGGCTGTTTATGTCCTTACACGAACGCCTCCCCCCGGCAATATCGAGTAGTTGGCATTAAATTCGACAATCGCGACTCGTTCGCCTGCCTAAGCTTACTTTAACTCGCAGCGCAGCAGATTTAGTAAAAAGAGAATTTAGGGCTAAAAGAAATTTTTGAATTTTCAGTTTGGCGCCGAACGAGCAGCAGCAGCAGCAGCAGCAGCAGCAGCAACGCGACGACTCATCGGCATCCGGAGGAGAAAGTATGAAGCTGCCAAAGTCGGAGGACGAGCGAGTTCCGACGGTGTCGTGGCTTCCCTGCGCTCCGATGCCCGACACCAGCCGCACGAGTGTCAGTTTGAAAACCGTAGCAGATCATCTGGTACGATTGTCTCGCATAAACTAATTCAACATAAAACACTCTAATCGCTCGTTCGATCGACTCTTCGTTTCAGGCGGAAATGGACGATGAGCCGAGAAGCAAACCACCCCGACGTCTGTGCATCAGTCCCGAGACGCGCCAAGCCCTCGAAAGTGCCGACAAACTTTTGGCCAACGCCGAGCGACTACTCAGCCAGATGGATTTCAAAAACGTCCCTCTCGACATATCAGACGATGGGTACGCTCCCTATTAGTTTCAAATATATTCGAAGCTATCCTTGCTTTGCGATTTCACGCATCATCGCGTCAATTTCAGATCGAACTGCGAGAACGTCAACGACGAGGAGCTTTACATTCGCAACGTAGTGGCTTCGACTTTTCAGAAGGGCTATTATGAGCCAGGCCCCAGTGCCATACTGGACAAGGATGATTTTAAAATCAAGCATGAAAAAATGGCAGGTGCAAGAAAAGAAGCCTCGAAGAGTACGCGAATGGCTCGAGCGAGATCCAACTCGCCAGTTAGAAGCTTCGAGCCTTGCCTGGTTTGTCATTCTGAAACCAAAGTAAACAAAGTAAACAGACCTCTGGAACAAAAAACGGAAGAAAAAGAAAGAAGTGGAAAAGCAGCGTTGAACGTTCAAAAGGCACCAGCCATCAGTATCAGCGGCGAATGTTTTTCTGTGCAAGCGGCCAACATCATCGATATCGAGCCCCAAGAGTCAAGTCAACCGAGATCTTACAATAACGTCGCGACTTACGAAATAAACCACGAGTCGAAGAAAACCGACGTCGTCGTTCCCATACCAGTGCCAGAGCAGGAAAAGGAAAAATCGACGCCAACAGTCGCGGCGAGCGAGACGAATCGTGATCAATTCGAGCAGGACGACGACGACATACGAGTATCGACGATCGTCGAGGAATTCGACGACGTTATTGACCTGAACGTGAGCCTGGGCGAGCCCGGAGTTTTGGCCGAGGTCGACAATTTGCTCGACCAGCAAAGGACGCTCATCAGGCACGTGTGTAAAGCCAGCGAGAAATTGGACCAATTTTTGATGATGAACGGGTCGTCGTTGGATACCGATTCGTCGCCGCAAATGGGCAAGAAAAGCCGCGTTAGTTTGCAGAAAAAGACGGCCAATGATAAGCAGAGCGAGGCTCGCCGGACACCTCGCGTCGAGATCGACTTGGCCTTGGACAAGAGCGAAGAAAGTACCTCGTCGAGGGCCAAAGCCAGCCGAGAGTCGTCGCGAAACGCCAAGAGCATCGCGTCGGTGGAGTCGTTGCCGAGCAAAAGCAGTAGGCAAAGCAGCGGTTGTCAGGATGAATCGGAACGAGCGATCAGTCGGAACGAGACTTACGACTTGGCCAAGCCATCGGAGCCAAGACCGGATACGAGCACTACTTTTGGAAGCGACGCCAAAATCGTCGATAGCCACGCGAGGACCAACAGCGGCTTTGTGGCCAATTTGAAGGTCCCAGTCGCGCTCAAAGACAATAACTCGACGGCGAAAAAATCAGTAGAGCGAAAACTGACGCGATCGGATCCGCTCGAAAGCGACCGTAACGAAGAACGAGTAAACAAAGAGAAAAAGAACGAAGCAGATTGTGACGTAACGGATCACGAGGACAACATTAGTAGCAACAGCAGCAGCATGAGTACCGAAAATCGTGACAGTCCAGTCGGCAGCCGAGAGTCGCAAGCTCATGGCCAAGAAAGTCCATCGTCATCGACGTCGTTCTCCGAACACGAGGACGACCGGTCGACGGACAAAGCGAGCGAGAACGTCAACGATTCCCTGAGACTCATGCACGTCTCGCATTTCGAGCATCGGAGCGCGACGCCCGATGAATCGCCCGACGAAGAGTCCGCGGAAAAGAGTCAGCTCGAGGAGCTGTCGACCGAGTCCAAGATCGAGAATAGCCTGCAGGAAGCTCGCGAGAACCTCAAGAGGGTCATGAAGGCGATGGACGACGAGCTCCCGTCCTCCGATGCAGCCTCGAAAAAACAGAGCGCCGACTTTGGCAACGGCCTCCGGCTCGTGTCGAGGATAGGAGCCTCGAGCCTGCCGAGCGACGACGCTGGCCCGTTGTCGCGCCAAAACAGGTCGATGGTCGAAATACTGGAGGAGACCAGCCGACTCAAGTCCAACGAGAGACAGAGGCTGTCGCTCCTGAAGAATTTGGAGTCGTGCTCGATCCAGGCGGGCGCGGATCGATGCGCCGTCAAGGGCTTGTTTACTTCGACTCTGATCGGCGACGCCGGCCTCGTCAACAGTTGCAGCAAACTCAAGGTAATTATTCGCTCGGTAATTCGATACTCTGATCGAACGCGAGCTTTGACGCGCGCCAATGTGTTGCAGATCACCGACACGTCTTCGGACCTGTACTCCGAGGGCGAAGTCTGCCTCAGCAGCGCGACGACTTCTTCCCTGTCGTTGGGCGAGGTGAGACGGAAAATCCAATTGACTAAGAGCAAGAGCACGACGAGCAGCAGTAATGCCACTTCCAGTACGGTTAGTTGCAATTATCTCTCAACTTTTCCTCGATAATAGCATTCCAATTCTCTGATTGTCGATATTACCATGTATTTTCAGTCGGCAGCTCGCAGCTTAGGCGAACTCGTTCCACCAACAGATTGAGTCAACTTAATTGTATAAATATATCGTAATAGACTTAATTTAATTATAAATTCATGTAAATGTAAAATAAAGAGACTGTAGTGCCATATTAAAGGCAATCAATGTAACGCCGCAATTTTATTATTTATCTCGTTCAAAGAGTCTCGGTGTGTACAATTGGATCGTAGCAATTGGATCGACGACAAAACAAGAATGATACAAGTGTGCGCGTACGTGCGCGATGCACGTGATTTTCGGATTAATCATCCGCCAGCTCGTGGCGAGTCGCTGCGCCGCTGAATTGATCATCGATCGATCGATCGAGAAAAATAAAGGGGCAAAAAAAAAAATCCGGCGTCGATTCGAAAATAAAACGGAAAAACGAGCTGAATGAGTCTTTAATATTGGCTTGGAAGAATAACAAATGCAGAGAGAAAAACAACAGCGAGAAAACCCGAGTGCAAAGAAAGAGAGAGGCTCATGACGCCGACTGCACGTACGAATACAGGCCTGGCCTTGCGTGCCGAGCCGCGCGCGCGCTTATTTAGTATTTACCTCTGCTCATCCACGTGACGAAAGGACATCTGCTCGCGGCGCACGTGAGCCGTCCATACATATATGCCTTATACTTGCAATAGGTGTGTGTATATCGGTGTATATAGTCGAGACGAAGCCACACGATTAAACCAATCGCGAACGACGTGTTTGTTTGCGCTCGCGGCGCCGCTCGTCGCTCGCCTACAACTATATATACAAGTACTCGAGGAGAAAAAATCACAGCGGACAGATTTTCGCGTTCGCCAGTCGTCGCTCCGCCGCAGACGCCAACAACTTGCAGCTGTCACAATTCGGCGACGTCTTGCGCTGCTGCTTGCTATTTGTCGACCTAAGTATAATCGTCGTAACGATCAAAGCAGAGTCGTCTCGTGTGTACGCGCGCGCGAGCAGTCACCCAAGCCTCCTAAAACTTTTGTAACCTATCTCGACTCTGACCTACTGTGCAGTGCACTCGACGACTGCATCAACGTCACACGGGGTGAATGTATTGTTGATCATATCCGTGTGAATCTCAAATCACAGCGACATAACCTTCCAGCGTCGACATAACTAAGGCAATTAATTGCCATGATCTACGATTGCTACTTTTTCTTCTAACTCCTTAAACGAAGTTATAAAGCTCGTTCGATTTGACTCGTGAAAGTGTAGACAGTTGATAAAATGGAATGCAAAGGAATTGTTATTGGTTATTGGATATCCGATAAAAAACGACAAAAGTTTGACTGGCACAAGTTTGAAGAACTCTGCGACAAGGAGGGCTTCATTCTCAAAAAGGTAAGCTGTGCATCGATCTTATGTATGAGCTGCACCAAATAATTCACTCTTCTAATAGCTCTACCTTAAATAGTATCTCTGACAATATTGATAAATTATATCATCAGACAAATTATCAATCACGATTCATCAATTTTTACTTCCTACTTTTTATTAGATTGACGTTGAAAACGATATAGAATCTCAGGGACCAGTTGATATCTTTTTTCATAAGTTAACAGATGTTTTATCTCATGCTGAAGAGGGCCTAGACTATGTAAGTATCATAAGCTATATTGGAGTCATGTTCTTATAAAAGAATTATTTTCAGTTACTAAATTGTAATTTATTTCCAGGCCATCAAAATAGTCACTAGATTAAAGAAATTCATAGAAAAGTATCCAGATTTATATGTGATTGATCCTTTTGAAAAAGTTCAACAACTGAGAAATAGACATCATTCGTATGAAATGATTAAAGCAGGACTCAAGTATGATGGTAATATCCACACTAAATCATTTTTTATTAATCAACCCAATATATTCAGTTATAAACCTATTCTTATTTTTCAGATAACATATTCATTCCTAATTTTGTAGAAATAAAAACGAAAAATGTTTCAGAAATATTGAACATTTTTGAAAAAAATCAAATAACATATCCATGTGTTTTCAAACCTTTGATAGCACAAGGTTCAAGTGATGCACATAAGGTAATTTTAAAATACAATTAAATGCAATTTTTTTTAATCTCATAAATGATTCTTTCCTTGTTTTAGATGATGTTGATATTCAATGAGCAAGGACTGTCTGATTGTCAAATACCATGTGTAGCTCAAAATTTTATAAATCACAATGCCATTTTGTATAAATTATTCATTGTTAATAACCATTATCAAGTTGTTGAAAGGCCTAGTTTTAAAAATTTCTATCCACAAGATTGCAAGTCAATGAATACAATATTTTTCAATTCTCATGATATTTCCAAAAGTGGTTCAAATTCTAAGTGGTCTATTATATCTGAAGAAGAGCAAGAGCTTAGTGTCAAACCAAATGTGACCGTTTTTGATAGAATAGTCAAGAAAATCACAAAACTTTTTGGACTTATTTTAGTGGGAGTGGATGTTGTCATAGAAAATCATAGTGGAAAATATGCAATTATTGATGTCAATGTCTTTCCAGGATATGATGGTTATCCAGAATTTTTTGAACACTTGGTTGATAGCATAAGAGAACTTTTAAAAAATAAAGCTTCTGTCAAACAGAATAAATGTCTTCTAAAAAGTCGTGGTGATGGTCATGACTCTGGTATAGAGAATGATGAAAAGAAAAAACAAGCCATTCTTTAAAAAAGAATTGTTATTGATAAGCTAAAAACTTTTTAAACCAAAAAATTTTTTGTACTTACACTAGTTATCCATTTTTAAGTGCATCTTTTGTGTAAAAATGAAGCCAGGAGAATGTGAAAGATATTTTATCAGATTCATGTTAGTTAATATTTTTATAAATATTTATTTGTAAAAATAGTCTAGTTGATAGATATTTTTATTTCTGTTTTTTACTATTTGTTAGCAATTGGTTACAAGTTTATATGTTAATGAATATATACATTTATATGTGTAATTTTAATAGTAAGTAAATTTTATAATGTCAAACATTTAACTTTTGTACAAACTTACAATGTATGCTGAAATTGCAAAAAGTTTATAAAATTATTTTTGAATTAACAATTGTCTACTATACTTCTCCTTCATAAAGTTCTATCTGGATCTATTCTTTCTATTTATTCTGAGCGCCAAATAAATTGTTTTGGACCAACAGTTGACTTAAAATACTGTAAAGTATATTGTCTTATTTTATTTTAGTAGACAGTCGACGGACAACTTGTGTACATCGGTGAATGAAACACGATTGAGTGAAAACGATTTTTTAATTTTTTCCGCTTATGATTCAAGTTAAAAATATAAATTCCAGATTTCTTGATACTGTTTGCTCGTGAAAATAACAAACTGGCAAACATGAATATTTATATATTTAAATTATTTCAATCCTTGGTCATTGATTCATTGCTTCAACACATCTTCTCTCTACACAATCTATATACATAAGATACATACTTAGATCGTTAAACGTCATATATGTGTTGCTATTTCATTTTACGACGCAAACATAACCTGTGTTATGTAAATAAAAAAGTCGCAGTCGTGTATTGCTATCGTCAGTAAAATGTTTACGAAAAAAAATCCGTCGAAAGAGTTTCACGGATGCTTGATAGTGTAGCATGAATGAAAAATATATTTGATAAGAAGGTCAGTTACATGTATGAATATTCTCAGCTTGGACTTAGTTTAAAACTGTTTAAATGTATTAAAGTGCTACTTTTGATTTCATTTCAGTAGAAATCATCGTTTGTGTAATATAACAAAAAACTTCTCAAAATGCCACCAATAAGTGGATTAAGTGATTACAGAAAAATTAAGTCACTTCTTGGGGTAACTGGTAGTGCAACTGCACTATTTGTTGGTATCTCATTATACCAAGGAAATGAAAAATTTTATGATCAATTTGCAATGCCTTTTATGAGATTAGTTGATCCTGAAATTGCTCATAGGCTTGCCATAAATACTGCTAAATTCGGTCTTTCGCCAACACAAAATAATGCAGACCCCCCTATTTTACGCACAAGTTTGTGGGGCTTGAATTTTAACAACCCTCTAGGAATGGCTGCTGGTTTCGATAAACATGCTGAGGCTGTTGAAGGTTTACATAAGATGGGATTTGGTTTTGTGGAAATCGGTATGACATCATTAATTAAGGCATGAATAATTTTAAAGTTCAGTTGACTTCATTTTTTATTATTAATTTAATTAATATGATTTTACAGGATCAGTAACTCCTAAACCTCAAGATGGTAATCCAAAACCTCGTGTCTTTCGTCTTTCTGAAGATAAAGCTATTATTAATCGATATGGTTTTAACAGTGAAGGTCATGATGTAGTGCATGATCGTTTGGCTGCTCTTAAAGCATCTCCAACATTCAATGGCATAATTGGTGTTAATCTTGGCAAAAATAAAGATTCCACTAATGCAACACAAGACTATGTTGATGGTATAATCAAATTCTCTGACCTGGCAGATTATTTTGTTGTCAATGTGTCTAGTCCTAACACACCAGGTTTACGTAATCTTCAGGGTAAAAAAGAGTTGGAAGAATTATTAAGTCACGTAAACGAAGCACGCTCAAAAACGGAAAAAAAACCACCCTTACTTTTAAAAGTTGCACCTGACCTCTCTAAAGAAGAAATGAAAGATATTGCTGCTGTAATAATGAGAGCAAAAACAAGAGTGGATGGTCTAGTTGTGTCAAATACTACACTGAGCAGAGAAAATCTTCTTAGTGAGGTAAATTTAGAGAGTTCACAGTGATTTAGATCCATTTATTTTATCAATTTATATTTTAAAATGAATAAATGGTTTTTAGGCAAAAGATGAAAATGGTGGTTTGAGTGGAGCACCAATTGCCTCTTTATCAACTCGCTGCATCGCAAACATGTATCAACTCACAAATGGTCGCATTCCTATAATTGGTGTTGGTGGTATTTTCAGTGGAGCTGATGCTTATGGAAAACTTAAAGCTGGAGCTTCATTGATTCAAATTTATACTGCATTCACCTACCACGGACCACCAATTGTTGGTAGAATCAAACGTGAACTTTCTCAATTATTACACGATGATGGAATTAATAACATTTCTGAAGTTGTTGGAAAAGAAGCAAAAACCATTGTATAAAAAATAATGTATAAATTGTCGCCTTGTAAAAAGATTTGATTTTTATCAACTGTTAATTTTTTTTGATTTTTTTAAATTAAAAAAATAAAGTTTTAATTCTGTTTTGAATGTTGTTATTTGTAAGCTTCACACCTATTGTTAACCATTAATTAGTAAAAATGTTATTGTAAATGTATTTTAAGAGATTTTAATTCAAGTGTAATACTTTTATAAAATATATATATTTTTTCAATGGAAACATAGGAGTGTTGATGCAAAAAATTAGTGTTTTCAGATCTATGTTGACAAAAATATTACACAATATTTTACTTTAGTTTATAATATAGACCACAACCGTGATTTACAATTCAGTGCACCGCAATCCTGAACATTTTATAAATCATAATTCATTTCAAATGTCATGATTGCTATCACCTATTACCATCAGATAACTTCAGCAGACATCCACGGGTCGCCGTTTTCAATCCTCCACAGTCCACAGACATGCCACCGCATGGTCCCCCTCCCCTTCACTCTTGACTTGATTTTTGCATGGTTAGTGTAACGAGTGCGCTTATAGGTATTCATAGACTACAGTAACAGTTTGGACGCTCGAGCCTTGTATTTGTTTTTAGGTGAATTGTAACCTTTTCAATAAAATGTCATACATGCGTAATCATCGGGAACAGATACCCGACTTTTCTGACAGTAGACGTATTGAACGTGAAAAAATTGGTATCAGAGGTATCAAAGAAGCATGGAGTTCATCCCCAAAACACGATGTAGAGTAAGTTTTTACTTTTTTACTTAATATTAATAACTATTGTGTTTATATTTTTAAAAATACATGCAGTTGCGTTGAAGTTTGTCAAGCGTCAAATCGCAACATTTTTCTAATATTCTATGAATAATTTACAGTTCGGATCCAGACGAAACAGTAACTGTAAAAAGGAAATCTACAGAAGATGATGATTATGAGAAGAAAAAAAAGCGTAAGAAAGAAAAAAAAGAAAAAAAGAAGGTAATTAGAATAAATTTTTCTCATCATTTCATAAATAAAAATCATTAAATTAATGTTCAATTTTAACAATTGCAGAAAAGTAAAAAGTTGAAGAAGGAAAAGAAAACTAAAAAAGCTAAAAAAGTTAAGAAAAGATCCAAAAAACATTCCAGTAGTGATGACTCTTCAAGTGATAGTGATAGTGAAGAAGAATGGGTTGAAAAATCTGCTGTTTTACCACAGCCTAAATTAAAGAAGGACCAGGAATCAGAAGGCAGTGCTGATGAAGGCATTATCGGTCCAGTACAGAAGCCTCAAGGTACCCTCAATTCAAAAGACTTTGGTAAGGCTCTTTTACCTGGAGAAGGAGCAGCTATGGCTGCATTTGTTGCTGAAGGAAAGCGAATTCCCAGAAGAGGTGAAATAGGCTTAACATGCGACGAAATCGATGCGTTTGAATCTGTTGGATATGTTATGAGTGGTAGCAGGTATGTATTTCAAAAGACAGATAATATTTTTAAAATCTTTGCAAATATTTATCTACATTTTTTATTGCAGACATCGCCGAATGGAAGCTGTGCGTATACGTAAGGAGAACCAGATTTATTCTGCAGATGAAAAGAGAGCGCTAGCTATGTTTAGTAAGGAAGAAAGGCAAAAGAGAGAAACTTTGATTCTAGGACAATTTAGAGAAGTTATCGCTAAAAAACAACTTCAAGATAAAAGTAAATAATAATTTTTTGTTGTTTTTAAAATTTATGTAAAATATTTTGTAAATAATAATTGTGATTCTGTAAAAGAAACGAAAATGTAAATAAATTGTGTACACATTTCATAGCTACATGATAAATTTCAGTTATGATCTACATCAAACCATGTAAATAAACTTCTTTTAAATAAATACTTGTAAAGTTTAAATCTGCTTGATTTTACATTCAATAACAGCAATTCATTTACTTCAAAGTGATGGATTAATTTTTCATTTTTCATCAAGTAAAAAATTTACTAGATTGTCTTGCTGTATATCAATAGCAAAACAAATCAGATGATGTAGGTATGGAGGTGAACTGTCACAAAAACATAACCTTATTCTTTTCAGAGATGGAAAAATTTTAAAAATGTACGAGATCACTACATTTTTTACCACTTTACCGTTTGTAACAATTTCTTTTCATTCATAAGTGAACTTCTCAGTAGCTAGTAAATTCTTTAATGAACAATAGTATATGTTTGTATTTTTGTTTACGTAGATCAGCTGATCTCAAACGATGATTTTTCCGATGTGTTTAGTAATCTAGTCCATAATTGTAAATCATCATTCAAAGAAAATGGTGAAATTTTATTGGTCTGTGATAAACCACACTATTTCAAGATGGTAAAAATTTAATTTTGTTATTTAATGAACGCTTTCAAGATGTTTACAAAAAATCATCTTTTGTTTACAGGTGGAACAAAAGTTACTGCAAACAAAAATTATTCCGAATGAAAATTACATTCAAATCCCTTTTTTACAACTACTACCTAGATTGGAACTATGTTTGCGATATACTACTAGAACCTATTTTATGGTTTGTCGAAAACTTTACTGCCTATTTAGGACCTGTACGTCTTTGTTTATTACTTCTCTTTACAGTACAAACAAGTGTACATTTATTAACAAAATTTTTATAGGTATTTGTAGCAATGGTGATACTATTGACATCATTAATAGTTTACATCGCATATTATGTAGGTTTCCCTTATTGGTGGGAAAAAAGTCCAGAATTTACTATTGTTTTGGTTATTGTTGGAAACTGGCTGTTAATCAATGTTAGTTTTCATTATTACATGGGACTAAAAGTTCCAGCTGGTTTTCCACCTAAGGGTGAACTTATACCAGAAGCTGTTAGTATTTGCAAAAAATGTATTAAACCCAAGCCACCAAGAACTCATCACTGTTCCGTTTGCAATAAATGTATACTCAAGATGGATCATCATTGCCGTATCCTTTTTAGAAAAAAATTCATATGAACAAGCAATTGCCCAATTGTAAAAAGCCCAAAATAGCATTCATTCAGTTCTTTAATGATAATTTTACAGCATGGCTAAATAATTGTGTAGGATATTACAATCATAGATACTTTTTTCAGTATATGGTCTTTACGCTAATAGGAATAATTTTTATAACAATTTTTGGAGCTCAACTAGCAATTGAAGAATTTCTTTTATCACCCGAACCAGAGATAGAGGGTCATCCTGTTCGTGTAAATAATTCAGAAATAATTCCCTTGGTAATTTAAAAATAATTACAAAGAAGTACTATACAAGAAAAAAGTCAAACATATGAGCGTAAAATATCGTGTTTTAACAGACGGAGTCAATGGACCATTTAAGCGTCGAAGAACGGAATGCAATAGCTTTGCAAGCAGCGGCACAAAAAGAAAACGAGTATCGCCGAAAACTCATTACTATAGCAGCTTTTGTTTCTCTAGCAACACTTGGATCTCTTGGACCATTGACTTGGTGGCACGCTCGACTTATATCTCGAGGAGAGACTAGCATCGAAGGTCGGATCAACGAAACTTTGAAAAAAAGCTTTCAGGCCGAGGGCAAAATCTATAAAAATCCTTACGATTTTGGAAAACGAGAAAATTGGATGTTGTTTTTAGGACTGAAAGATAGGTAAAAAATCGTTGTATTCATAGTAAACGAATTTGTTGATAAGTTGTAAGAAAAATGTTTATTTTTCAGAAGTTGGTGGTATCTACTTTTTCCATCCACCCATGAACCTTATGGAAGTGGTTTAATCTGGGAGACTAGTGAAAGTAATAAAATATCTTGACTCGCTTGAAATGAAATTAATTCTTATTGTAAATATGTATTTAGTCATTTTTGAAGAACTTATATACAATTCAATTCATTTTCTACGTAATTGTGATATGATTTTACATTTTACCCAAATATTGTCTAAGGTGATACTCAAATTAGAACTTTTCTTTGACGTAATAAAATTTTTCTATAAAATAGAATCTCAGCGTTTTTAGATTTCTGTAATTTTCTATGGGTATTTTAAGTAACTTTATTATTTAAGCTAACAAAAAAGTTATCGTACAAACTCAACGAAAATTTCTCCTGGAAATTGGACCTTTTTCGCTCAGTTATTCATTAGTAATTCATTATGTCGCACACTCGCTGTACTGGACTCAGCTACGATTTCTTCAAGGGAGTCGACCTTTGATGTACCCTCGCGTACAAGTATCAAAGTATTGCGTCAGTCTGCAGTTTTGTCGTTTCAAGTCTTTTATGTTATATATATGTGTGTGAGCATCTGGCAAAGAAGGAGCACAAAAAATCGGCAACGATTTTATTTTTTTATTCGAGCTCGAGGTTTTGCCAAGTCTCTGCTGGATGTGGACAAAACTAATTAGTAAAAAAAATCGTTCCAGTAAAATTAATAATAAAATTTTTAATGAAAATTTTTGTATCAGCTTGATGCAAAAGTTAAAGGTACCATCGTCATCGTGTGGGTAAAAGGCATTGCCTTGAATTAAAAAGCTTCGCAACATAATAAGATGGAACCATAAGCCAAGCTCCATTGAAAGGTGGATCGGTGACTTTGTTATAGAGTTACAAATGTGTTGAGATTCGCATGGCTGCACACATGTATATGCGGCAAAAGTGCGTGATTCCAGGAAAAAGCAATAATGATGCAGCATCCTGCTAGTTTACAGTCGAAACGATAGCTCAAAATGTACACGCAGCGAAGTAGGGGCTCGGTTGATGCTAAGCAGTGTATTGCTATTATTATTGACGCGTACTTTGACGCAGAGACAAGCCTCCTTACATTGTGTTTATGTTTTGATTTGCAAACGCTTCATGGTGTATGTATGCATACGATTTTTGCTTGGTGTTTGCCGGCACTTTTGGCGCGTTCGTGCGCACGCACGAAGCCGCTCGGAGACGAGCAGCGACTTGATTCGCGTTCCGACGCCCCCGTAAATATCGAAGCAAGCGTCGGATACGTGCCTCGACCGGAGTGGGGATCTCACAACCTGTTCTCGTTCGTCGATTCCGCTGGTCAGTGGATGAGCGGAGTGACTCGTCCTCCCCCTCGACGCACCGCTGCCGCCGGCAACGCCGCGCGATCAAATTGCGCTAGTTTTTCTCGTGTGTCGCCTACTACTCTACCCACACATTCGCGCGAGTCAAATACGTTGGTGTGATTTTAAAAAACGGTCGTGTCGGCTCGGCGTCTTCGTTAGGCTGCCTCGCGCGCCACACGATCACCATAGCTCCGCTAGAAGACACAGAGCAAGTGCACGGCTGCGCTTTTTAACTATAAATGCCCTCTGCCTACAAGCGACCTGAAAATCGTAAACAGGAGCTACAGCCAGCATGACGGGGGAATCAGCTCGCATTTTCACCGATTCCCAGGAACAGAGGTTCTTGCAGGATTTGCCTCCGTTGCAGGATTTCGTGTGAGTTGATGCATCTTTTCTCTACCTACTTCTTAGCTTAGGTTAAGTCTATGATTGTGCTGCTCGGTCTGGGTGCACCGCGCGACACGCACACCGTCCGATGTGCCGTTCGTACTGCTTTCGCATTTTCTATTTCAGTTACGATGCATGATATCTGTGTTTACGAGCGATGCTTGTTTTTTCCGTCTCGACTACCCGGTGCCGAAACCCCGTTGCGGATTACCAATATTTATAGGAACGCATTGGGTTCAGGCAGTCCGCTGCGCCGACAAAATGGAATTTTTGAACTCTCGAGACCATTTTGTGCGTAGTAAGGTACTCGACTACGCTACAGTTTTTGCATCGAATTTTTTAGCAAAAAACTCATTTTCATCGAATATCTGGAATTTGCATTAATCCTGTTCCCTAAACTGGGGATTCTTGGTTCTTTTTCGTTCATTGGCTTCGCATGCACACTTGTCTTTGTCTCGAATCTCAATGAACTCTAGGGGGGAGAGCAGATGCCACTAAGTCATAAGCACGGCCGTTGCCATTTTAATTGCTAAGATTTGAGTGCATTTGATATACATCAACGAATACGATAACCTTTAAAATTAAAGATGGAATTACCACTTTTTGGGTACGTTATTGTAAACCTACGCATTCTTTGTATGAAACGCCGGTCTTAGCCGCGTACCACTTACTTTTTTAGGTTACTGACTGGAATGTTGCCCAAAAATTAAAAGATGCATTTTTCCCTTTAAATTACCATATTATACTATTGAATGATTTACACAATTTTAATTTTCTCATAAACTTGATTAAAAAATTCAATTTTTAATATTTACTATTAAATTTTGACTTTCAGAGAAATTGACGACAATTGTGACTTATTTCAAGGCTTGTCCCAAGAATTACCACAAGATTTTCATTTAAATGGTAATCTTAGTTTTGGTCAACCAGAGAACAATCCACTTGCGATGGATGAGAAAGTATCATTGCAACAACAACTAGGATTACAGGATCAGACACACACATCGCAGCAATACCATCATCAACAACAACAACAACAACAACAACAACAACATCAGCCGCAGCAGTTGATGCATCCGCATTTTTTTCTACCACAAACGTTGCCACCCTTGACCACGCCAATACTTGGAAAGGAAGAGTTTGCTGGTAAATACAATTTCCAGCTAATATTCAATCCAAAAAACTCAGGAAAACATTGGGTTGTAAGTTTCTTTTTCTTTGTCAAATTCTGAATTTTATATTATATAGTTCGAATATCAAAGACTATTGATAAAATTAATTATTTTTATTTTTAGTACTCTGAAAAATTAGCCAAAGTCTTCATACACATGGAACAAGTCCTTCCATTATCTTTTCAATGGAATCCACCAGTAGATGGACTTTGGGTCAGAGCCACAATGGTTTACAAATTAGATCAACACCGATCTCAACCAGTTGTTCGGTGCCATAACCACATGGCCCCGGACAACAATAGCAATAGGAACATTAATCCTATGCAAGTTAAGCATGTGATAAGATGTCTTCATAATACGTCAAGTTATGAAGAAGCCAATAATGGACACTTATCAGTTCTTACACCACTTGGTGTACCTGAAACGGCCCTGAATAATGTACCAATGGACTTCCTATTTACTTGTAAAAATAGTTGTTCATCTGGCATGAATAGGAGAGCTACCGAGCTCATATTCACATTAGAAGATGAAAGCAATCATATTCTTGGTAGAAGAAAATTGGAAGTCAGAGTCTGCAGCTGCCCCAAACGCGATAAAGAGAAAGAGGAGAAAGAAGAAGGTGGAGAAAGTGGATCCGTCGCTTTGGCCATTGGACAAGGAAAAAAGAGAAAAATTCCTAATCCTGGTTTAGGTATATCTGCGCCTCCAGGTAAAAAAATTGCCATGGATCATAAAGTGTATAACATAAGTTTTAGCGTTATAGGTAAAGATACTTATAATGCGTGCTTAAGATCTATATACAATACAATGGCAGGTCAGGGCGTACAGCAAAACAATTTAGAAATGCAAAAGCCTTTTATGGAAGAAATTTTAAAAAAAATAAACGAAATGTAATGTAATTGTATGTAGAGGGTGAAAAATCGCTATCATCTTCCTCATTATTTATTTTTAAATTTTTTATTAAAAGTCTGCATGTTTTATAATGAGAAATAATGAATATAATGAGAAAATATTTTGATAGTGCAATCATATTTGAAAAAAAATTCAGTAATGTAAGAATAATCGCGATTTTCCCTCCTAAATATGTAAGAAATTGTTATCGCTATAGTTTATAATGTTTATTATGAATAAATGTAAGATTTTTTGTACTCCATTTATCAATGGATCTCTTGTGCCAAGTGCCTTTTTATTAATATTTAATAAACATGGACGCATGTTGGAATTTTTTAAATAAAAATGAAAAAATTTTATCAATGATTTTGATACCCAAGCACGCTGAGTCATTATTTAAACCTTAACGCAACCCTCATTAGAATTAACTTCTATAAGCGATACCGTGAGGGAAGTCACAACAAAATTATCAGGTATCGAGGCTACTTGATGAGACATAAGCTGGTAAGTTTCGTGTAAATTAGCCACTTCTTTTCTCAAATGAATTTCGTTGCCATCGATCGACGTGACATGCAGCATCCATTCCCACCTAGTCCGACAGTCAATTTGCGCGTTAACAATCCATATCTTATCTTCATGCGTCTGAAAATGTTGACTCACCGTTAGTCGAGACCATAATATCGTTATAAAATACACTCGTGAAGCGTACCTGTAATATCAAAATATCGTCCTTCTGATGCAAAGCATAAATGGCATCTCCTTGGAAGGGAAAAGGAAACGGTAAGGTGACTCGCCTTTTGTAAAAATGCACGATCGGACCGTCGTGTTGGTCTTCGAGGTGTTCCATGAAATTCGAGGAATCGAGCACCTGGTGACATCGTCCAAGCAAGGAGAGAGGACAGGAAATTCGGGAAGCGGTCATCGACTCGGTCGAAGCTCCCCAATAAGACATCTACGGCAAAAGAGCTGCTCGATCGAACGCACGATGCTTTGTTTTCAGAAAATACTGAAATTTTAAAAAGATCGAACCTGCGGCACGCAAAGCAGAGAGCTAGCGGCTGCACTTTTGAACGTCAAGTCGGTGAAGCTCGTCTTGTTACTCCCGGCAGTCTCGAGGTCAGCATCGACGCTGTTGCGATCGAGTTCACCGGTGCTGGCCGATTTTCGTCTGTCGTACAGCTTGAGCAGCCACCTTCTGCCGTAGAGCATATTGCCATCGACCGAAGAAGCGGCGGAGCCGTCGATGCTCTCGGTCGATCCGGTAAGTAGCTCGGCTTCGGCTTCCATCGCTCGCGAGGAGGACGAGGTCAACAGGAGCTTTTCCAGCAGTCGCTTGACTCTGGGCTTTTTGGCGAGGCGCCGATCGTCGTTGATTCCACGCGGGCAATGATCGGTTACAGCTGGCGGCGCCCCAAAGATGCAGTCGCGCAGCGAACGAGTCTCCCGATCGCCAACGAGCTCTTGGCTCAGCAGCCGATGGACTTTGTCGGCGAGCAGACACCTGCCCCGGCCGAGGCGGACCCGACAGACGGGGCAGCGGTCCGTTTTGAGGCGGCAGCCGTAGCAGAGCAGGTGGCCGTGGACGCACTGGGAGACGGGCGGCGAGGAGCTTTCCAGGCACACCGGACACTCGAGGGCTTTGACGATGCCGGAGACGGCGCGCGCGAGCTTCTGGGCTACCTCGGGCAGCGGCCCTTCCATCAGCACAGAGGCCTAGACGCCGCGTATAGATTTTTTAATCGCGTGTCGCACTTTCTATCAAAGATCGCCACGTACCTGCTGATGCTGCGATTGCTCGGCGTCGCTGAAACGAGCGAGATTCGGCTCGTTGGAGCTGCCTGGACGTCGCCAAACGCTCAGATTAACCCGATCGTTTTTACCGATCAGATGGCCTATGTCGCTCATCTCGAGACCCAAGACGTCGCGACCGTCGACTCCCAAGAGGCAATCGCCCGATCTGCAATCGGCAATCGGCCGTATACTCGCTCGATCTCGCATCGCAGGCCCAAAATTATTTCACTCACCTGAGTCCGGCCACGTCGGCGCTGCTGGACTTCTCGACCGGTCCGATCCAGGGGTAAGGGTCCCACTTGGACCGGACCAGGTGGAAGCCGTGAGATCGCTCGGTGCCATCCTCCTCCCTGTCGCGTCTCGAATCGTCGATGTCGAGCAGCAGCTCCTCCCTGCCGATCGCTATCATCGGAAACTCGCTCATGGCTCGCTCGAATACCGACTGACGCAGCTTCGCGAGTCCAGGCGTACACTTGCCGATTCGTCCCCGCGCGAGTCCCCGCGCGTGGCCCGACGTCGCGGCATTGTCTTTCCAATTACCTTCACCCGATTCGTGCGCGACACCTTGGCAGTGGCGCGCGTGCCTCCGGGCGTCGTCGATTCGCTCTCGATCGTCCTTGGGCGCGAGCCTTTCGAGAAAACTCCGAGGTCCTCGAGCGATCTCGTCGCGTCGGTCGCGGGCCTTGGAAAACTCTCGACCTCTGGAAAGCACGATTACTAGCGGCTACTTTGCGCATGCCGATCACGATTTTCGTGCGGAGCATCGACGAAACACGACCTGTGCATGAATGAGAGCTAACGCCGCGAGTGAGGCAACACTTTTTGGCCGATATTGCGCCGCGCCTATTGTCTCGTGACTGCGACCCCTCCAAATGATAATACGAATAATCGATCGAATCGATGCATTGAAATGTCAGCTAATGCCAAGTAATCGCCCATGCCGTTGAAGGATGCAAATACTTTACATGTACGCGTCACGAGAATATGTTTCTTCGTTGCTACTTACAGGTGTCTTTGAGTCTGCGCACGTATTTATATATGAAAGACAAATTAAATTATTTGTAAAAAGCTTCAACGATTTATTGTTAGTTCTTTGAACGTTTCAATATTGTTCGCATGCATACAAAATTCGTTATCTACATGGCCTTATATATTTATGAATCTACATTACTCCTGCCTCCATGATTTCATATTTATACCGATTGCTAATATTCTTATACAAATCTCAGCTTGACTATTTAGAGTGCCAAAAATTATACAACTTTTATTTTAACTGAAAATTTAGGATTGCCAGCAAATCCAGTTTTTCTATTTTCATTATCATGCATCGTTTCACAAACAACTTTAGTACATAAATATTTTCTTTCCACATTCAGCTCTATGTATAGTTACATTTTAAATACAAGTACTAAAAAAAGTTCGATGACAATAGAAAAATCCTGGAAGGCAAACGCTATTCTTATAAATTGACTTTACATTTTGCCAAATAATGATATGTTTCGAAAGATTTTCACTTTCTTTCTTTTTATCTCTTACTCCATTATGAAACTTATAATTAAATTATTCAATTGCATTGGAGATATCAATTTGATAAATTATTTCATATTTTATTTTTGTACTCAGCCACTTGTACTCAATACAATGAACTTAGTGATATATATAAAGCATAAACAAGTAATGGAGAAAAGGATAGCAGCATATCTCATTCTTAGATCTTGGCAATTATTCATGAAGACATTTTTGTACAATTTGTTACGAGTTACACAAATAATTATTATGGCTATTAATGGGCAAGAGTTGGATTATTTTCAACACTTTTTGAAGATTTGGTATTAGCAACTAATAATATGTAAATTTCATTAAATATTACTTTTTTAATGTAATGTAACTTTACTTGAAAGTGTAAAATTTTGCACAACTCTATGGTAGATACATAAATATGATATGAATTATACAGCTAAATTTTATGATTCTTAACAGATTTATTGTAAATAGAGAATTAATCTCTGCATCTATTTAGTTTTATATTGCATAACAGTAATATATATTTTTAGTATTAGGTAAGAACTGTAAATTGAAAACAATTTTTTTTCATTGATCATAAAATTCATCAGAAGTAAAATGTTTATTCAATATTATTATAGATCAAATGAAATATTTTTATAACCATAAGTTATAGCTGTTGATCATACTATGAAATTTATGTAGAAATAGAATATTAATAAATGTTTCTTTAGAAATCTTATCAAGAGGGATAATTCTTTCAATTATTAACTTTACACTTTATTAAGAATTAAAACCTTTCCACTTGTTGTATCTATCTATTTTGAAAAACAAGTTCAATAGTCTGTACTCTACAAGAGTTTCTTTATAAAAATGTCAACCTTAAATTAAATCAAGTTCAGCGTTCATCACCGCTTATTGTCTGTACCATGATTGTACCTACACCAGAGGCCCCCGTTGACCTTGGCCCTGACAACACCCCTGTTGTGTCTGAGAGCCTCGAGTGCACGCTACTGATACAAGATGTTAAGACACTGATTTAAAGTATACACTGTTGCATGAGCAGTAGCTTTCAGCAATAATAGTTCTGGATCTAAATTTAAATTTGAACCGGATGTTTCAATTGCTTGTGCTAATGAAAGACTTTGTTTCTCCACTCTATTAAGTTGTTCACGACATGTAGCAAATGCATCAAGTACTTCAAGTTTAACACTTGGGTTTCCTCTCAAACTGCCACCCGAATGTTCTCGAGGGGGTAAAGGTGGATGACTACTTGCAATAGCACGAGTATATATTTCAGTAACAGCTCGAAGCTTGTCTACCCATTCTTGACGAGCTCTTGCATCTGTTGCCCGCAGTTTGATCATATCTCCTATAAAATAAAATTATTTAGTAAATAATACTGATTTTGAAGATACTACTTCCATAAATGAAGTCCAACCTGTAGCAGAGTTCACTGTAAAAGTATTAGAGTCTTCATCACTAGGAGCAATGACAGCACCAGCCAAGTAAATTGAGCTTCTAGGTTTTTGATTTTTTTCTGACTCACTCAGAAAATAGTGTAATTCTCCTGTTTCTGGACTAAGAATGAACCAGCGATACTGCCAACCTTTCATAGCATTTGTATACTTATGCAATAAACCCTCATAAGGGTATCTGTTTTGTACACTCATTATTTACTTATTAGATAGAATCGCGTTTTTATCAGTATACGAATACAATTCGCGCAGTAATATTAACTCATAGTATATCTGGACTTCTGTAACAACACGCGTCTGCTTTTTTGCTTCAAAAATTCAACAAATCATTCTTTATAGAGTACTAACAAAACTAAACAGCAATTCAGCATCAATAGATTCGATGAGAGCTTTCATACAATATTTACTTCCGCTAATATTTCCGTGAGTAACACTAAAGTTCTCGAAGACATGTTTTTTGAGTGTGACAAGTGCCCCTTGGCGATCAAGTACAGAATTATGTGGCTCTCACTACAATACGGAGTAATAATACACAAATAGCATAGATAGACCGAAAATTCGCGCGCGAAATTGATAAGGTTGAAATTATTAAAAAAAAACACATGTTTAGAATGCTATAATATTTTATTAATACAGTAATTCGGTCACTAATCTAGATGGTTTGGTAACTATTATCTTCATACCAAAAAAAAGTTCAATAAGATATATTGTCGACGATTACAATAAAATTTTATAAAAATGAAATTTGTTACTTCTTAAAATAAATATTTTCACTAGCTGAAAGTAAAGTGAAAGTTCTCTTTTAATTAAAAATAAAGGAATATCCATGATAAAGAATTTATAAAAACTAGTTTACTTGAATTACAAATGATATTTCAAGTAGAAAAATGAAAACTAATTTTTTTGTTAAAAAAAATGTTCATTTAAATTAAATTTTCTCCTTTCAACTTCAAACGGAGAACCGGTATGTCAATATCCGGGATATCTGTTTCATCTTTACCAAGTATTTTAATATCTATAAGTTCGTTAAGCGGTACCAAATCTCTTATTCTTTCACTTATTTCTTTGGTTTTGGCATTATTAGGAAGTAGAGCTGTAAAATAATAAGTATTGTAAGATACGTAAAATTTACGATTAAGATTATAATTGTTACAGCCTTACTTGAAATAGAACATAGAACACCTAGAGCTCCGATTGTAGAGAAATCTTCCACAAACTCTCTCATATCAGTATGTTTAACGATTTCTGTGTTACCAAAGTCAATAAACATAACACGGCTTGAATCAGGGGTTGCATTTCTAGCTAAACATATAGCTCTGTAAAAGATCCCTTCATATGATGCAATACATAGTTCCTTATCTCTTGGTATATAGTGACCATCAGTTTTTTCCACATAGTTAGCAATCTAATTATGAAAGTATGAATGATTATAAGCAAAACCTATTTTTAAGAACAAAATACAATTGAATAATCAATTAATTTCAATGAAACTTACGCTTTGAACCATATCCACATGTAGAGCTTGGATAGCTATTTCATCATTTGGAGCCATAACAAAAAGTCCTCTATCTACATAATAAGCTAATGGGATAACTTCAATATTTTCTCCAACACTGCCCAGTACAGTATCTGGCAGATCGTTTAAAGTCCATACTTTTTTACCTTAAATAAACGATCAGGTATTGATATCAACATGTAAAAGTTAATAATAAACAAAATTCAATAATTTTCAAATCAATTAATTAAATTACCATCATGTGCATCGGCCCCTTTCTCCCAAGTGGGTGTTAATGCATCATTTAAATGAGTATTGATATTTTCTTTATGTGCTGAGGTCAAGATCACACCATCTTCAGTTGGATCTCCAGTAAATGTACATGTTAAAGGGGCTGCAGATGATATGAGCTGAGACAAATAAGTCGAAGCTTCTTCAGTTAATGGAGCTTCTTCTTTGCTCTTCACTCCTTGCAGTTTCACCTTTTCTGCGCAAGCTGGTAACTAAAATCGTAACGATATTAATTTTTTTCAGTTTTATTTTAAATTATAAAATTAACTTACTTCTTTTATATCGTCAGACAAAATATATAAATTTTCAATTTTGCTGATTTCGACGTTACCATAATCGATGTACTTGGCAAGGATCATATTTCCTTCAACCTTATTAATGATTGCTCTGTAGAAATTCTTATCTAGCTCATATTGAGCTAACACCATTTGACCCACAACTGGAGTTTTATCTAATGGTTTACCTGAAAATATTTAATTATTAATGCATGGTTTGTTGGATATTAACACAACAGTAATATATTTATTCAAGACTTACGATTCAAAGCATATTTAGCGACTTTTTGTTCTAGTTGATGTCGTCTCTCTTTTTCAGAATCTTCTAGACTATGTACATATACAGTGTCTTGATCAACAAAGTCCACAATTATCACCTATTTAATTATATTAATTATAAGTATATGTTAAAATTGGATTATTAATAATAAACAACAAACCTCTTGTCCACTTCTTAATGGTGCCCGCTCTATTCCTTTTTGTTCAGGTTTAACACACCATTTAGTGAGAGTTGCTTTATATTTTTTAGTTCCAATGTTTACTACAATTTTGGCTGCACTAATTGATGCTTCTATGACTGTAAACTCAGCTGGTTCTAAAGGTCCACTCTAAAATATGATTATATATTGAAAAATAAACTGATAATTTAATGAAAAAGAAAAAAATTACTTAGAGTACTTACCAGTTCAATTTCAGGTTCAAAAGTACAAATAAGTCCCAATTTGTAAACATTTTTAAATTCTTCACTTAGAGGTAAATATTTATTCGGCGTTAGGATTTTGCATTCATCAATCAAAGCGACTTTGAGCACTGGAGTTACACACACAACTATACCTCTAAACCAATCATTATTGTGTTCTACAGCAATCATACCACCAATTTCAACACTAAAAAATAATATTACATATTTGAATGATTTTGATTCTTGATTATTAAATTAATTAGAAATTAAATATTAAATTAGAAACATTGAAATAATATTATTACTTTTTCTGGTCATTTTTTCCATCATAGTTAATACAATATTCTGGTAAGTTTGTAACCACTTTTTCAAAGGGAGTTGCGTCAGAGTGAATAGCCACTGTAGTGCCATACTCTAAATGAGATAATTCACCAGCAAAAATAATGATACCATCTTCACCTTCCTTCAAGTGAAAAAATACAGAATCTAGACAATCAATTGCATCCGTTACTACTGAATGTTTATCTAAAGATTCTGATTGTTTCACTGTCACATTTTTAGTTTGATCATTAGCAGATTTATGATTTGGCTTCAAAGAGTCCTTGTTCAGAGATAAATTCTCTATCTAAAAAAATAAAGAGATGCATTATTACAAAGAGACTAAAAACAAAAATTATCAAAACTTACTTGCTTATTCAGCTGCTCTGAATCTTTTATTGCAACTAAAATTGTTCCACTGTTGACTACTTTGATACATTTAACTTGTACACAATCTTCCACTTGTAAATTTGGTAAAACACGTTTTGAATTTTCATCAAAACAGATACGCCTTGACATTGGTAGGGGATGATTTTCAAAGGGTCCAATAGGAATGACCTGTGTAACCACTATATCATCGTATGTTCCAAAATCTTCAAAAAACACCTGTGAAATTCCATAATAATATATAAATTATTCTGTACAAAAAAAATATATAAAGTAAAACAACACTTCACCTTGCAATTTTCGTTATCTTTACCAACAATGACAGCCCGGAACCAAATGCCATCCCACTCAACCAAACATTTAACATCAATGTCTGGTACAGATCTGGGTTTACCTTCAACATAACTTGCTATTTCTACAACAAGGTCTTGAATTTTTTGGGCATCTTCCGTTTTTTGAACGTAATATTCGCCGTTTCCAAGAGCCGCTGTAACACTAACTTCAACATAACGATTTTTTGGGATAAAATCATCTTGAGGTTCAAATCGAATGTTATCTTCAACTTCAGATAATTTTTGATTTTGAACTCTATCTTCATGTTGAAGTGGTTCTTTTGGTTGTTTTTGTTTAACAGGAAAACTTGATGCAAGAGCTTGAAAATTACTGCTTACAGGTTCAGACTTTTGACCATTAAATTTGGTTTGAAGATCTGAAATTATCAATATATTTAGGCAATAAAATATTAAGCTTTAAAATTTAGTGTATATAAGGAAATGAATATAATAAAAGTATGTAAGAAATTTTTAAATTACCTTTTGTTTCCTTATTTTCCTTCTTACTGGGGATTTGAGATTCTTGTTCCAACATCACTTTTGGTTTCCGAAGCGACTTAACAACTGGTGTCTCAGTTTCATTGCAGTTTTTATTTTCTATTGGAGTAGTACTTTGAGGAACCAATTTTTTTAGTTTTTTAATCAATTTTCTTGAAAAAAAAAAAAATTAATTAATCAATTTTTTCCCCAAATTATTTTAAATATGATTAATATATATAATACTTACGGAAGTGGTTGACATTCGGTTTTATGTTGTGGCCAAGCTTTAACTTGACAACTTTTTGAGCAGTAATATGTTAAATTGCATTTGGCACATTTAAATGCTGTTGGACTTGAACAGATTTCACATTCACCACTTTCATCCTCAACATCATCTTCAGCAAATTCATAATATCCCTTAAGAATTTTGTTAAATTCATTGAATATATTAAATTATTTCAAATTGTAAATTGATAAGATTTAAAATCACTCACATTTTCACGTCTTTCACATACATTCTGCAAACAAGTTCCAATATTGTAATTTGGTTCAGGCAAACTGTAGTAGGTAAATCCCCGGCCATAGCTAATATGTCTCCGACCATCTTTTGAAATGTGAGTCATTCCTCTAAAATATATTCATAATTAGTAAATAATAATTGTAATGTTGTCAAAATAATATTCATCTTTGTTATTACCTAGTGTACATAAGATTTGTATTCTCGAAAGGCCCTGGATTTTCATAAGGATTATAAGTTGCATAATCCATAGGAGATGGATACAACAAATCTTCATCTGTAGGATGAGTTGTAGCACGTAATGCAGGAGAACAATTAGCTGGTCCTGTTTCAAGAAACTTCTTACCTTGAGTCGATTCTCTAAAAATAGAAAATAACATTAAAAATTTTTCAAAGTTTCACGTTTGTTCAATAAAGTAATTAATCATAATAGAGATTCAACTTACAAAGTATCAGGCTGATATCTAAAGTCAGCAATAGGTTTTGAAAGATCAAAGTTTTTATGAGGTTCAAGATTCTTCAGATTTTTGTCAACAAAATCTACATGCAAATGCAATGGTTTTTGGTCAGATACTTCATTTATGGCTAACTCAGCATCTGCATACGAAGCAAAAGTGACAAATGCTATAGGGCCTGCAGTAGTTTGTACAAGTTTTGTTTCTGTTATTTGACCGAATTGTAAAAACAAATCATGAATTGCGTCCTGCGTTAAAATTCAAATGAGTAATTTAAAGAATAATATAATACAAAATTGTTAGTAAGTTAAAAATGTATAATTGCTTACTTGTCCTAGATGCGGAGGTACTTTGGTAACTTTGACAATATATCCATCCCTAAAAATTCATGAGCAATGTTTAAGTATTGGTATATATTATAACTATAAAAAAATTGAAACTCACATTTCTTCATTTGTTGGAGGCTTTAAACGATTGCCATTGAGTTGGGTTCGAATTGATGACATTTTTCTTGGTAGTTCTAAAGAAAATGAAATAAAAATAATATCTTTATTAGTTCACAAAGAAATGAATGAGTTGACTTCACATTATCAATTCTAAAATCATACAATTTTATAATAGGTAAATCAAAAAACGATTCAATGTTATTAAATCTTTATATTGTTCAGTAAAATTGTTGAAGAAAAAAACAAGTCCAATTTTGATGATTTTCAACTTGTTCAGCTTCTAAAAATCAGATTACATTCATAAATAAATTGACAGAAGTATTTCAAAAATTGAGAAACCCGAAAAGAAACATGAAATGATGAGAAAGTAAAAACTGCGAGCTTCTCACAACGTCCTTCGTGATTTTATTAGAGGACACTTGTTGCTTTGAAACGTGCGACTACATACATGCGACGTACTCGTGGGGCTAACAAAGAATCGTCGAATAGTCTGGTGTTTACGTTTGGCACACATACATACCAAAAGCGAAAAAATAGAGTACAAAACACTCGACTGTCGGCACGGATAAAACTAGCAGGAATTTTCACCAAAACAAAAGAATTTTCTCATTTTTTTTATGACGACAGACAGCCTATTGTTTAGCTTACGTTAAAACAAAAAAAACAAAAAAAAACAAAAAAACGAATAAAAAACACTTACCACTACAGGCAAAAATGTAATTAATTTCGTAAAGGGTACGAATAATTGTAACAGATAAAACGATTTGTACGATACAAAGAGATATCGGAAGGGCAAGTACAAAACTCGCACACACGTGTTGGCAAAGTCGAACTCACAGATGAAACGAGCTCTCTTGACCCACTGACTGTCGAGCGGGGAATGCACACCGGCGAAGTCAAATATCACGCACAGGATTCTCAAATCAGCGAATTCCCAGTAAAGCGCGTGGCGGGAGTAAGCAGCAGTGGAGCGCCGGTTCGGCTCGTCGCGGTGACTCTGGCATTAAACTCCCTCTATCGCGACTCAGCGTGTTTTCTATGGCACTTTGGCGACAGTTCCGTGTACTATAGCTGTACTACTCTCGTGTTCTCGTGTAACGTATTCTCAAGTCAGCGATCGACAAAGACAATAAAAACCTTTGAGAGCACTTGACGGTTATTATGCTTCTTTCTCGAAACTTCTTTTTAAAAGTTGCGACAAAAAAAACACTGAGAGTAGCAGCCGAAATAACTATACAATTAGCTCGGATCTAAGTATGATTTAATGCTCACATGGTCCACGATAATCGTAATGCATACACGTGAATATATTTTTGTTCTGTCAGACAGAATCTGTGTTATGTCTCGTACAGCCATTTTTCGTGTTTTGATTACGTTACGCTAAATAGGGGTCATATGAAGTTATATGAATGAAAATCTTTTCTACGTAAAATTTCATCAAACATAAATGAAAACGACTGAACGTATCTGTTCTCGTACTTTTCTTGCAAATTATTTTATGCAATTTATTTTAATTATAGTTTTTCGCTTTAACTATTTTTCTACTCTCAAATGATCACAAAAGTTTTATCGGCTCTTATCATCGGTTGCATAGCTAAAGGTGCATCTTTTCTCGATACACCAATTCAATCCATAGAGTTTTTATTTAGAACGATATTTGTGTATGAGATAGCAGCCAGTTAACATTATTTGCGTGCCTCCTTGAAAAATTAATTTTCGAAAAATAGTTTTGAAATTCTAAACGTCCGAAAAAATCAGCCGATCTCACTTTTGGGCCGACGGTGCACAGTTAAAAACTTATTAAACGATTGGTTCCCATTCATGAAAATGTGGGTGAATGTAAGACGGCCAAAAGAAGCGGGTTTTCTTTAGGAGGGTGGTGCCCGTCAGAATTTTTTTAAAATTTATGTGGAGAGCACGTATAATAAATTCGTAATTTTTATTATAAAAATAAATATTCGAGTAAAGTTAAGAAAACAATTGTATATACTTCGGTCGACCATGAATTTCTTCAAGGATAAAGTTATATCGAGAACAAGAGTTGGAAAAAGCTAATATATAAATGTTTATTGCTTCTAGGCTTCGAGAATCATTCGATGAAGTTATTAGAGAACCATTCAGTTTTACGTATATGAAGAGAAAAAAATATGACAAAGCAGCTTCGTAAACATTATTTGAGTTTGTCGTTTCCATCGAAATCGGTCGCATGCAGTGACGTATGCAAATGCGGGAACCATGTCGTGCTCGTAATCAGCATATTTTTGCGATCGATCGGCAGCGACCAAAATTAAACGTCTAGCAAAAAAAAAGAAATACAAAAATGAGAAAGAAGGAAAAGGCAGAGCTCGATCGCGGCTAAGCTCATATCGATCGCACGGAAAGCTAAGGAGAATGAAGCGCGCGAACCGCGAAGAACACGGTGGCGGGGGGGCAGTGCGTGTAAAGCTCTCTTACGTACATAACACACGCAAATTGTAAATACAATAGAGTAGGTGGGCTTATGAATTTTAACGACTCGCGCCTGCATCTTGATAAAGTCGGCAGGCACCTTGCGCGCCTCCACCGCCGCCGTCACATACACTCGGTCGTCATAGCGACTTGGCCGCACAAATATATGAGCCAGCCACGGAGTCGTCGTCTATGTGCGCGCGTCCACAGTCACTCGTGCAGTGCAAAAGCTCGAGTTCAAGTCACCGGTTCGTCTTCGTCGAGAGGGAGCCGCGTAAAATGACGCTCCTGAATAATTACGATAATTGGTCGACGCGTCCGCGAGAGCTCCTCGTACCGCGATCATGCGCCCTTTGAATCGGTCGGCGATCGGGCTCTGTTTGTTCGCGCTGTTTACCTGCTGCCCAGCCGCTGCCGTTCCTTCTTCTTCTTCTTCTTCCAATTCGCTGTACTCGGCCAACGACAACGACGACAACTTTGTCTTCGCCTACGAGCATCCGAGAAATTGCCGCAGCAACGAGTACTTCGACGTGGCCAGCTTCGCCTGCGTCGAGTGCGACGAGCAAAAGAATTTGGTGCCCTCCGAGACGGGTGCGACTCTTTCGTGTTTTTCCCCGATTCCGAGATAACTAACTCGTTCCTCTTTTGAATCAGGTGCCTCGTGCGTTTGCAACAAGTACAGCGTATACCTCGGCCAAGAGCTCGACTCGCCGAGATGCGAGCCATGTCCTCCTGGGACGCTGCTCACTTCCGACCGGAAGAGCTGCATACCCTGCAGAAAAACAATCACCACCACCAGCGTCGACGGCAACAACACCTGCAGCTGCGGACCCAACGAGATCAAAGGTACGCGATTTGTAATTTGTAAAATGTTATGCATTTGTTAAATTGGTAAAATCAGTCGAGAGGGACGCGAGCGGCGAACTGCTCAAGAGCCTCAGGTGCGTCCAGTGCTCCGAGAGCAGCTATCCGTCGGCCAACGGCTACAAGTGCCTCGCCTGCCACAACTCGTCGGCGAGCGGTCACGCCAATTGCGCCTGTCCGATCGCGAGCCACCTCAGGATACAGGACTACTGCTTCCGACGCAACCTCATCGATTTCATGGACATTCGCAACTCTTACCTCGTTCAGTTCGCCCGTGAGAGCGTCGACAGCTTTTACCTGCGGAAAGAGCTCCGACTCTCGGCCTACTTGTGCAAGGCAAACAATAACTCGTGTATTTTACTTGCTATTTGCAAAAGAGAGATAAGAAAATTCGTCTTTATTACAGGAGGGTGAGAAGACGGCGTGCCAGCGACTGTCGAACATGTGCGCGCTGACCCTCTCGGACAAGAGCGTAGCCTGCAAGCTCGCCAAGGCACTGCAGTCGGACGAGCTCGTCTGGATGTTCTACGAGGAGAGCGGCTATCCCGTCGTGGCCAACAACAAAATCATCCCGCTCAAGTACACCCTCGACAAGGACGACGGCAACAATCGGCTCAACTTCAGTCTGGTCGCGTTCGGCCTGGACGGCCGGCTGCGCTCCCTCGACACGCCCAATCTCTTCTGCACCTTTCTCAACGACGTGCGCTTCGGCATCAACGTCAACAAGCAGTGCCGCGTCTACGCCAAGGAGCTCACCGCTCGCGAGATGCTCTTCTTCTCGCCCTATCTGCTGTTCGCCGACAAGGCCAAGTCCTATCTCGCTGCTCTGCCGCTTTTCACCAAGAACAAGCTGGTGGCTATTGAAAAAATGCTCTCGTCTTCTATTTTATTGTAATAATAAATAACAATCGCTTTCTGTTAAGCAGTGGCAGCCGTTGAAAAAATTCTTCCTCGTCGACAGCTTGTCGAGCTACAGAGCCATGCCGAGTTTAGTGGACGACACGTTCAAGCAGGAGGACGAGCTTTCCACTTTGCGCTACATGAAGTCCTTGGAAGTTTTGTGAGATTACATTTTCTTTTCTTCCCGATGTATATAATATTTTCTCTGCAGAAGTTGATGGAAAAACTCGTTTGCGCTTGCAGAATTACCGTACAGAATGACAAAGAGGGTGGGCACATTTACTCGCCTCTGCTCGTCATCGAGTACGGCGAGCTCGACAAGCAAGAAATTCAAGACAATAAGCAAATCAAGGTGGATTACAAAGTCATTTTCATCTTGACCAACAAAAATGTTGATAACTCCTTAGAGGTAACTCGTTATTTTTATAACGTAGAGCACTTGGAGTAAAAATTATCGTTTTCTTTGGTGTGCAGGTAGCGATCGGAGTTCTCGCGGGACTGGCCGTCATGTACTCGGCGCTCAAGGCTTGGGGCTACTGCAAGAGAAACCACAACGGCATCCTCAAAGTCGGGGTCGTCGCTTGGTTCTTCATCTATTGCCTCGGTGCCATCGGAAATGTACTGCTCTTAGTCACGACTAGCGTTTGCGTTTACATATTTATTTTTTACAAAGGCCAAACGGTGCTGCACATATTGTTGCCGGCGGATAGCGTCGAGACGAAAATTTACCTCTGCACAATCATTGCCTTTTGCTTCAAGGTCGGTACCACTGTTCATTTTCCTCATTATGCAGTGGGTGTTCATCGTTATTTTGTCGCGCAGTTGGTGGAATTAGCGGCGCTAATCTATCGTCATCGCAATATCAACGTCTTCTTCATCGACTGGGAACAGCCGAGGGTCATCGCGCAGGCGGCTAGTTACGATTCGCCCCACACGTCCTTGAAAAAGCTCTACGACAGCAGATTCGAGCCCGACGGAGCCTCCAAGAGGAGCAAGAAAAAGTCCGACGGTTCGAGCGCCGAGGAGAGTCCCAGGGAGGAAAAAATTTCCGATCGGCAGCTGCGAGAGGAGACGCCGCCCCCGGCCCCGTCGAGCGACAGAGTCCAGCAATTGCCGGTCAGCATATGGAGGACCTACTTCGTCGCCAACGAGTGGTTCAAGATTCAAACCAAGAGGAGAATAAACATAGCTCTGCAGATCATCTTTACGCTTTTCATGCTCGAGGTGCGTGGAAAACTCTCGAACGGCGTTCGGACGACGATTTACACGATTTTTCATTGATTTTAGATCGTGGGTTTGAAGTACTGGACCCAGCCGACGCCCGAGCTGCAAACCGATGAGAACGAAAATTCCACCAACGAGAAAAATTTCACCCTCAGATACGGAGTTGGAGCCTTGGTCTACATGTTTTGCTACACCGTCCAGTGGATAATTTCCATCACTTTTTACGAGCGATACGTGAAAAATCGAATGCAACATTTCGTGGATCTGTGCTCGGTCGCCAACGTGAGCATGTTCATTTTCGCTTACAACTACTACGGATACTACATACACGGAAGGTGAGTGCCTTTAAGCAGCAGCCAAGTCAACAACGCGAAATTCAAATGATTTTCAATTTTAAAAGGTCCGTTCACGGATACGCCGATACCGACTTGGAAACTTTGATCAACGACTTGAAAAAAGAAGAGAACAATTTGTGCGCTCACAGAGGTTTGATTCCTGGTTCAACTAATCAAACCTTTATCGTTTCATTGTCTTCTGCTTTTCGAGATATTTATCAAAAGCTCGTGGACCTCCAAAGCTTGGTAGGCTTTCGATATTATGTCATTTTTCAAATTTTTTTCTTTCAATTGATTATAATTGAAATTCTATTTACAGGGTGAAAAACGATTTTCAAGAAGGAATATTTTAGACTCGATCAATTGGGAAAAAAGTCTTCAAACTCATCTGAAAATAAAAAAATTTTTAACAGCTTTTATCGACCATTGTTTCAAAGATTTAGATTATGTTATAAAAGAAAGACTGCTTTTAGAAAAACTTTGTGATATTGAAATTGGAAAAAATGACGATCAATCGACGTTTTACACAGGTAATAAACTAAAATTAAAGTCCGTTTTTCAAAAATTCATCTGATTACATGTTTCTAGATAATAGCAATATGTTTGATCGAGTTATATTTTACGGCAACGAATGGACATTAGGAACATTTGAAATTGCTCTCTTCATCTTTGTACAGGCTTTATCCGAGGATTATATACTTGCTTGCATGGTTACCTTGCTTATGTCGCAGTTGATAATTACAATTTGTAGAATAAATGGAAAAAGTAACTTAGCCAAAAAAACGTTGATCGATGAGAGGTTTCTAATGTAATATTTTTCATGCCATTAAAATAATATATTTTAACTAATATTAAAGCTTAAAGTTATTAAGTGTAGATAGTAAATAATTAATATCTTCATTTAATTATTGTCTTCTCTAATGTCTAGTTTATTACATTTTTATAATCTATCATATGTAAACTTAATTAATATTGAATATAACAAATTATGCTGCTTTTATACTGAATATTCTAAATGTAATTTCAATCTTTGATGAAAATGATGTATGATACTTTGTTATTTAAAAAAATCTGTTCTTAGCATGTTAAAATGTAAAGTTTGATTAATAATTTGAATTATTTGTTGCTCTTTTCCATTAAGTAAAAGTGGTATTATTTTCCTAACATACTTTTATTACACTTTAAATGTGTAGGTACATAAATTAACAAATTATTTTTCCAATTTGTACAATAAAGAATTTTTAACTTTCTGCTAAGAATGTATTCACTTTAATGGTGTTCATGATCATGACCATGACCATGCTTTTGCTTGGCATGCCCATGATAATCGATTCCCAAAAATTGTTCAGCTCCAATTACAATACCAAGTAGAGGAACCCAATATTTCCATCCCCAAGTAAAGAAGTCGAACATAACCCAGTGAGGACGTTTTATCCCTTTGTTCAAATAGCAACGCCAAACATAATTTCGTGCCCATGGATCTTTTAGTCCATGCTTGGCCAAGCGTTCTTGCACTTTACTATATGTTGGCGATTCTTCAACTTTGTAAATTCTATAATCAGGAACTGGTGGAGGTGTAATATGGTGATGACCTCCCATGATCTGGAAAATGGAAAAAATAGTGTAATTGCTACATGTCACAATAGTGTATCCAGTTTGATTGCATCCTAATTGACTGTTGATTAATAAAAGATAATCTGAGTTACATGCTCAACAAATTAGACGTATTCGATTTGCAAAAATGTAAACAAAATACTTAAATTGTGCTGTTTACTAACTTTTCAAAATATACAGACTTATTAATAAGTTAGACTCCCAAATCATCAATTAAACGAATCGATAAAATGTACGATAGTTTTAATGATTCTAGATAATCTATTCATGCACTAAAGTCTTCTGAATGAAACAAAAACTTTCACTCACTCATTAACTGTTATCTTTACCTTAAAAATATGCCAAACTTATGTAATTAAAAACCCTTGATGTTTTTACAGTGTTAACCTTAAATATTACGATGTCGTCTGCCAGTTACTTAGACACTATGAGTTTCTACCACCACCACCGCCACTCAGTACTCAAGCACATCCGCAGAAAATCAGTTCAGCAGTCTACAGCGCACACATACTAGACTAGAGTTAGTAGTTGTATGTAAAACCGAATACCAATACATATAGCTGTCAACTTATCTGTGTATACATCTACAGACAGAAACGTTATCACGTGACGTCAGCATCATCGAGGTGTTTGATATATCTATGCTTCGTCGACCGTCGTCGTCGTCGTCGTTCTCACTGAAGCTCGATTTCAAGTTGTGCAGTTTACGTGGATACGTCTTCGCCAGCGCTATCCTGACACAAAAGTATTGAAATCATGTGGTTCGACGAGTGCGACGGCTTCGTCGAATTATGCCGGGGCTCTTTGCCGTACTACTTGCTCATCGTTCTGCCAATATTTATAATTATTGCACCGGCTAATCCTGTTGCCGCGTCCCATGAGTTTCCTGCATTTCGCATGAACCAGTATGATTTGCACGGCGTGCCACATGGTCAGTTTCATCACTTATCTAACTAAAGTAACTTTGATAATCTCTTCAATGATACTCTTTCACTTAATGAGGTTTAAATCTTCAAATTAACCAATCTCAATTAAATTATTTATAAAAAATCAATGACTCGTGATAATCAAATTTTGTTCTGAGAGAAAGTATAAGTTTATTAATTTTAACATTTATTTATCATAAATTACCCAAAAATTAATTTAAAACTTCTTAAAATAGTCAATTGACTTTCATGAGCGCACATATTTCTAATTATAGCTGAAGCACCAAAAGGTAATCATTTATTTCTTCATTTTAGGATGCCGCAGTGCTTCCATTTCTTTGGAAGCAAGATCTGTATCTGGATGGAGTACTTCAAGACATTGTGTTGTAGCTAGAGCTTTAGACTTGACTCCAGATTCATTCCAAGCTATTAAAAAAAAAGCTGGATCTTTAATTGTAGTCTTGCCTGAAGATTTGAGCTCGTTAAATGATGAGCAAAAAGAAGTAAGTGTAAATTATATAATAATAAGTTGCTTAACGGACATGAAAATAATAAAATGTTTTATAAATTTTTAGCATATTATGGCCCTTGAAGTAGCCATGATGACTGTACCTGAAACTACAATACCAGTTTATTTCAGTAAATGGAATCCAGAACTTGAAGTAATATTGCAAGATGTAGGGAATAGTTTTATTACTGACGATAAAGCTGGCTCTGCAACGGAAGCTTTGTTTAATTCTATCACTGCCAGTGGCTATCAAGTAGTTGTTCCTTCTGCTCAACCAGCAGTTAAGCCTGATGTTAAAATTTCAACTCTTCATGGTAAACTTACTGGTTCTGGATCAGAAGATAAACTTCCTACTATTGCGATAGTTGCACATTATGATAGCCATGGTGCCACATCAGAATTGGCATTTGGTGCTGAGAGCAATGCTTCTGGAGTCTCAATGTTGCTTGAACTTGCCAGATTATTTTCAGTGGTTTATTCTGTTGGAAAATCCAGGCCTCATCACAACTTGGTATTCATTGTTACTGGAGCAGGTAAACTCAACTATTTGGGAAGTAAAAAATGGTTAGAAGATCAACTTGATGGCCTTGAAGGATCTGTTATTCAAGTAAGCATTGCAAGTTTTTACTTTGCAATTTATTTATTGAATTGAAATTTATTTGATTCAATTAATTTTTTTTCCAGGATGCATCATATGTACTTTGTTTGGATTCAGTTTCTGCATCAGATAAACTTTATATTCATGTCTCTAAACCACCCAAAGATTTCTCAGCCGGAGGTCTACTCACTAAAGAGATTAAAACAGTGGCAAATAACTTGAACCACCCACCAGTTGAAGGAATACACAAAAAAATTAATTTAGCGGACGACAGTCTTGCTTGGGAACACGAGCGTTACAGTATTCGTCGTTTGCCTGCTGCCACTATTTCTTCTCTTAGAAGCCACGATGATCCAATTAGGAAAACAATCTTGGACGTTTACTCCGACGATAAAATTGACAAATTGTACAAACATACGACAATTATTGCCGAAGCTCTCGCACGGCACATGTATAACGTTAGCTACAGCCAAATATTTTCTGAACCATTGGTAAGTTATTCAGAAAGAATATTAGTATAACAATTTTGATATAGAATTACTAAAAAAAAAAATTTTTTAGAGTGTATCCAAAGACTCGTTAACAATGTGGATGAAATATTTAACATCACAACCAAGATCGGCTTCTTTGATAAATGATAAACATTCCCTTGTGAATACCATTAAAGAATCAATGCAAAAGTACCTCGGGGAAGTCAAGATCACCAACCACATTCCCGACAAACGAGAGCCTGAAGTTGTATTTTACGACACCACCAAAGCAACTATTAATGTTTACAGGTAATTTATAATTAAATTAAATTTTACATTAAAATTCACTGCATTTTTATTAATACACGATTAAATCTTTTTTTACAGTGTCAAACCTGCCGTTTTCGACCTTATTTTAACGATAGCTATTCTTGTATACCTTGGATTCGTGTATCTCGTCGTTTACAATTTTTCGAAATTTTACAATTTTGCTACAAAAATATCTAGCGGAAAGTCGAAATCATCATAAACATCAACCATTTGTACATTAAATACCCAAAACAAGATTGCAGGATTTAAACTTGCATACCTTTGCAAATTAGAGCACGCAATTGAATTTTCTTTGTTTTCATTATGAGGGAACATTTTACAAGAATACGCAGTTGATTCTGTGAAGAAAATTGTTCACTTATTAAACATTCTCAATTAATGATAGAATGGAACCCATAAAAAACATCGATTTATAAGTAATGATGTTTTGTTGAATTTTTTTCGCTCTTGTTACCACCATAAGAGTGATAAGATTTGAAATTGAATAAGATCTTTTTAGAAATTTTATTCGCAAACAATAAGTCTAAGTTGTTTATTTATTAAGAATAGTAGCATAAAATAGTAACAAAATATTTCGTAATTTTTATGAAAGGTTTTGAATTTAAATTGTACCATTAGTGTCATTTCTCGCTTCAACTCTGATGATTTTTAAATATTTTCTACAAACCCCGCATTTATAATTTAATAAAAACTACTTAGCAATTGGTAAGAAATGGAATCTACTCAAGAAGCGAATGCACAAAAATTGAAAAGATGGAAATTTTAATTTCGCGTTGAGCAATAATGTGCAGACCTGAATTTGACGAATAATTTTTGATTATTGGAACTGAAAATAAAAAAGTTTAAAGCAATCACTGTGATGAATCGTGTATCTAAAAATGAAGCTACTTTGAGGTAAATTAATGTATGTACGTTTGCACTTTAAAACACGAATGCACAGATATATTTGTTTTGGGTATGAATGCGTTAACGGGTGATTTACCGAAGTCTAGAGAGCATGAAAAATCTGCCAATACATTCGTACGTGAAAATGGAATTCTTTTAATTTTATAAAATGAAGAAATTCAAGTGCTGTGTATCGTGATCAGTAAGACTGAAAAAAATTACTGCGCGTTTGTTCAAGTCGAGCATGCAATGAAATAGGATATATTGTAAAAAATACTTGTATATTAAACTATCGATAGCAATTACATGTGTACTCTCTCGATAGAAATTGTAGAGTTTCCAGGAGCATAAATGATTTTGTAATATATATATTTATGAATTTCCAATAAATGAGTAAATGTCAAAAAAAAAAAAAGAAAGAAAAAGAAGAAGAAAAAAGTTATTCAAAAAATTCCTCTCTATATAAAGAAACTGTGCACTTGTCGCGCGACGAAAGCGTATCAATATTGATTTATCGATCGATGCACGGTCCGTCCGCAAGTTAGAAAAAGTATAGCAGCGTCTCAGTGGCTTTCACTATTGGGTCCGTGTATACAGACGTTACGCCTGTCAAGGCCGAGGAGAGACCAACGAGACCGGTTATTCGAGCTGTAATTACACCTCATCCCAACTCGTTGATCGCGAGCACGCGTTTAGCCTCAGTTCAGCCTCTTACATCAGTTCAAACGTATGCGTGCGTGGCCGTGGCGATTCGGAAATTAGAAACCATGAATTCTGCTCTACTCAAAGGTATGGTAAAACAAAATATTATGCGCAATTTTGACGAACAATTGATATCGAATAATGAAATGAATCAGCGAGGCACTGTTTGGTCGCTGCTGCCGGCAGGAGAAATGCAACCTCGCTGGCGGCTCTGTTGGAGCCAGAATTGCAGTCGATCAGAGACGCCGGTACTTGGAAAAACGAGAGGATCATCGCCTCGTCTCAGAACACCGAGATCGCCCTGAGCGACGGCAAGAAAGTTCTCAACTTTTGCGCCAACAACTATTTGGGCCTATCCGTAAGTCGATATAGTTTTTGTTATAAGTTGATATAGCGACTCTATGATATTGACGCGACGAGTCGTCGTGCGGCAGGACGACAAAGAAGTGGTGGAGGCGGCCAAGGTGGCGCTCGACCGCTACGGCGCCGGCCTGAGCTCGGTCCGCTTCATCTGCGGCACCCAGGACATTCACCGGGAGCTCGAGCTCAAGCTGTCGAGATTTCACGGCCGCGAGGACGCGATACTGTACGCCTCGTGCTTCGACGCCAACGCCGGCATCTTCGAGACTCTGCTGGGGCCCGAGGACGCGGTGCTCAGCGACGAGCTCAATCACGCCTCCATCATCGACGGCATCAGGCTGTGCAAGGCCAAGAAGTACCGCTACAAGCACCGCGACCTGGCCGATCTCGAGGCCAAGCTCGAGGAGGCCTCCGGGGCGAGGATCAGGCTCATCGCCACCGACGGCGTCTTCTCCATGGACGGCACCGTGGCGCCACTCGGCAAGATCGTCGACCTGGCCAAGAAATACGACGCCCTGACTTTCGTCGACGACTGTCACGCTACGGGCTTTTTCGGAAAAACCGGCAGGTACGGAGCTTGCGAGTGCTGCAGATTCTTTTCAAACCTAATTCATCTATTACGTTCAGAGGAACCGAGGAGTACTTTGGTCGCTTGGGCAGCGTCGACATAATCAACTCGACGCTGGGCAAAGCATTGGGCGGAGCTTCGGGCGGCTACACCGTCACCTCGAAAGCTCTGGTGGACCTGCTGAGGCAGCGCAGTCGGCCCTATCTGTTCTCGAATTCGCTTCCGCCACCGGTGGTCGCGACCGGCATCAAGGTCATCGATCTCATAAGCGAGTCGACCGATCTGTTGAAGAATCTCCAGCGCAACGTCGATCGATTCCGGCAGGAGATGACTCGGGCTGGCTTCAAGATCAGCGGCGACAATCATCCCATCTGTCCCGTCATGCTCGGCGACGCCAAGCTCGCCAGCGTCTTCGCCGATAAAATGCTCGGTAATTGTCGTTCAACCGGTCTAATTCCCACCGCAAAAGCTTCGAAAAGTATTTTATTCGTTTTTACGATTTTCTTTTTGCAGAAAAAGGTATCTACGTCATCGGATTCAGTTATCCGGTTGTGCCCAAGGGTTTGGCCAGAATTAGGGTACAAATCAGCGCAGCGCACACATTGGCCGAGATCGACAGGGCCATCAATGCATTCGTCGACATCGGTAAAGAGCTCAACGTCGTTGGATAATTTTTTCATCGAAAATCTTAACTATCGTCATCGTTTACCAATGATCGAACTGCTATATTGATTATTTTATAAGTTAAAAAGTTATGTAATTTCTAGTATATATTAAATATATTATTATTGACATTTTTAAACCGACATTTTATTTTCATGCTTTTTATATTATTTTATCGCTTAAAGTGATTGATTACTTAAAATTAAGAATCTAGCGTTTATACGCTTTTATAGCTTACAAAAATGAAGGCCTGTTGAAAAACGATAAGATAATGGCATTTGATGGTCTACATTTAGCCAAGTGTTTTTAATTCGTAAAAGTAAAAAAACCATAAAAACTATACGATCGCCCATTTACTCAATGATTTCGATATTTAAAATGAAAAGAGCTTACTTGGTATTTCACGACTCTAGTATTTTAATTTCTTAATAGAAAGGTAGACCCAGCTGTTTTCTGGGTATCGATCTTCCTTATTAAAATGCATCTGGATCGCCCAAAGCACGTCCAACGGTCAGGGGTTTTCCCGCCAAATTGTCTTACTCGCACGGCAACTCGAACTTTTTTCTCATTCTCGTCTGTTCAATGGCCCACCACAGATCGCCGGCCGTGTTTGAGTCACAGGCCTATTGATTGCGAATAATACAAACTTCTTACCTCATTCGTACTTATATCGCCGCGAAACTTGTACGAACGGGCACAGTCGCAGTATACACAGTGATACCGGCCTCGCGTGGTTGATAAACACAGCAGCACCCGACTCCCGTTTCTGCACGCTTACGCCGTTTGATTTCGATTGTCGCGATGGCGGAGGATCTTCCTTACCGAGTTGAATATGCCAAAAGTGGACGTGCTTCTTGCAAGGTCTGCAAATCTCCTATTGCCAAGGATTCTTTACGCATTGCCACTGTCGTACAGGTTAGCGAAATTATATGCTACGGTTTTATTTACAATTTTTCATGTGTCAACTGACAATCGCCGATTCAATTCAAATTGCTGTTGATATTTTTTAGACAAAATTTTATCTGTACAATTTTCATTTTAGAGTCCTTTTCACGATGGAAAACTTGAAAGATGGCATCATGCCAGCTGCTTTTTTCAAAAACAAAGACCTGGTAATACTGGGGATATTGCTCACTTTGATAGTATTCGCTGGGAAGATCAAGAAATGATAAGGAAAAAAATAGGTACTACAATTTTTTCTTTTTTTCTTCTGTCAATCAATCAAAATTCTATCTTGAAATTTTAATGTTTCTAGAAGAATCGTCTGGTTCAGCAGCACCTGCTCCAACAAAAGGAAGAAAAAGAACTAAAGCATCTGAAGCTTCAACTGCAGCTGCCAATGTAAACAAAGATTACAAAGTTGAGTATGCCAAATCCAATCGTTCCAAGTGCAGAGGCTGTGAAGAAACAATTATCAAAGGAGATATGCGTATCTCTAAGAAAGACTATGAAAGTGAAGATGCTCGTAAATTTGGTGGTCTTGATCGCTGGCATCATCTTGACTGTTTTGCCAAGATTCGTTCTGATTTAGGATATTTTGATTCTGGTACAAATCTTCCTGGAGCCAATACGCTAAGTGCCGAAGATAAAGATAAATTGAAGAAAGCCTTACCAAAGACTAATGATGCAGATATTCCACCAGTTGCTAAAAAACCTAAAAAAGAACCTGAAGATGCAGCTGAAGAAAAAGAACTGAAAGCTCAAACGAAAAAATTCTTCACTATCAGAGATAAATTAAAGGATTTGCCCAAAAAAGTTTTATTAGAATTGCTGGAATCAAATGGACAAACTCCACCTTCTGGTCAAAGTGAAGTAAGATCCTAACGATGAACAATTTTAATATCTATGAAATTGAATCTAATATTTACCTTTCCATAAACCTTATGTACTTGTAGATCTTAGATGCATTAGCAGACAATATGCAATTTGGTGCCTTAGAACGGTGTCCTAAATGCCCAGATGGTCAACTTAGGTTTGTCTCTGGAACTGGATATAAATGTACTGGGGCATTGGATGAATGGTCTTTGTGTGAATATCTTACTCAAGATCCTAAGAGAAAAAAATTTGTTGTACCAAAAGATTTGAAAGATGAATTATCTTACTTGTAAGTAAAGTATTTTGATAATAACAAGATAACATTTATTCTTGAATGTAATTTGCAATTTGAATATTAAAATTTACAGATCTTCTTACAAATGTAAAATACAACGTCGAGCCCTTAAAATTACGGCACCAACTTATTCAAGCTCTGTCAAGAAAGAAGATGTAACAGATGGCCCTAAAGTAAAGCCTGAAAAACCAAAGCCTTTAAAACACATGGAGTTTGTAATTACTGGTAAAACAACAAAAAGTAAGGATGAACTTATGAAAGAAATTTTATTGTTGGGTGGTTCTGTGAAAACCAAAGTATCAAAAGAAACTGCAGCTGTAATTGCTTCGCCGATTGATGTAGAGAAAATGATAGCAAGAGTTGCAGATGCTCAAGATCTCGATATTAATGTTGTATCAGAAGATTTCGTTGAAGAAGCTAAAGATTTCACGGATACGCCTTTTACTCTTATAAAGAAAAAATCAATAGCTCCATGGGGAAGTGATCCATCAACTAGAATTTCTAAATCTATCGCTACGGTAAATTTTGTTTAATAAGTACTAATTATTTAAATTAATGTTGAGATGATACTTACTAAATGTTATTACAGAAATCAGCTTCGCGAGGTAAAAGCAGGTACGAGAAATCGGGATCAGGAACAGCAAAATTGAAAATAAAAGGGGGTGGTATTGTTGATCCAGATAGTAATCTTGAAAATGAAGCTCACGTTTACCAACGTGGAAAAGAAAAGTTTACTGTAACTTTAGGTTTAACTGACATTCAATTAAAGAAAAATAGTTACTACAAGATGCAAATATTAAAACATGACAAGCATGAACAGTATTGGTTGTTCCGTAGCTGGGGTCGCATTGGTATGTATTAATTCTTATTTTATGATGAATGAATATGAATAATTAAATTTTTACTAATATATAACATAATTAGGAACGACGATTGGTTCAACGTCTTGTGATAAGATGGGATTAGAAAATTGCGAGGAAAAATTCAAAGCGTTATATGAAGAAAAAACAGGCAACTCATGGTCAAATCGTGACCGCTTTGTTAAAATACCGCAAAAAATGTACCCTATTGATATCGATCATGGAGATGATGAAGATACTTCAAAATTGCTTGATTCTAACATTGAAAGTAAACTTAAAAAGCCAGTCCAAGATCTTATGCGTCTTATTTTCGACGTCGATTCTATGAAGAAAGCCATGCTTGAATTTGAAATTGATATGGACAAAATGCCACTTGGAAAAATTTCAAAAAAACAAATTCAGCAAGCATACACTGTGCTGAATGAACTAGCTGGACTGATAAAGGAAGGCTGTACAGAAAAAGCCAAATTCATTTCTGCTACAAATAAATTTTACACTTTTATTCCCCATAGCTTCGGCGTAGATGGACCATCCATTATCGAAACTGATGCTGAGATTCAGACGAAAGTTGAAATGTTGGAATCTCTGCTTGAAATGGAGATTGCTTACAATCTCTTGCACGCCAAGACAGATGCAAATCAAAATCCACTGGATGCTCATTATGAACAACTCAAAACGAAGATCGAAGTTTTGGATCGCGAAAGCGACGAGTTCAAGCTTATCGAGAAATACGTTAAGAATACTCACGCTGAAACTCACAAACAATACGAGCTCATTGTCGAAGAGGTCTTCATTGCTAACAGAAGTGGCGAAGAGAAACGCTACAAACCATTCAAAAAGTTGCCGAATCGAAAACTATTGTGGCACGGTTCTAGAACTACAAATTACGCGGGTATTTTATCTCAGGGTCTCAGAATCGCACCACCCGAGGCACCTGTCACTGGTTACATGTTCGGAAAAGGTAAGCCTCTCAAAATTTTCTTTAAAGCAATGAATAATTTGATAGGTAACGTGATAATTTTATTTTCAAATAGGTATTTACTTTGCGGATATGGTATCTAAATCAGCAAATTATTGTTGCACAAATTCGCAAAAGCCAACTGGTCTGCTATTACTTTGCGACGTCGCATTGGGTAATATGTACGAACGTTATCATGCAGATTACATTGAAAAGTTGCCATCTGGTAAGCATTCAACTTGGGGTCGTGGTCAAACTCAACCTGACCCAGAAAAAAGCGTCAAACTCAAGAGTGGCGTTGAAGTGCCATGCGGTCCCGGTATGCCAGCTGATTTGGCTCAAAAATCCTCATTACTTTACAATGAATTTATCGTTTATGACGTCGCTCAAGTCAAAGTTGAATATCTTGTTCGTATGAACTTTAAATATAAATATTAAAGAATATATCTTGCGGCGACATTTTTTTATTTATTGATAATTAATTTTGGTAATTTGTACATTTCTCACAATTTGTAGCACCCGTTCTGAATTTCTTGACTATTATTTCATACGAACGTAACCATTATATATTTTTAATTTTTTTCGTCATTGCATAACAATAAGTGTTGATATACAAATAATATCGATTGTGTTTCCGTTACTGAATTATTGTGTTTGTAAGCCTTGTATTTAATAATTGTTGAGATGAAATTCAGGAGCCTATCAATTTTTCAAGTATTATCTGAACGAATATTGTTCATCCATTCACTTGTAATGATATAATATGTTTGTACTGTTCTTTGGTTTGTGATATGTTGAGGTTGTCAACGATATTTTTCTACTTTTTACAATAATTGTTAAAAATAGTGGTCGAGAACTTTACCGTAATAGAAAATAAAAATTATTTTGAGCGATAAAAAATCTTGTAAATCTAATGCGAGTTTTCTTTTCCTAAAAAGTGCATGCCGTGTATAATGGTCAGTAACTCAGGTCTGAAGTTGTCGCAAGCTCTTTCGGCGTCCGACGTTTACAACCTCCACGCGATATCCCCAATAAAAATAAACTCCTCGACGTCATTTGAGTGTAAATAGAAGAAAAAAAAATTGTCCAGTGAAAAAAAAATTGACTAATGCCCCGGTGTAAGCTCGAAAAGTCGTGAAAATGTCGAGCAGAGTCGAGAGATCGCCTCCAAGTCATCCAAGTCATCAGTACAATAATGAGCAGCGATGACGACGCCAACTGGGACGATCAGCTGGCCGAACGGTTCCTCGAGCAGTATCAGCGCCACGAGTGCCTCTGGAATCCCGCGGACGGGTCGTTCGACGATTTCTGCGCCCGGACCGAAGCTCTGAGAAAGATCGTCGTCCGGCTAAACAATCGCGTGACTTTCGAGGAGTGCCTGGGCCTCGTCAAGCGCATAAGAAAGAGGTTGGACCTGATTCATTGCGCGATAACTCGAATATCAAAATCGAAGCGTGTCCGCGCAGGTACGAAGAGCTGAATGATCCTCGGGACGTGGCCGATCGCAACCGTGAAAATTCGAGATGGCTGGGGATCGTCGACGCGATGCTGCAACGCGTCGTGCGTAACGAGAAACGACGAGAGTTGGCATCCTGCAACGGGCGAAAATGCAATAGCAGCTCGGTCCGGCCACTTTTTCGTCACTCGATCGGCTCGAGCAAATGCAAAGAGATTCCGCCGGCTCCGATAAAGCTGGGGAACGTGAGTAAGAGTCGTACGATCGATACTCCCTATATTACGAAGGATCGTCGCGACGTTGAGCGAGGCCGATCGTCGCGTTTCAGAGTAAAAATCCGTGCAAAATCCCGCTCGGTGCAAAGAAATTCAAGAAGAAAAAGCAGCCTCGAGACAGCATCAAGTGCAACAACAAGCTGGAGAGAGAAAAGTGCAGCAGGACGGACGGAGCGGCTACGCGAGAGAGGGCCGGTTGCGGAGGTAATCATCGTTCGCGCAATCAACTTTCTCACCAACAATTAAGCCAGCACTCGTCTCGAAGACAAAAATTGTCCCGGACACTCGTCGTCGCCGCGCTGGTCGAGCTACAACAGGGAGTCGGCGGAGGAGCCGATCGGCTGTCCCGGCTACGCCAGCCACCTGTCGAGATTGACGCGCGTCCAGAACCTATGCCAGAGCAGCGAGGCAACTTGTCCCGATGCGACAGCCGCCGGTCTGCCCACGGAGAACTTTGGCCGTCGACGACACCCCGAGCTGATGCCGGCGGTCACGAGTCCCCGAGGCTGCGCCGCTCCCTCTAAGCCTCCGAGGCCCGGCTGCGGCTGCAGGAGCGCCGCCACCTCGCCGACGCGACCCTCCAGGAGCCGAGAGAGGCCGTCCACGTCGACGTGTCCGCGAACGAGGCCACCCTCGGCCTGTCCCGGCTGTCCGTGCCTCCTCGAGCGGCCCAAGGAACCCGAGGCCTGCACGAGGAGCACCTGTCCGGCCTTCAAGAGACCCTGTCCGAGCAAAGTCGCCTGTCCTCCTCCGAGTCAGCAGAGGCCCTCGACGAGCTGCTGTCCCGGCAGGCCCAAGTCACCCCCACCTCCGGCGAGTTTCCAGTGCGAGGATCGACCCAAGGTCTCGGCCAAGTTCGAGAACGGCGTCCTCGAGGCTTACTCGCAGTTCAAGGTGGTCTTCCCGAGCTCGGATCAATGTCGAGCGGGCAAATCCTCCCAGAGGGTCCAGACCGATCGTCTGACCAGCGAGAGGGCCTGCGCCGTTCGAAGCGCCGATCTGCGCCGCCGCTCCCACAGCTCTCACCGCAGCGGACAGCGATCCAAGAGCCGCTCCAAGTCGTGCCGGAGGAACGCCCGCTGCGGCACCGAGGACACTTACGAGCCTCCAGGTGAGCGTATACAGGCAAAACGAGAAATTGAACGGAATTGATGGAAAATTCGGTCGTTTCGCTCTCTGCAGCCTACAACAGCTGCAGCTCGACGGACGAAGCGGCGGAGCAGCAGCCCTCGGGCGAGCACAGCTACGTCCTTTTGACGCCCGGCGGCAAGTACGTCCCGCTGGTGCGCACCAACTCCGACTCGGACGAGAGCTGCGCCCTCGAGACGCAGCCGGAACATTGTGTCCCAGCAGGTCTCTTATCATAATGTATCTCGACCCTCCTAATTTCCGAACAAATCGAATCGATCGGGCAAATTTTCCAGGCGCGTCGCGCAACTGCGACAAAAAGTGCCTCGGCGCCGATCAGCAGCAGCCGGAAAACGACTCGACGACGACCAAGCTCTTGCTCCGCTGCCTCGAGCAGATGCTCAACTTGGAGGAGCAGGACGTCGACAAGTGCCCCAAGCCGCCCCCCTCTGGGGAAGCCTCGCAGCAATGCGGCCGTAACGGCAAGTCGTCGTCGAGCAACCACTGCCGCCTCGATCGCAGTCCCACGGCCACTGGTAATAAAGCAGCTTCTTGCGCCGCCGATGGACGCTCCAAGAGTCGCTCCTCGAGTCCGCCCCGCGCCAAGCTCACCAAGAACTTCCTCGAGATTCTCCGTTGCGCTTTGGAGCTCGACAACAACAACAACAATAACAAAAAGGACGATGACCGCGATTGCTACGAGGACGCGTCGCCCCCGTCGCGCTCCGGTCGTCGCAAGGGTTGGCATTCGGAATTTTTAGCTCGATTATCAAACGTCTCTTCTTAGATCGATGACTGTTTCCTCGACAGATTGCCCACCGCCTCAAGAGGACGAGGAGGAGGAAGTCTGTCGCGAACGAATCCGGTGCGATCGGCAGCTCGCTTCCGCCGTCGTTCGGCCCTCGCGGAACAAACCCAGGCAGCAGTGCATCCGATTTGATCCCGAGTGCGACGATCCACCTCCTCGTGCGAGACCTACCCGAAGTGAGAATTCGAAAGCTTTCCAAATCTCCAGCTCCGGCTGGCTACATTGTTATTTCCTTCGATTTTTGGTAGTTTGCGGCGGTGGCAGTAGAGAGTCTTATTCGCTCGACAAGACTCGAGACGCGGACATCCACGAGCTGATCAAGCGACTTCCGAATTACGAGAACGACGACGACGACGACTTTGCCGATCATCGAGTCCACTACGAGGACGTTTACGACGACGAGGATGTTCTTTACGAGCGAGACGAGGATCGCGCATTGTCCGTGCGACCGAAGAGAAAATTTTGAAAATCCATCCATTTTTTAAGCTATCAATTTTTAAATAATGTCAAGCTTCGTCGAATGTCAACTTTGCAAAAAAGAATAAAGAAAAATATTTGTTTCACTTGGATGAGCGTACGATCTTTTTCTATGGCAGAGATTCAAATGACGATCGGACATGTCTATAAACCTTAACCAAATTCTCGTGAAATACCGCTAAACACTACGATAAAATTAAAAAAAAAAAAAAAAAACTGAAAAAATAAGGAAAATGAAAGTAAGCCGGCACATATCGTCTGAATCGCTGCCCGACTGGGTATTGTCGGACAAGAACATCCTGCGCTTCTTGGCGCTTTACCGAGTACTAGATTTTCTGTGGAACCCGCGACACCCCATGTATCACGACACGATTTTGAGAGGCCGCATATACGACGAGATCGCTCGGCAAATGCAAGTGTGCCTCGTCGACGAACACGAATGTCTCAAGTTTATGGAGTTTCTGAAGAGCAAATACCTCGAAGAGAAAAGAATCAAGAAGGGCAAGAGGCCCAAATGGTTCCTAGTTATCGACAGAATGGTGAAAGACGTTGCCTATCCATGCAGAACCCCGAGTGAGTCAATTTTTCTTGGTCCGATATTCGTTATGATTTTGGAGCTTTGTGCTTTTATAAGTTACTGCATGATTCGGCGCGTTCGCTACAAGTACTTAATTCGGTGAAAATGAAAATAAGCTCGAACGTATTTGCAGCTTCGTCGTTGGTGAGTTTGAGCAGCGTAACAGTTTCATCCGATCGGCCAGGTTGCGGATGTCCCTCGGATTCGCAAAAAAGTTACTACTCTACGGACTGCGATACGAACGGCGATACGAGCGGCGATACGAGCGGCGATACGAGCGGCGATACGAGCTGCGATACGAGCTGCGATACGGACTGCGATACGAGCGGCGATACGAGCTGCGATAGCTCCAGCGACAGATCGTGTGTTTCGTGTGATTCGTGTGAAAAATAGAGAACCCGAGAAGCCCAAGGACGATTGGAGCGTCAACCCTCTCGATTTGGATGACCTCGTGCGTCGAGCCAATGGCTCCTTTTCGAATTCGTCCATCTCGTCTCGGATCAGGATCGATCAACTGCATAAGATGACGTGTTTGATTAGTCCTGTCAACTTGAAAACGAATTCGGTGCTGTCGATTACTAATTATTCTAATTACCAACTTTAATAACGAATGCATCTAATTCTGAAATTTTACGACTAAAAAGTTGTAGCTCGGTTTTATGAAAAGCTCACATTTTTTAATCGAAAATGTGGCACATGATACGTTTAGTATCTCCTTACTGAAAAGAAATCTTGTACATCGATATAATACATTACTTTTTATCAAGTCAATTGAAATGAATCAAATAAATAATGGACAATAAGGTATTTCATCGTTCAGAAAACAATTTCTTTAAGAGAAACAAGGACAGGATTGTATGAATAATAGTCCAGTACAATTTTCAATTTTCATTTTTATATACCAACACTTTTGTTCAATGTAAATAAGTTGTCATGAAAAAACTACCACAAACTTCATTCTCACTTGCACATGATTACAGCCCATCGACTGTAGAATATGTTTTTGTCGCGTTTTCTGTCCATCATAGTTTGCTCGTCGACAGATTTTTAAGTACATTGCGGTATACGCGGCTTTCGTTTTATGATTTGTATAAGGCAATTTAGTTCGCGGTTGCACAAACTGTAGATCGGATTTTTTTGATTGTTCGTAAATTGCATATGTTTCGTTTGCTTATCGATATATCTAAGACTAGGAAGAATTACTGCAGCCTGTTCAAACGTGTGACATTTAAAAATGTACTCTAAAAGCAGGATTTACAATACGAATACTTATTACAATCTGGTATATATTATATTAAATATATATTGTGTACAATATCACTCCGTTCAGAGATGCATAAAAAATTGATAATGTTTCTATAGCTATTCCTGAATTAAGGGAGTTTAATATTGATATATTGTCAACTTTTTTGTTGAAAAAATTGAGTCTGACTTTCTATCAAATTATACACACGATCGATACATGGTAAAACACTCAAATCACCCTCGTGATTAGTTCGTTACAATTGTCATAAAAGTTTTCCGCGATAAATCATTTAAAACAGATTAAAATGATGGTCAATGTTGAGTCGTACATTTTTACTAAATGTTATCAATCGTTCCACAAAAAAAAGTGACAACATTTAAAATAAAGCAAAAAAATATACGACTCGACGATAAAAGTTCTGAAGGAAAAGCCATCAGCACGACATTCAATGTTTAAAAATCAGTATAATTATAATACTGCCGTTGCATACTACGTGATTTTTAAAACATAGTGAAAATCTTGATATTGCACTTAAACCTCGATAATCTGGCTCCCTCGCTTTGGTTTTGCAGGAACCTTAAAATACCTCCGGTAGGAAAGAAACAAATGCGCAAGTTCACAAAAATTGCGAGCTTTGAGGGGGTAAAGATTATTTGTTTTTTTCCTAACCAGATTGACTAGTTTACATTATAAAATTTGCAACTGCATATTTGGAGAGCAGTCGTTTCTCTTTTTGGTACGTTTCGTCCGCATCGGATGCGTCGTTCTCCCCCGAAATTATTATAATTTATTTAAATGTACACTCGTAGAAGATATGCTCTGTTGTGCTTTTTTCTGCACTTCAAGTTGAAGATCATCGCTCGGTACGATCAGAAAAGAGCGTGGATAAAAAAGAATCAAGTGCATGCAAAAGTGTACACACTCTTGCGTTGATTCATCGGTAGAGTGATATTTAATTGGTCTTTTTCTGATCGGCCTTTTCGTCCTTGGCCTGTCCACGGCCCAAGATTTTAGCCAACGAGTCCCAAATACCTCCCAGGAACAGAGCGCAGAATAGATTTTCGAACGGCACAATCGGATCGTGGATGCCGAGTAGTATGGACGATAGCTGCAACGAGACGAAAAATGGCAATCAATGTAAATCGATGTCAATGCAAATCGCTCAACAAGTACCTTAAAGTACACGAAGAATATGACGATGCCGAAGTAGACGAGTGCGTGGGGCGCCGCAATGAGATCAGTCTTCTTGTCCAGAACGAAAATAATGGAAGCTAAGAGGGAAGCCTTGGTCGGGCTGTAAAAATGGCAAAGAAAAAAATAAATAAACGAGTGTGTTCGTGACGAGCGCGTGACTTTTTTTTTATCGCACAACGAGGAGCACTGTTATACTCACAAGCTCGGCTGCATGAATTCCATGGCTGTTGGTGTCCACGCGCCGCGTATCAGACGCTCGATCAACTTTATGAAAGCAGCTCCGTTTCCTGCGAAGAAAAAAATATATTTCGTCCATCGTTCAAAGCGACTCGACTCGCAAATTGAAAGCCACTTTACCTTTGAGAGTTCCGACGAGTATCATGATGAGGTAAGCGCTTGGATAGAGTTTTCCGGCGTGCGTTACGCCATCGTAGACCTTTTTACACCTGTAGACCTCCTTCATAGCCGAGCAAACGATTTTTACGGGCAAAAACTTGGCTACCTTGTAACCGATGTCGAACGGCGTGTAAAATATCACGTACCTGAAAGGAGCAAAAAAGCGAGATAGGAAAGTGAGTTGCATCAACGGAAAAGAACGAGGAGACGAAAGAAGAAACGTTTACCATACAACGGTGGCAACGAGAACTTGAGGCGTGTTTTTCAGCGGGGCGAGTATGGGCTCGCCCAGCAGGCCGTTGCAGAGCATACCGCTGGAAAAGACGACGAGCATCGTCGACAGCCAGCACGACAGCGGATGTTTTCTCGAAAACGCCTGAGCGCCTGTGAACATTAAAAAAAAAAAGAGCGACGTGACGAAATATTTATCAACAAAAGCCACGTGACGCGTCGGAGAGATCGTCATGGGCTGATTCGACGCGCTGTAACATTTGCCTAATCGGATGGTAAAAGTGTAAATGGTTAAATGCGCGGTCGCTTGCACACGGCGTAGGTACAGGGCGGAGATTGCGTAAAGTCCACGTGCGGGCCAACGTATATAATGCTTTCGCAATTGTTAAAATAGACGAGAGGCTTTTAAACGCGCGCGAATAGGCCGTCGTGCGGTTTATATAGTCGCTACGTACATAATTTCGTTGGAGCGAGAGAGAGAGAGAGAGAGAGAAGAAAAAATAACAGCGGAGCGTTGAACTTGGAGCGTAATAGCGGGCCTCTGTTAATCGTGGATGTTGGTTTAAGCGAGTTGAAGAAAATAAAGAAGTCGCCGCTACGCCGCCGAGGGGGTCCACCGCAGCGTCGTCGGCCAGTTAGATTTTCTTCGGGTAGCGCACAGAAATAGACGAAATAACTGGGAAACGAGTGTGTGCGCGTGAGTGTAATACATAAAATCGATTGTGCCAAGAATTTTCGCGGGGTAAATCGCTCGAGCGAATCTTGGAGCACCTGCGTAATTTTTGGCGCGTTATACAGAGCGGCGCTTTTCAATTTCGCCAGTTTATACTCTCGCGTCGTTCGGAGAGGCAAATCGATCGAATCGACGATATACCTCGATACCTCCGGTGCGACGCTCGATCATCGCGTTATAGAAATGTACGAGCGCGCGTAAAACATTACGCGTTTATGAATAATCAAACGACCACAACACGGAGGACGCGGCTCGCTGGAATAATCGGAGCTTTTGTTTTTATCTGCGCGTCGATAATCGCGGTCGATCGATGAACTTGTTTTTTTTTTCTGTCTCCGATAATAATACTTTCGCGTCTCTGACTCGCTGCGGACACTTTCACCGCGGGATAGGCGCAAAATAGAATCGCTCCCGGTGCATTAGCCGCGCGCGCGCGTGCAAAATCACGACGATAATTGGAAAAAGTGCAAAGCTAGGGATATTCCGCGCGTGTAAAAAGCGCCATACCAGAGAGAGAGAGAGAGAAAGAGTTGAAAGTTAATATATATATAGAGAGAGAGAGGGGCTCCCTTTTAATAATAGAAATCCCTCGGTAGAGCGCGATATGTCGTCGGGGCTTCAGTCGCTATATGCCGCAGTACACATGAAGCTATGTAGCTATATAGCTATATACACACACGTTCGTTCACACACATGCAGATGATGTCGCGCGATCTCGCGTCTATGCGTGTACGTGTGCTGTGTTACTAGATAGACATGTATACAAGTACATTGTATAGACATGCAGTGGCGTGCTATGTACCACGTACTATATAGTTGAGAAAAAAGTAAACTCACCGGGTCCCAAGTCCTCTCTGACGTGTAGCGCGCACAAGACACTGTGCGCTATGTCGAAGTAGGGAAACATCTTGAGCTTGACCACTTGGTTGGCCATGTCGAGAAAAGCTTCGGCATCCATATTTCGGCCTCGATCGATGCGCTCGCGTTAACAAAAGAGAAAAAAGTTGCTGCTGCTGAACGCGCGTCACTCGCAGTTGTTTGTTGCTCCTTTTATCTATCTATCTATCGCTGCTGCTGCTCCTCGTCTCTTTAGCTCGGGCCTATATTTAGTATTTAGTCGAGTCTCTTATTTGCAAGCCAAAGCACTACTTGCACGCACGACGTCGAGGAGCTTACGAGTGTATGCGTCGTCGCATGCGTATGCAGTGCCGACGAGGAGAAAGTGACGCGCGTCTGGCCTGTTGCTGTCTATAACTGATGCTGTCTACTGGTGCTGCTGGCTGCTGCCCGTGAGCGCGGCGTTGCTCGACTGAGCGCTACTTCGACTCGAGTCTCTCTCGAGCCAACGGCACAAGCAGACGAGAGCACAACAGCAGCAGACGGCTAAAAGCAAAAGCGTCGCCCCTTACATGTATATAGCTATACGTGTGTAGCGCGTATAGGCTCGCGTTTCGTAGTAGTTGTATAGCGTCGAAGCTCGCCAGCCTGTATATATATCGTGCTATACAAGCTCGAATTACTGCACCGTCTGGAGCGTCGACGTACGATTACGGACAAAAAGTTCATTTACGCGACGATCGTTACGTTAGTGCTCCTGCTTTACCTGCTCCGTACGCGTAAATTTGTTACTACTCGTTTTTATTTTTATTTTTGACGAAAAACTCAACTGTCTCGCTCGAGTTGGATTGAGAAAGTTTTGCTTTTGAAAGATTCATACTTAAATAGTAAGTTCGTGCCTAGCTTCAAATGTCGACGGCTGAAATTTGACTCCCTCGAAGGCAAATATTTTCGCGGCGAAAGTGGTAAGGATCCAGGAATCGTTGAAAATTCGAACGACGCGCCAATAAAATAGTACAATAATTAACACAATTTACAAATTTACATTTGCCTCGATAAGATGCAGCTTTTTTCGAGAGAGGCATTGCCATCCCCGGCATGCGAAAAACATCTCGATGTCAGACATAAAGAACGATCGCAAGTTCGGGACCGAGTTTTCTTTCGATCCGCGAGCACGCGACGCGAACGAGCGAAGCTCGCAAGCTCCGGCTTCGAAGTCGAGCGGACGATACTCGGAAGCATCGGTACCGATTGCTCGGCAAAATGGTGAATATTTAATCTTCGAAGTTGACAGGCAAGTTGACGGGGAAGTTGGAAAAAAAGCTCCGCGTTACTCGAAGCTATAATCGAAGCGATCGCGCGACAACGTACGAACTCGTTGACTGTACAGGAAATATCGGTCGCTCAACGTACGTATAACAGCGATCGTGCGTGCATAGTGGTATCACAGTATTCAAGGCGCTCGTTCGAACGAGCGAGTTGGCGATCCCCACCGCAGAGTCTCGTATTCTCTCTCGAGTTTTGCTCCGCCGCTGCCGCTGCTGCTGCTGCGTGTTTATGTGTGTATGGAAAATTGGCATATATACTACGAATACACCGCTGCGAATGTGTCGTCGTATATATTCGCGCACGAGTCAGTGTCCGGCGCTAGCTCGCTGCCGCTGCAAAAGTGTATCTCTCTCGTCTTTCTTCCTCGACTTTCTTCCTCGTGCGATACAAGTAACAAGTGCATTACGAGCAGCCGTGTTGACGATGCGTCGTTGTAGCGAGTAAAAAGCTGGTGCACGTACGGCTCGTGATAAAGTGCTAAATGTGCAGCTCTATCGACAGCTCGTCGTTATTATTTTATAATAAATAGAAAGATGCCGATGAAGCACGAGGCGATGATGTCTCGCAGCGAGGCGCTCGACATCATATCCAACTGGAGCTGCTCCGACGTCTTGCTCTTGCTCAAGAAGGTGAGTAAACTCGAGAGCGTATAATATGTGGAAGACGGACGAGTGAAAAAGAGAGATGGCGAAGGATCCGTGTCGCGATCCCTTTGAGACGCACTCGTACAACTATATACATACATATATACAGGCTTACTACGGCTCGGCGGATTATCGGAATGTGCACGCGAGCGAGCGAATGGAGCGATGCGCTTTTATACGCGTTGTTTTCGTATTATGGGCGCGGGTGGCACGCGCTACAGCTGACTACTGCACACTGATCTACATACACACCAAGACCATCATATATACTTACGTGTGTGTGTGTGTGTGTGTTGTGACGCGCGATCTAGCACATGACTGCTAATATGTACAATGAGTAGAGATAACGATTCTTTGCCCGATATTCGCCAAAGACTCGGGGGCCAATTTGTTTCGCGACTACCACGTGCTGTGCTCTGCTTCGAGATACTTACTCGTTGGCTTGTTTTTTCTTACTCACTTTTCTTAGGCACTATTTATATACACCTATTCGTTATAATCGATTGCAATTTCTTCCGTACGCTGGATACACCTTGTCATTGATCGTCGTTGCTCGGTGCAGCTATCAGTCGTTAAACCCCGCGCGCTCGTTCTAATGACTAATTTGCAATGACTCTCTCTCTCTCTCTTTTAAATACTAATTGCAATGATTACGATGCAGCGCGTAAAATAGATTTCGACGCATCGCAGCTCGTTGCCGAGCGACTACTGAACCACCCAATGCGGCTGTTTATATGTTCGGTACTCGTCGCATCTTAATTTGGACATCGCGTCGAGTTGAAAAAAAAAAGAAACGATCGATACGTTTATAGGGATATTGCATCGATGACACTGTACGATAACAACGCGTTGTTGTAAGACGTCGATCCGCGTGCCACCGATCAATCGATCATAAGCAATGCTGCATAATAATCCGTAAACGCGCTGATCGATATTCACGATCGACACGGCTTATAGTAAACGCACGACTGTTTCACTCCGTCGACCGTTGTTTTTTAGCGCGCAATGCCCGTAACGGCTCGTTACGTTAAACAATTAATGTGTCTCGATGAAAAAATATAGCTCGATGAAACAGGTGCGATTCATGTATACAAGCGAATGCGACGCACGCGTGTATTTTGAAAGCATAGAGACGCAGTGCCTGGCAGTTACTGCTACTAAATTCCTCGGGACATGCGTGCGTGTCTTCCTGCGCTGTAATAATGTATAACTCGTTTGAGACTAGAGAGTTTCTAAATATCTACAATTTTGCAATCATACACTGATAAAAATATCGTCCACTTCGATCACTGCCAAAGTGCTTGCAGCCTTAAACATTCACGTTCTGAAGGCTGTGGCACGTTTTCGATTGGCTTTGCAATTTTAATTATTTAAAAACCGCACGAGTTGGATCGATTGGGTTATTCTTTACAATTTTTTTAATCTTCAAATTTTTCTAATAATTTTTCATATTTGAGTTTTGAATGTTATGAATTTCGCGCCATATTGAATTCTCCCCAGCATCGGGATCGCGACGGAAATGATTTGGAGCAACGCCGTGGACAAGTTTAATCGTACATCGCAGCAATTAGCTGTTGCGAATTTTTCCTGGGATATGATCGATGTACTTTTGGATCAAGGTGCTGATCTGTCTAGCTTCGTTTTTCCCGCCGAAAGATTGGAAACGCATTACGTTCGAGTTTGGTATTATTTTAAATTAAGACTAGCACCTGGTGCTCTGGCAGTCGTAGAAAGTCTGGAGAAAAGAGGATACGAACTGGACCAAAAATGATGCCCTTACTATCATGAAATTGTTCGCCAAGTACGAATTATTCGAAAAGTCAGCGGATCTTGAAAAAAATTGGTACGATGACGAGGAGTTTGCGAGCAAAGCGAAAAAATGTATGCGGCGAAACCGAATCTGTCGCTCTATGATCTGATTCAATTACGACCAGAAAAGGCAGAGAAACTATTCGCTTTTACGGACTGCTTCTATTTCGCACGTTCATTTAATCTTAATCTCGACTATTTCGAGAGTTATGATCGCGCTTGTGCTTTACATTTGTGTGAGAAACTATCGAGACGATTTTTCCGGAGCTGGGCAAATAAAAGTGGTGTTCAAATAAAAGTTGTAGAGTTCCATAAGTCCAAAACGCAACGAATTTCACCCCCGCGTTCCTACAGACCTCCTCTACGAGGTGGTGTCGGTCGCTTGCTGTTATTAATTTATGTCAGAAATGAGCTCATACATAGCTGGATGAAACAGGTGCGATTCATGTATACAAGCGGCTCCGAACGCGACACGCGTATATTTTGCAAGCATAGAGACGCAGTGCCTGGCAGTTACTGCTACTAAATTCCTCGGGATATGCGTGTCTTCCTGCACGCTGTAATAATGTATAACTCGTTTGAGACTCGAGAGTCTCTAAATATCTACAATTTTGCAATCATATCATAGCACAGGGAGATGGAGAGAGAACGTGACGTTGGCTCAACGCATGTGCGTTTCAACAATTCCATCGCGAGCTCTCCTTTCGCCGCAGTTCAGCTCCTTGGTGGCGGCTCTCAATTATAGGACGCTTAACGATATATCTCATGATCTCTGTTTTGGCTGTTTAATTTTTTACTCTCTCTTTCTCTCTGCTGGTCATTCGCACAGGTCATTCTTTCGCGACTAGTCACTTTTTTCTCTCGGCCGACTCTACTTAATTTTTTGTCTCGCTCTCTGCCAACAGAGTGGCGTGGGGGAGGCCTGCTGCAAGGCGGCCGAGAAACGCCAGATCGACGGGGACGAGCTGCTCGTGAGTACACACATTTCCTTTTTTTAATACGAGATTCGGTATAATGGTAATTTACGATTACGCAGCACTTGACCGAGGGCAAATTGGCACTGTGGAAGACGGACCTCGCGAGGCCTCACATATGGGACTTGTGGACGTTCGTCGAGGAGGTGAAAAAGAACCCGGAGGTATTTGCGCAAGGAGCGGAGCAGCCGCGGGCCGATTCGTCGATCGGATCGGAGGAGACCCGAGCCGAGTCTCGAGCGAGCAGCTCCGACAACATATCCTGGGACGCGGACCAGGTCATCGCCTCGACGCCCAAAAGCCAAACGAACCCGACCGGCCGAGACGACGACGCGAGCCCGGACTTTCGCAGCAGCTTGAGAATGTTTCAGGAGAACGACCGGCGCAGCATGCGAGCCGATCCGCTGCGATCGTCCAATGTATCGTAAGTGCCAATAATTTCTTCCTCGAACTTTGCTGCCAATTACGCTACGTCGATCGATTTCAAAGGCTGAACCGTCGCTCGCAAGACAAGTCCCTCGAGGAGTCGCCTCCGGACGGCTCCGCTACTTACGCCAACATCTCCGCCACCGTCGTCAACGACCAAACGACCTACGCCAATTTGCCGTTCGCCAACGACCAAACGACGACGACGACAAAACACAACGTCGAGCAGGCTCAGGAGGAGACGTTGAAGAACTCGTCGCGCCTCCACAAGTCCGGCCCGACCAAGAGTTTGGCCGACCAGCTGAGGGAGCAGTTGGAGATCAGGGCTAATCGATCGCCGAACAAATCCAGCCCCGCTCAGAGGCCGGACGATACGACAGACAAGCCGAGGGAGTCGTTTTTGCACTGCGCCAAGAGCAACGGCACCACTGGAACCTCCCATACGCTACCCTATTTTCACAGTTAGTTTTTTTTTTCCCCTTGAAAATCAATGACCGATTAAATACAACGATGGCCGATCGCAGGGAATCGAAGGAGCCCGGTAAGCGGAGTGGCGTCCCTGGACACGTCGTCCAGGGCCAGTCAAGGCTCGACCAGTGGCAGCGACGGCGGTGATCAAGCCCAGCAGCTCCGTAATCTGCCGAAGCCGCCGGCGTCGATGAGCCTGCGCGAGCTCGATCTCGTGGCGAATCTGCCGCGCAGGCCCACCGTCGGCAGCGACAGCGACGCCGACGCCGAGGACGAGGAGGACTACGACGGGGAGGGCTACGAGGCCTTCGACGAGCAGATCGTCGAGCGCCATCAGCAGCAGCGAGGCTCCGTCGTCAGCGTCGACTCGTTCGCCAGCGTCCGCGACGATCACGGACTGCCGCAACAACAACAACAACAGCAGCAGCCGCCGCAACAACCACCGCCACCGCCTCCCCCGGACGGTGGTGGCCTCGACGACGAGGAGGTTTACGAGATCTACGAGTCCATCACGGAATCGGTGAGCCCTTGTAACTCGACGATTTTCCTGTAACGAGACTTTCATTCAATGTGTCGCTGCAGCCTGATGACGAAAACGGACGGGAGTACATCAATGCCGATTTCAAGGTGAGACCGGATCCGCCTCCCTTACCAGCCAAGCCACCGCCCAATCTCACTGCCAATTTGAACAACAAGAACAAGACTGAAGCCAAATCAGGTTCGTTGACTTCGATTATACTCGTACTAGGTATTATATAAAAACTCCCGTAACGACACACGTGCGCTCGCAATTAGACGAGTGCCTTTTTCGATTCTTAATGTTTACCGTGCGAACAATCGATCGACGAGTCATTTCCAAACAAAACGATTTGGAGCGAGCTTATTTATAGATCACTCGCGTTAAAAAGGTATATAATAATAAATCTGTGAAGCCGCCCAACGAACCCCATGCCGCGATCCAGGACCAACGCGAAGAATCGCCGCGCTACGACGCTACTTAGTTCGAATTCGGATTTATACCCGTATACATCAGTCCTAGTCTAACTTCTGAGGTGCACCGATCGTTTCTTGCAAATCTTTGAGTGACCGAGTGACAATTATTTTCTCGTTTCTCTGTGGAAGGAAGTGAACATTTCAACGGATGATCAAAAATCGTCAAGTAATGTCCTTTTGATTTTTTTCTTTAAATTTCTCTTTGGCTCGGTATAAACAAGTTTACCTAGCACCGAGCTAAAATTTACGAAGCTAGTTACATAGCTTGTTTTGCTTGAATGACTCGAGCGCAGATTTTCTTTGCTTAAAGCGCAGTGGGTCGTTTGGCGACTTTGTTGCGCGAACAGAAGGACGTGATGCTGTCGCTGGGCCAGGGTGGCGCCAACTCGAAGCGCCAGTCGAGCGCGCAATTGCCACCAAAAACCAAGATAAATCGAAGCCAGCACGCCCTGTCGGAATGTTTAACCGAGGCTACCTTGACTCAAGCTCGCTTGAATCTCGTCAGTTCGTATCGCACTTTTTCTTGTGCATCCCCTAAAAATCGTATAGGGCCTGCACGTGTGTCGTTATCTATATTCGTATTATATGCAATTAATATTTAATTCTTCGATGTTGCGCGTCACTACTCGCAGAGCGATCGACGGAAAACAAAAAATCGGCCACACTGCCGCACACGGGTAGCAGTTCGTCCCTGAGCAGCAGCTGCAGCAACAACAACAGCAACAGCAACAGCAACGCGGCCCGACCCCTGCCGCCGCCCCCGAATCGCCAGCAATCTTACATCGACCGTCCGTGGTTTCACAATCTCACCAGAGAACAAGCCAATTTACTTATCGAAGAAAGTACGTCTGATTTTATACCTTTTTTTTTTTTACTTCAAAACTTATTGACGCTTTAACATTAAATGTCTCATCTTGATGTACGCAGAGGGTACTTATGACAGTTCAGCGGATGGATATTTTCTCATAAGGCCATCGACGACCAATCCCACCAATCCACTCGTTTTGGTGCTTTGGTGCAAAAATCGCGTTTACAATGTCCCCATACGAAAGAGACCGGATAACAAGTAATTCGTTTGATCTGCTTCTCCGAATTTGTTTTATCAATTAGTATAATTATCTCATTAATGTTGCGTTTTTTAACATTTTCTAGGTACGCGTTGGGATCAGCGAAAACAGAAGAGAAAACCTTCATCAGCGTCGATGAAATCATACCTTATTATAAAAGAGAAAAATTGATCCTCTACTCGGGAGGTGTGCAGAGTGCCACTACGTATTTGACCGAGACTCCTCCCAAAAATTAGACACGAGCATTCGGTTGTCGACTTAGCTTCAATTACTGCGTTTATAAGACAAAGTATTTCTCTTTTAATGAACATTTTACGTAAATGTTTGAGACTATATGTACGTGCCGTATTTGCATTTATTTTTCTCGTGTCTCTTTTAATGATCGTGTATTTTTTATTAATATAACGACTGTTTCATTTCGAGAGACTGTACTTTTCAAGTCCTATAGAATATATAAAAAAATGAATATTTTTTACTGCCATATACTCCGTGCCTCATCAAATTATTGATTTTTGTGATTGAATGTAAATGATTTTTTTTAAACGTATATTTCTAATTTTTACAATCAAGATATAGAATTGATAGGCAAATGTGAAAATGCGAGTTTGATTCCTCAATCAACACGAATAATTGTGAATAATAATATATATTACATAATAAAAAATGGTTTTATTTTGTTATTAAAAATATTTACATTTATAATTATTTATCAAAAAGTCAAAATAAGTATAAAAATAAGTTAGTAACTTGCACAAAGTTTATATCCTGTGATAATAAAACGACATTATGTTGTAAAAATATTCTCATCTCTATAAGTTATCACATTATTTTCTGTTTTGCATTATACATATTTAAAAAATCCGATTTCTCGTGTATAAATCTAAAGCTTCAAACAATATTATCAAAAAATGGTTATAAGTAATTTATGTGTGACAGTTTTTAAAGAGCTTCAACCATCACAGCGATTCCTTGACCACCGCCGATGCAAGCCGAACCAATGGCAAATTTACCAGCATTTCTTCGTCTAGAAATAAAAAAATTTTTAATTACATTTTACCATCAATCACTTAGTTTGCTATTGATTACTGATATTAGTTATTAACCTTAATTCATGGACTAAGTGGGCTGTAATTCTGGATCCAGATGCTCCTAATGGATGTCCCAAAGCAATAGCGCCTCCATTGACATTCAATTTATTCAAATCTAAATTCAAATCTTTGGCACAGGCAAGAGTTTGAGCACCAAAAGCTTCATTGATCTATAAAGTTCAAAATATGTTTTTCATTATTGTGACTAATAAGAGGCTTGCTTAAGAAAACAAATAATACTATACCTCTACTAATTCCATATCATTCAAAGACTTGTTAGTAGCTTTCAATAAATTCTTAATTGCTGGAGATGGTCCAATTCCCATGATTGTTGGATCAACTCCAACAGCACTGTATCCTACCAAACGAGCTAAGGGTTTCAAGCCATGAGCTTTAACAGCTTCTTCACTTGCCAATATAACGGCCGCAGCTCCATCACATACTCCCTAATGATTAATTTATAATTTACATAGTTTTCACACGTCATATATCAAGTAAAAAATTAAAACACAAGTAAAAAATTAATATACCGATGCTGTTCCAGCAGTTACTAAACCATCCTTTTTGAAGATAGAAGGTAATTTTTTGAGGTCATCAATAGTCGTTTGAGGTCTAGGATGTTCATCGATCTCAACTGATACTTCACGTTTTTTAGATTTAATGATTACTGGTGCTAATTCAGCCTTGAAGTAGCCATTGTCATGAGCTTCAGTATAAAATAGATGTGTTATTTTAAGCTCAATACAAAGAAATTTAACAGATGCAGCATATGAAGCAACTTACCAGCTTTCCATGCATGTTGGCTTCGCAATGCAAAGTTATCTACTTCTTCTCTGGTTACTTTAAACTGATCTCCTAACTTTTCTGCAGTCAAACCCATGGGTAAACCACAATGAGTGTCCATTAATCCTAACCAAAGAGAATCTTCATATTCATATTTTTGACCAAGTGCAGTTCCAAAGCGAGTATTTCTTACTACAAATGGCATTTGACTCATATTTTCAGCACCTCCTGTTAAAACGATATGGGCTTCTTTTGTTGTGATGCTCTGGAGTCAAAATCATGAAGTTATGAAATATTTGTCTAAAGTGTGACATTTAAATATTACTACAAATTTTGTACCTGAGCACCGCTGACAACAGCTTGAAAACCAGAACCACATAGTCGATTGACACCCAGAGCTGGTTTATCAATAGGAATACCTGCTTTCAATAGCACGTGCCTGGGCATAAATGCCCCATCAGATGATGACAGCTGTTAATTAAAACAAAATTTTAGTACATACTTTTTAATTTTATAATATGACATAAAAGGTATTTTATATCTTACAGGTAAAACATTGCCAAAAACTACGCTATCAATATTTTCAGGTTTCAAGTTGGCTGATTGCAATGCAGCATTAGAAGCAACTACTGACAATTCAGTTATGTTTTTATTAACAAATGATCCACCAAATTTTCCAAAAGGTGTACGCTTTGCGGCTACAATAAATATTCCTGAAACAAAAAATTTTCTTTCAATTTTCATGCAAGTATCTGTTAAAATATATTGACTTTGTAATTGCATAATGAGAGTTCAAAGTCATAGATTTTTGACAAAAAGTTAGTGTTATCTTTTTCATAGACGATACAGTTTTTTTTTCCTGTCACTTACAATCAATGTTATATAAATTATGAACAAAAGTATAAATCTCATGTTACTATAAGACCCATCAATAAATATGAATTAGAAAAGTAAATGAACAAAAAAGAGACCCTATAAAATATGAAATGAGTAAAGAAAATAATTATTTTCCGAAGAATATACTAGTAAAATAATAATAGATAATACGTTGATATATGTATTATCTTCTTTTCTCGTATCTTTCTTGTCAGCTGCGCGGTATAGTAGAAAAGTATACACAAATCCAGCTCTATTTTATTAAAATTATAAAAAAAATAATCATTACCTTTAGTAACAGCTGTCATAATTGTGTAAAACGATTACAAAAAAGTGTAAATAAGTAGATCAGTACTTCACAAATTTACTCTGCAAGAGTAGATTGGTGAATGGCGGCGGCCGCAGATTGCCACTGTACGCAACAAGTGAGGACACACACATCGCTTTTTACCATATGTATATATTATATAGGCATATGTGTAAGAACAAGATTGAGATCGGAGTCCAACAAGTTAGTAGAAAAAATTCTTGTATTGGAAAAAAGCGCACTGTCATCGTTATTCTTGCTTTTTTTATTTTTATATTGTAAACAGCTTAAGATCGTTGAATCACAATGAAATTTCAATAAATAGACATTTTGATAGTCTAACGTAAAATAGTAAAAGTTATTTATGTTCTTTAAGGTGACCGTTCTCGTTTACGGCAATAACTAATTTTGATTCGATTTTTAAATTTTTAAATTAAGTTAAAATTCCCGGTGTGCACTATAAAACTTGACTTACCGATTTTTTTTTCAAGTGATTCTGGCGTACATCGAGTACACCAAATCCAGATCCTACATATGAGATGTCAAAATCAGGATCAAAATAAAGATTTGTAAACCATTTTTGAAGACTTCTACTCATCATTTTTTAAAAGACTCTGCAAAATTTTTGTTTATGTGCTATATTGGAATGAATATGAAGATCTTTTAAAAAATTGTATGGTTGTTAAGAAAATAAAAAACAAAAATTATATTTTAACGTAGGAAACAGTCTTTATTGAATTATTTTTACATATTTTCTCAGAGTAACTCGTTTTTAACAGATAAGATACTATTTAATATTAAGATGCTTATGTGGAGTCATTTTTTCAAATAATATATATGCATATATATTTATTTATAAAATTGATTAACAATGATTATAACCATTATCACGAGCCAATTCGTAATAAAAATAGACAAATGATTTCATTCAACTAGACTTGATTGTAGTGAGTAGTAAGGTCCCATTGCTTGTGACAAACAGCTCTGAGAAGGAAAAATCACTACAAACATTACTATGGAAATTGAAAATCAAAAAAATCACTCCTAAAAGTCTTGCACTTTCTTCTCCAATAATTAATCCTACCAAATAATTTGTATCAATAGTAGTTACATCTATTTTGTAATTTAATTGAAAACAGGTGAACAAGCTATTCAAGAAAAAATCAAATAAATTGTTTCTCATGAACACATACAATAAAAGACCTGCTTTAAGCTTACATAGATTGTTCAATCCGTTTTTGTCTTACATATAAACGATACTTTCTTTTTACATTATCTAGTGATTTCCATGATTACTTCAAGGCAATACAGAATGGAAGCCAAGGTAAAAGTAAGCATTCCAAAACTTTTTTCAAGACTTTTAATGAATATTTTTTTAAACGGTACTATAATGAATTATTTTAAACGTTCTTATGAGCACTATAGAACCTTTTAGAAAAATATAATTCTTTAAAAACAGGCTGAAAAGTTTTCATTTTACCTTGGCCTTGACATCCCTTTAAGAATCTGTATCTACTTATTATTTTAAAATTATCAATAAAAAGTTAGACTATGTTTCAACCTCTTATGTCAGCTTTACTCGCAAAATCTTGACCCTACAAAAACAAATTTATAATAAATCATCGGCTACATTTACCTTTTTCTATTTAAACAAAATAAGAACTTACATCCAAGAAAACATTGTACATTTCTTGAGCTGTATTTGAAGATGAAAACTCAGCTTTCAAGCTACGTGATGTAGGTGGATCAATAGCATAATCAATAGCTTCCCAAATGCACTCTTTGTCAATAAGCTTCAAAAAAAACAAAAAAAACAGATCAAGTTACTTTAATATACTAAATGGATCTAAAATTGTTTAGTCTGAAATGAGCCAGTACATACTTGCATCGAAGTATCCATACTAATAACAGTGTCACTAACTACTTCTTTATTGTCAGTCTCTATGATGATCCTACCACCAAAGAGTTCTGAATCATAAATAATTTTGATATTGCCCATTGCAACATGATTCCAAGAAACATCACTTTCATTTTTGGAAAATAGAGTTGCTCTTTTCAAAAACAAATTAATATCTCCGTCTTCGTCATCCTCATCGTCTTCGCCAATGTATTCATCGTCGTAATCTTCATAACTCTCCTCTGGTTGTGTATCGTCGTATTTTGATTCTGAAAATTAGGAATGAAATTATTGAAAAAAATAATCTCAGCAGATAATTTTCATACATTTTACTATTACAGATGAAATGGCATAAAGTTAGGACTCACCTTGAAATTACACATTTAAATGTGTTAAATAATATCAAATTTTGATTTGTTCATTAAGTACGAATATCGAATTGAAGTGTAAAAAATTAATGGAGACAAAAAATTCGGCACAAGTATATTTATTTAAGACCAATTGTACGAAATAAATCAATAAGCATAAAAATAACAAAAAGCTTTTTAGATCTACAAAAAAGTATTCTTTAAAGAATATTCATATTTATTTCCATGCTTAGAGACAATTGAATATTTAATATATATAACAACATTGAATAATTCATTTATATTATTTGTTTGGATTCTCAAATAAAAATATAAAAAATAAGCAAACTGTATTGTTTCATTAGCAGAAAAATAATATTAAGCAATAAAGGAGAATTTATGAAGTTTATATTTTCTATTCCATATTATTTACAATATTATTCTATACCAAATTATTTTAAAACTTGCAGATAACCAAGTGCTAATAAATTAACATTTACTTATTCATAAAATTGTGATGAACATTTTATGACCTACTTGTTCTGTAAAATGTTGTTTGTAAAACAAAGTGATAAAATAAAGCGAGAGATCTTACGATCGTGTTGCAGAGGTAATAATTGGTTTATGGTATCTTTAGCAAAATTATTTAAATGCATAGAAAAATGCGCCTGTACTAACTGAAAAATTGTCACAAGTTAAAAATTCAATTCAATTCAATGAATGTGGAGAGAATAAGTCAAAAAGCGTAAGTACGAATATACCTGCGTTTCTAATCTACAAAAAATACAAAAAAAACTTCAACCATGAAGGGAAGTACGCATTTCCCTTTCAATGTTATAATTCAATTAAACAACACAGTCAGGTCAATTTCATCTTTGCGTTATCTAACCTTGATTAGCCATTTTTTCAGCAAGTTGAAGTTGTGCCTTATCAATAGCTTCTTTAAACTGTGCTGCTAGCTCGGGTGTTTTAAATCTCACTGCCAATTGTTCTATTTCTGGATTTTCGGGCTCGGCATAATTCATACCTGCCCACATCCACGCTCTGTCGGACGTGTTCATCGGGCGCATATCCAGATCAATGGTTACCAAGATGTTACATACGACTTTGTGAACCTGCTCACGACGCAAAAGTAAACGATAGGTACCGTGATCCCGATGATGTAGGAGTTTCATTTCACCGGTACCACGTTCCTTCCATTCTTTCGTATTATTATCGTAACGATAGAGTTTGGCACGATGAGCAAATACTGCAATACATTTTTGATGTTATAGAATCGTAATATTAAGATTTTTAGTTATTAACAAAACGCATAAAAACCTTTTTCTTCGTCTTCTTCGCCAGTCCTAACTTCAATAGCATCAGGTAACGGTATTATAGGTTCAAAGTAGGGATCATGCTCATCTCCATTCTCATTTTCATCATCGCCATCTTCGTCGTTATCATTTTCTTGTGTTTTAGAAGATGTATCTTTTGATGGAGTTTTTTTAACCGAGGTATTTGCAGCTTTAGCACCAAATACTGAAGCTCCTGCTCCTTCAAAAGTAAAGTTTGGATCTAGAAACAAGAATAAAACGTTAGACAAAGTTGCACTTGGAAAAAAGGCTTACATTTGAACTGAGCAGGTTACTGACCAACTTTGAATGCTGGTTTATCATCAGCACCTGTTTTGGTAGCTAATGCTGAAAAAGACAACGCATTTTCAGTGGGCAAGAAGCTAACAGTATCTTTTTTCGAAGTATCTTCAGCTTCTGACGCAACTCCAAATTTAGATAAGCTTTGTGGGGGTGATGCAATTATTGGTTTACCACCAAAAATATTAGTACTCGATGCACTTGTTTTTCCAAATACATTGTCTACTGGTGTAGGAGTACTGCTACCAAATATATTTGTTATTGGTGTTATTGTTGTTGCGCCACCAAACAAAGATTTTGATTCATTAGACGTTGAGCTTAAATTGCCGAAAATAGGCTTTGTTGAATCACTGCCTAACGATAAACCAGTCTTTGATGTTTCGGTTGTAATTACAGAAATAGATTTTGTAGAGTTGTTGCCAAATAACGATTGATTGCTCGTCGATGTCGTAGTTGCAGTACCAAAGAGAGATTTTCCTAAATTTCCTTCCAAAACTGATGAAGCAAAAGGCTTAGCATTCGTGCTCATTGATGTTTTGGTAATATTAGAACCAAATAACGATGAGCTACTAGTAGTTGTATTAGTACTGCTTGTGCTTTGATCAGTTACAGATGTTGACTGGGCTTTCATAAGACTAGAACCTAATAAATGCAAAAGGAAATTGAAAAATAATTCAAAAGTTCAATGATGAAATTTAAAAATTCATTTCTCAAAGAGTTTAACGTACCAAAAGTAGGTGTAATACTTGTTTGTCCACCAAAAATTGACATGTTTGGAGTAGCAGTCGAAAATATTATACTGCTAGTAGTAGAAGATGTTGATTTTGCTAGTCCACCAAATAAATTAGCCGACGTAACTTTTGGTTCTTCTAAAAGAGGTGGATTTTGTCCAAAGGTTGGTTTTGATTCACTGAACAAATTTTTCGCTACCATACTAGGATGAAGTGTAGTTGCAGAACTTGAACCAAACAGTGGTTTTGAATTTGCGGGAGCCGTAGTGATAGCACTAGGGCCAAACAACGATTTAGTCGTTGTGGGTGCGCTTACAGCTGCAGTTGAACCAAAGTTTAGTTTCGAAGTAGAAGAGCCAAAGCTAAAAACATTTTCTCCCGATGCCGCAGGCTTAGACGACGGCTCACAAATTTTCAAGTTATCTAATTGTGAATCTGTCGAGTCACTTTTAGCACCTCCAAAAACGAAACTAGTCGATTTTGCAGTTGTATTACTGGAACTGGAATTACCAAAAAGACTTGGCGTTTTAGTTGAACCAAAATCCGTTTTAAAACCACCTCCTTGAACATTGCTACTACCACCAAAATTGAAGGTGGCACTAGTCGAAGGACTATTAGCTTTAACAATAACAGGGCCACTTGGCACATTTTCAAATGAAAATTTATCTTCATCACGACAACCACGACAGCCTGGGCAATCCGCTTTATTTTTGTAAGAGTAGAAATTTTCAGGAAGCATTAGCTCACAAGCAGCTTTTTTGTCGTCCTCTGATACTTGAACTTCATAAACAACCTGTTATAAAATAATGCATAATGATTGATTAATTTTTAAAAGTTCGTCGAAGTAAAAAGAAAATTATATACATATTTTTTTTCAGTTACCTCTATGTCGGATGAAGGTTCTTTCAAGGGTAAATTGGTAGCTTTTGGAGTCTTTTTTTCAGGTGCAATTTCACTCGATGGTTCTGCTTTACAAGCATCATCAACTGCCTTTTTAAATTCTGCAGCTATTTCAGGAGTTTTAAAGCGACAAGCAAATTGAATGTACTCAACAGCTCCCTCGCTGTAATCACCAGCTGACCACATCCAAGTTTTATCATCTTTTGGCTTTATTTCAATAGCTGCAGACACAGCATGGTTCAAACATAATTTTAGGACTTGATCCCTTCTCATGACTAATCTTAGCTTTTTAGTTGTTTTATGTTTCAAAAGTTTGATGTCACCCAAACCACGTTCTTTCCATTCTTTAGTGTCTGTATCAAATTTAAACAATTTCGCTCGATGACTATACAATACATCCTCATCTTCTTCGCCAGTCTTAACATCTATTTTATCGGGCAATGGAATGATAGGTGCGAAGTAAACATCTTCAGATTCTTCAACTTCGTCATCACTAGTTTCAGGTCGTTCTGGTGACTTTATGGGTGACTTTGCTTGGAATTGGAAGTCAAATGATTTTCCAGGAGACCCAAATGAAAATGCACCAGAATTTCGATTGGGTGGAGTGGATGGTGGTTGCATGCCGAAGCTAAATCCAGCTCCAGATGAAGCTTGATTGGTACCAAAAATCGAGATTGGTTTGGTTGATTCAGGTTTGGTTTCATTAGCTTTGGTGCTTAAGTTGAAAGCTGTCTCCTGCTTGGATGCTTGCATATTAGTTGTCTAAATTTGAAAATAAATATCAATTTCATTGAAATTTAAAATAATTAAAGTTTATTGTTTAGTATACTTACAGGTGGCATTCCGAATGAGAAAGAAGATGGTTTTGCATCGGAACTTCCAGAAATCATAAATCCACCAGCAGGCTTAGGTTTAGGTGGTAACTTTGGATCACTAGGGGCGTCGCATGCCACGCAGTATTGATTGGAGCCAACATTTCTGGTGTAACAAGCTTTGCACTCCCATGAATCAGCAGGTGGCTTAAACATTGCAGATAAAGAACTCTGTGCACTAGGAGCAGAATTCGTGGTAGGAGTAACTCCTGGAGCCGGAGCATTACAAGCTGCGCAAGCACTTGTACCTGCATTATTACGAGTATAGCAATCATTGCACTCCCATGATCCTATAAAAATAATAAAAAAATATAATATATGCGTGCTAAGATTGAATTAATTATTTTACCTTGTGCTGGTTTAAATTGCTCAAATAGACTATTTTTAACTGGTGGTTTATTTGATGCAGCAGGAGCAGTAGCAGAAGAAGCTTGCTTGGATGAAGCTGTTTGGCAAGCAAGACAATTGGTTTTGTTCGACGGGTTGACAGTATAGCATGCTTGACACTCCCACGAACCAGCTGCAGGTTTAAACATTTCTGACAACGGCTTTTTCTGTTCTGCGGGTTTATTATTCATTGAAGACGGCGGTTTTTGTGCGACTACTTCTTGAAGTTTCTCACCGAAATTAAAACCACCAGGTTTAGATGGTTCATTAGAGGATTTTCCAAATGTGAAAGTAGCAAATGGACTTGGCTTTGAAGTTTCTTCTGGTTTTTTCTGAACTAAAGGCGTCGTAGGAGTTTTTGCCTGTTGCAAAATTGGCGTTGATGTGAAAGAAAATCCACCTAGTTTGTTTTCTGACACTTTTGCCTCAGTAGACACTGGTTTAGTGGATAACTCTTTTTTCAATACACTGAAATTGTTTTGTGAGTTTTAATCATATAATACTTAAATTTTTATATATTGATGTACAAAACAAAAATAAAAATACATAAATGAAAATTTTGTTTTATAAAAACTGTAGGTGATATTTCATAGAGATCATCGCGCTAATAATGTATTATATTCGGGTATATTTAGAAAGCCGTGCACGAGCTACTAATCAACAATCTAGAGACATAAATACAGCTTTCTTGCTGCGGGATAAGTTTGTCTGATTCCAGAGTTGATTTGCTTTGTAATTAGTTTTTCGCAATCTTCGCGATCAAGGAACTTATTCATCATTTTACGATGTACTTGTAACGTAATTGTAACGTAAAATCAACCAATTATTCAATTTAAATTATTGCACTTCATTATTTTCAGTTTCCTTATATCGCGTGTTATTCCGACGAAGAATATCAACAAAAACCAAACTTATGCCTCTGAGAAATGAAAATACCACTATAAAAAATAACTCTGGTAGATTAGTTGTGTGAATGAGATACTATTAAGCCCACCTTCGTAAATTGTAAAATGAGAAATAAATAATATCATAAAGAATTTTACCTGCTTTCAGTCTTTGGCTTCGATTGTTTTACACTGTCATCTGGTAAACTATCTCTAGCTTTTTCAAAATGCTCCTTGAAACTTTGAGCTTCTTCAACAGTTTTGAATCTGATGCACAATTTTTCTAATTTCAGCTCTTCATCGGCAAAGTCATTGGCTACCCACATGTAGGCTTTTTCATTGTTAGGCATTGGAGACAATTCCATATCTTTCCTCAACATGTGATTTGCACAAATTTTTAATACTTGCTCGCGTCGCATAAGTAAACGAACTTTGCCTTCTTCATTTTTCAACAGTTTAACATTGCCAATACCTCTTTCTTTCCACTCTTTATCAACAAACCGAAACAGTTTGGCCCGTGCGCAAAATAGTTCTTCTTCGTTTTCTTCACCAGTTGTTACAGGTACCTCATCTGGTAATGGAATAATAGGCGCAAAATCTGGAATGGGATCGTGTTCCACCTCTACTGTATCGCTTGAGATACTGTGGCGCGAGGTAACTGAGACTGAGCTCGTATTTTTATCTGTAATTTACAAACCATTAATTATATTCCAAAAAGTAAATTCAAGCTAACTAACTATGAGAGCTACAAACCATTTGCTTGAGTTGGTGAAGTAATGGTCATAGTGGCAGATAAAGGTGGAAGATTAACAGTTGTTGGTATATTTGCTTGTGAGGGCATAGATATCTGATAACTGTGAGGAACATTAGGTTCTTGTTCAACATTTGGCGTAACTCCTAGTCTATGTTGAGGAGGTACAGTAACACTGAACGTTTGCAGCTGTGTAGCTGATGTTTCACTTGGCATAGTATCAGATTTAGTAATTACTACATTGACTGGAGGTGGTTTACGATTTGTTGGAGTTGAGCTCATCACTTGAGGTTCTTTTTGTGCATTTTCAAGTACATTGGTGTTTGTGGGCACAAAACTGTGAGATTGCAGAATTTATAATGTGACATTATCTTACAATTTTGATCATTTTGTTAAGATATATAAATACAACTTACCTGAATTTAGGCTCAATTTTTTTCTGATCTCCAAAAGCCAATTGTGGTTGCTGTTGAACCATATGAGGTACAAAACTAGTTTGTGATGATTGAATTTGAGGTTGCTGTTGAGGTTGAAGTTGATGTTGTAGTTGAGGTTGTGGTTTTGGTTGCTGTTGAGGTGGGGGTTGAGTAAATGTCTGAGGTGAGAATAATCCATGCGTCAAAAGTCCAGCGGTGTCTGGCATTACTGGATGATAATTCATTTGTGTGTTAGGCATAACTGGATGATGGTAGTTCATCTGTGCTGCTGCTGCAACGGCAGCTGCAGCTGCATTTGTATCAGCAAATGGAGCCAGTTGAGAATAGTAGGGATTTTGAAGAGCAGCTGCTGCAGGAGTTGTTGGTGGATACATAAAGGGATAGGGACTGCGTTGAGCGAACAAATTTGGCGCTAAAGGAGCTGTTCGACTCATTCCTCCAATCGGCATTGAAGTGTTGCTAAAACTATCGAAATTTGTTATTTATTATCAATGCAATACATATTGAGAGTAAATGAATAAATTTGTCGAAGATTTTTTACCTCACATCATCGTCATGGTATGTTACATCATCAACATTTTGATTTTGCGATGAACGAGATTTTTTCAATTGGTTATCTTTATCAGAATGTAACTTAATCAGTTCATCTAATTTTGAGATCATTGCCAAATGTTGTTCACGCTGTTGTATTTTTAAAGAATCAACAGAGTGAACAAGCTGACGTATCTGGGCGTCAAGCCTTTCTGGACTTGGTCGTGATTCTATTAAGCGACTGCGCGAAAACTCAAGAACACTGATATTATTTGGCTGAGGAGTACTGAATTTTTTAGGTGTGCGACGTAGATGATGCTTTTTGGGTGTATGATGATTAGAATTGTTCAAATTTGGCACAGAATTGGCAGCCAGCAAGCGTTGTTCATCGCTGTGAGCAGAAGAGTAACTCTCTTCAGAAACTTCATCATAATCGTTTGGAGCTCCTATAATCGACGTTAAAAAGAGATCAATTATTTAACTCATTTTGAATTAAAAAAAAATCCAGTGCTTCAAATAAAACTCACGGTCATAGTCTAGTTCATCAGGATCGATACGTTTCAACTTATTTTCAACTTCAGTAATGTAGTTACAAAGTTCTGCATTCAAAGGATGTTTTGGATCAGCATTTGGACTGCGCAAACGATCCAACGTCAAGTAAAAACAATTGCGAGCTTTAGATAAAATAATTATATATTGCGTTCGAATTTCTGATGACATGCTTTCAATTTCTGTGTTATCGATGGATTCTTCGGCCAACTGCTTGTAGATCTAAAAAAATTAATGTATTTTAAGTAAGTATGAGTCTTGCTGAAAGCTAGGTTTTTTCAATCGCTACTTACTTGGCCCTGTTCAAACGATGCTTCTGGACATTTTAAGGATTGCAGTGCCTCAATTGCTTGTTCATAAAGCTTATCTTTAACCAATTTCTGTACTAAAAGTAATTTTCCTTCTTCAATAGCTTCTGTTATTTCCATGTTATTCATCTCTTTCCTAAAGCAACAGTTCAATATTGAGAAATAATTCAAAATGTATTACAAAATTTAATAAATTCTCATTTACCCTGTGTAATCAAACAATTTTTTCTGCGATGATCGAATAGTTTGGTTATTATGCATTCTCTCAAGTAAAGGAACAGCAGCAGACCAGTACAAATCAGCGCGAGCTTCTAGAGCTGGTATATCACCACTTTCGCTGTTTTTTTCTTTCAACTTTTTGGCTCTATAGTTGAATAATCGCGCCAAGTGAACTAAAATTACTGGATGCAAACCATGATTACCAATGCAGCGAATTACTTCTAATCCATGCTGCAAATTCTGCCGTGTATCATTGACATCAAACATTTCTTTTCTGGAAATACTATATGCAGCTGTCCACCTTTAATCAATTATCACAATTATTCAAAAATATTGCTCCAAGTAAAAAAGTTTAATATTTACTATATTAAATGATATACAAACCATTTTTGTTGCTCTTCAGTACAAAGTTGACTGGTTAAATCTGCAGGTAAAGTTGGAAGTTTGTCTGGATTAAAAGTATTTTTTTGTTGTTCATCTACAACTGCTGATGCACATAAAACTGCAAATATAATTTAAATTATAGTGATAATCTATTATACAAATGGAAATGTATAGATAAAATTTATTTACCAGCAGCATTCAAAAATGCATCAATGTCAAGACGGCTAAGAGTTGCAGGACCAGCTTGATTTAGACTATAAACAGTGTATTGAAGAGTTGGAAATAAATGAGAAGAGAGATTTGGTTGTGGTGCTTCATATTTGTTGGTACTACGGCTTTTTATGGCTGGCCAAATCTGATGATGTAATGAATACGGCCACACTTCTTCCGATACTTCGTCATATTGTTTTAATTCATTGGAAGTAAGAAGTCGGTAACGCGGATTCATTGCATTATTGTTGGTGAAATACGATGTTCGTATTTTTTGATACATTTTACTGACGAAAATTCTCTGTAAAACATAACCAATGAAATTGTGAGTAGAATTTTTGAGTATCAAATTGTTTTTCAATATTTTAATGCAATAAGTTCAAGTACCTGATACACCCGTTCCCTCCAAGAACCAGAGCAAAACTTTTCTATACTGCTGATAAGTTTTTTAGGATTACCTCTAGCATAGTCTTGAAGCACATGTCCTAAATTTGCGTTTAACATATTACTCAAAGCTGCCCAACTCATCAAAAAGTATGAAATTGCAATATTAAAAATACTCAAAACATACCTGCTTGACTGCAACGATAATTTCCTTCACGATACCAAAGCTGCAATTGATTCTTAAGCTGTGAATCAAGATGAGTTGTCCAAGAAGCAGTGAGATCAATTGGTTTAGTATGAACAGCTGTTAGAAAAAGAGGTCCACATAATCTTCCCGCTTCTGTCCAGCTTCCTTGTTCACGTTGCGTCATTAATAACAAAAGACTTGCAAGATGTAGGTTCAATTGGCCCCACATGTGTGCAAAAACACTCTCCGTCATCGAAGGATGGCTTGAGAAACTTTGAGCTTTGGCTTCAAACAAGTGCTGATCGAAACTAAAAAATTTAAATTAGATGATAAAATTTATGAACATAATAATTTTGATCTTATGAATTTGAATGATTCAAATTACTTACTTATAAACTGCTTGAAGAGCTTCAAATGGTTTTTGTATAGAGTTACCTTGCTCTTGGATAGCTAAAGCAGCGTAACGTTCCAGTACACTTATATACGATATCCAGTAAACCCAGTTAGTATGTTTGGAGCTTTTACATTTTAAAAAAAGTTCACATAAAACCCTATACCAAACTACACTGTTTCTATGAGTACTGAGTGCTTCAATATCCATTGCATGCTTGTATGCAACATCGTACTTTTCATTTTCCATGTAATGCTTCAAGAGCTTTACTCTGAGATTAACATCTAATGGTCTTGCTAACAATTCAGCTAAATAACATGATATTTAAAAATTAACTATGAGTAAATTATCTCAAGATTAATAGTCACATTTTTTCAAAGTATAGTTACCTTTAATTAAGTGTTCAAGGCCTTCTCCTTTTCCAGATGACTCTTCAGAAGATAAAATTTTTTCTTTAAGACAAAAAACTACTTTATCGTGGGAAAAAAGTTTTTCTGCTCTTTCGAGCCAATATTTGGCTCGATTGACATCAATAACAACATCAGAATCTACTAAAAGTTCACATACTGAAAATCAATGACATTATTAAAATACAGTTGTGTAAATATCAACTCAATAATAATTGTAATAAAACAAACTTTTTAAAATGAGATCTTCTTGTCTACCGTCTAATTCAAATGACAACTTGAACTGACTAAGGGCAGATTCTTTATTTCCCTGAGCTTCGTGGATCTGACCCATGAGTTTGTAAGCCTTGGCGTCCTTTTTTTCTTCCAAATAACGTGAGAGATATCGTCTGGCATTTTCATAATCTCCAACATTGAAATACAATTCAGCTATTTTGTAACTTCTTAAATTCCTCTGTAATGATTTAAAAACATTTGAAGTTGAGCTCAGTTTTAGATTTGCTTAGCTTGTATCAATTTTACATTGATTTGTTTATCCAGATGTAAACCATAAAAATTTCAAAAATATTGAAAAAATAAGCTTCTATAGTTAATGATTGAAATGTTGAGAAAGACTGAAAGTTCTAGAACACGAGCATAAAACTGCTGAATTGAGAATGATTTTCATCCTGCAAGATTAAAATTCATCGCATAAAGGAAATTTTTCTGCTTTTCGTTAGAGCAGCTCATTAATTGGGCATCTTGAAAAAAATTACTCGTTTATTCGGGCACGCGGCAAGTATACAAAAATTTTGGCGGTTAACCGTTGCGAGCATCGGAGTCGACTCGAAAACCTACCTCAGTCTCATCGGGTATTTTGCGAAAAATATCATTCACGTGGCGATCGACATCCTTCTTGGTGCGCAGCATCTTCGAGGCACAACACCGCGATCACTTGCGGCATACGGATTTCAATACAAAAAAGGCGAGAGTTTGATTATCAAGTGCACTCGAGTCGTCGTTCCGTATCGTCGGTCGAGGTATTGGCACTGCACACGCCGGCGGCTGCACACACACTTTCCCTCTTCACAAGTAAATTTGCTCGCGCAGCCACAGACTGTCACGACAGCGTCTCGCGAATCTTATGTCTGTGCTAAACCTGTGCGAGTAACCTCGCGTTCATAACGGACTCGAACTGGCACGAGCGTAGTTTGGCTTTTTTAGCGGTGACCCGGTGACGACGTATAAGTAATCGGAGGATGCGTCCAATTGTCGACGGGCTTGACGAATCGATGACTCTAATTCCCTTCTGGCTTTTGTTTTTCGTCAGTTTGCACTTTAAAAGTCTCGTCTATCGAGGAGCAAGGCGCTGCTTGTATCGCGTGATTCGCGACTCGACCGTTGAGAAAACCCGCCTGCTTCGCCGTTTAGGGGGCGGCCAAGGTGAAGAAGAGGCGCGAATTGTAACTCGCGTGCGAATAAGCTCACGAGGTTATGGTGTATCGATGCGCGCGCGATTCTTATTGTTCGCTTATTCGCTGGGAAAAGCTGAAAGCATGGCATTAGGCATAGACACAGGAGCTGTCGCCGCCGGTTTGGCGGGCTATGTGCGCCGTGCGCAAAGCAAACTACATGAACAAATCGCAATCGAATAATAGTTAATGAATAATGAAAATACGTCATTTTTATTACATGCAATTGATCGATATCGACATTAAAATTCTATGCTTCGGAATGATTAGTAGGTAAGAACATCGTTGAAATTGTTCGGGTCGCTGGTTTGGCAGATTCGATACCAGTCGGGATCGCGCTGGAGGCTCGAGGCGTTGCGACGATAAAACGACGACTGGATGACGGCGCGACGACCCCGATCCGATACCCGAGGCTTGGGGTAGTCTCGCAGGCGCCAGCCGTATTCCCAGCTCGAACAGTAGGGAAAGTAAAATTTCTCGTCGGGTTTTTCCTTGTATCTGCGAAAACGTGTATTCGGTAATTATCGAGGGTTTGCATCATTTCGGCAGCAATTGAGCCCTTTTACCTTTCTCTGAGGTAATTCTTTTTCGAGAGGAAACTCTGATCTTTGGGCCTGTAGAGAATATCGAGGATGGCCGGTTTTATCGGCAACATTTCACTAAAATCGTCCGCCTCCCCGGGCGGTCGCCAAGGGGGTAAAGGTCGCTGCTCTACCTGCATTTGAAACAAGCGTGTAGGATTCATGGGTGACAATCAATTGGAACAGTTCTAACGCATCGATCGCATACAGGTGGTCTGGATTCTTTTATCGGTTCGATTTTTTGTTTGGATTGCGACGGTAAGCGGTGCTTTTGAGATATTCCATCTTTGGCCAGGTTATCGTAGAGACGCTGCCGATTTTTTATGAACCAGAGGGTTTTCAGCTTTTCCGTTTTCTTGGCCATTTCGCGATGGAAGTTTTGACATCGAGTGTCGCACACGGCATTCCGAGATTTCGACATTATTGTACAATGTAATTTAGAAAAGATTTAACTTGGAATGTTACGCGTATTTACTTTCTCTGCTATACTCGAATAACCTTATATTTTTTATCATTTCCAATTCATTTGTTTCACAGGTTGATTTAGCTAATTTTCTTTCGAGTTCCGATTTTATGAAACACTCATTTTCTATACTGTGACTCGACTTTCAAAAGTTCAATGACAAGCAGATGTGTTCGATTTCATTGGTCGATCAATTTCTTACTCCATTTTCCAGACGACTGTAAGTCCGTTTTCATTGCGAGCAGCGAATGAATGAACTCGAGTAAATACAAATTCGGAGTGAGTCGCATTCGCAGCGCTGAATGCACCGTGCAGACCGCTTCAAAATTCGACCTTATAAAAGCACGTTTAACTTCGGCTAAAGGTAAATCACCCCATCTGTGCTTAATTGAGCAATATAAACAGTGGCGGCTTTGCATCATTCGAACATGAGATAAGGTGAAACTAGTGTTGTATTGTACGCGATCGCAGTGATCACTATCAGTTTACAACATTGAAAAATTAAATACATTATTCTAGAATTTTCTTTTGGGTGTAAAAATTGTAACATTCTGCTGCGATATGGAAATCGAAGCACCGTCAGGACCAAATGTCACTTTGTGCCAAATGTAAGTTTATAAAAAAATACCGTTACTGAGTGTTTTTAAAGTATAAGCAAACTACGTTTTTGCCTTGTATTCTAACCTTGCAGTTTAGTATACCGGAATAATCCTCTTTTTGTTAAAGATTATTTTCCGCTCGAAGTACATTTTGATTTCCACATGTTACATATAAAACTTGCATAAATACTCGAAATGTGTCGATTCAATCGTTTTTTTTTTTCATGTAGTTGTTACATACGTCTGGAAAAACGGTTGACAGCAGTAGACTATTCATATGACAATCTAACTGTGTGTTTATTTTTTATAGCTGTACAGAAAACCAAAGCCTCTATGTCTGTCCAAAATGCACAATCAATTATTGTTCACTAAAATGCTACCAATCTGAAGCTCATTTAGAATGCTCTGAGACATTTTACAAAAATTGTGTAGAAGAAGAATTACAATCTCAACAATGTGATGCAGAATTGAAACAGAAAACTGTAGATATGTTGCAAAGGATATACAATGAAGATTGTTCCTTAAATGACTTTTTGGAGGGAGAAGGTGATGAATCTGATTATGAAGCAGATCTTGACTCTGATGATGAAAATGTAAAAATCAAAATAATATTGATTTGTTTATTTTACTCTTTTACTCAATTCAAATGCATTTACAGCTACCATCACTTGAAAAACGTTTGGAAAATGTAAACTTAAACAATGCCGATGAACTGTGGTCTGCTTTGACCACTAGTGAAAAGCAAGAATTCGAGGCTTTAATTCACAGTGGAGAAGCATCAAAATTGTTGCCAGCATGGAATCCATGGTGGACCTACCACCATAAAAAGCCATTAGTTGAAGATTTGAGCAAAAAAGAGGTACCTCAATCTTATATTGGTAATTGTCCTTCAATTTTGGATGTTCCAGCATGGGAGTCAGTATCTGTAAGATGTCTACTTTTATTTAGAAATATGAAAATGATCTAAAATCATTCATGTATATTCTGTTTTTCATTTCAGAAAGCTTCACCTTTTTTGAGATTCAACATTATCAACACTCTATACGCTTATGCATTTGATGTTTTATACTTTAATGGTGAACATCACACAGCTCCATTGGATGCAATGTACATATTTTTACATACCTGTGAAACTATGAAGATAGACAGGGTATTTAAAAATTCTAGTTCTGCAGTTGAAAGTGTTTTACTTGCAATAACCAATGTAAGTTATATTTTTGATCTTCAACAATTTCAAAAAACTTATATAATTGTAAAAAAAATCTTTTTCTCTAGTGCGAAAGTTTTTCTGGTGACCAGGAAACAATCATGGGTACCAAAGCTGCAGGAGATGCTATTTTAAATGGACCTGATGCAGAAAATAAATCATTTTATTGTCTTTCTGCATTATCAGATCTCCATCAACTCATAAATGAAGCAAAGAAAGAATTAACAACAAAACTTCAAAAACCTTTGTCTGATGAGTTCAAAAATAAATTTCAAACTCATATAGATTTAGGGTCTTTTCAAATTACAAGGAAAAACTTATCTCTATATATGAAAAAAATTGAGTTTTATGTAGGATGGTTAAAGTGTAAAGGTCAGATGTATGACATTACTGAAGGAGACACAATTTAATTTATCTGCTTTTAAAATGTAAATAAAATGTGATATACTGTATGCATTTAAAGTATTCAGTTATGATTAGATTTTTTTTTTAAATAAAAATTTATTTTAGTTTAAATTATATTATTCATGAAGTTGACTTGCTCTGGTTCAAACATTTTTAAATAAAAACCATTGTATCATTATTTAATTGTCATTACTTGTACTTCTTGTACAATCATTCTTTTATTTACATCAAATATTACATTTCTTTCATCTATAACTTGCACTACCTTGCCTTCTTGCTTAATTGCTCTTATTATGATCGGTTACATTATGATGTCATAATTTTGAAGAGTACAGGCCTTAATATTATATATACATGCTACAGCTAGCTTAAGCAACATTTTATCAATTTTTTGATTTAAATTTATATATCTTGCACCTTTTTACTTTAACTCACACTGGATCAATGCTATAATTTGATCGAAGTTCATTATGACAAAATTATTAACTAACTTTTTGTTTTAAAATTTTTTAACTGTTTAATGAGTACATAAGTTTATTGAAACAGTATAAAATTAAACATATAAAAAGATGGTAACGTAACATTAAATCTATTTACTTGCATTAGAAATGGATATAGCAAACGTGTCTATAAGGAGTATCTTTAAAAATTGTTGGTTTTAATTAAATAAAATAAACGTGATAACATGTAATAGTGTTTCAAGTTGAATACACGGAAAAAACTTGATGAATTTAAAAACAATGGTTTTTTTTTCATTATTGAGAAATGTCCTGCATTAACTTTGCATGATTGAATGCAATCATCTTTGTTTTAAGTTGACGTTTTCGTTTTCATATGGCGTGAACAAAAGAGTACTCACATGATATTACTCCCTCTTAAAGTCAACATCATATGTATTTGACTCAGAATCACAGCCATGGGAAGCAATACAGTGGGACACAGAAAATATATTTTATTGTTCATCACGTTATTCAACTGGATGTTGAATAAATGTTAATGAAACGATGATAAAATGTTGGTAATAAAGAGTAGTTGTTAATTACATGCTGTTAAAAAAAATGTTGCATGTGAAGTTTCAACATACTCATTTCATTAAATAGCTTTAATAAATGTGTAATAAATTCAGCATGCCCAACCTTACTTCAAAATTTATGTGGTTTAACAATTTCAATGTCATCAACAAAGTTTAAAATAAGTTGTTTGGCGTAATGGTAATTAAGAAAGTGATGTTTGAATATGTACTTAACATGAAATCCTCTTCATTCATAAACGCGGTTATTTTGGTCACGTGAAAACTGACTTCAATACTATTTTATAGATTAAATTGATCATTAATATCAACAAGCTGATGTAATACATTGAAAAATTCGATCGATGCACTTCATATTTTATATTTTTAAATTCTCATTTCTTGTCATTTGAATAAAAAGCATTGACTCAAAAATTTTGTAGAAAAGAAGTTTAATATTGAATTGTCATTATATTAGGTATTGTTCATGATGTAAGAGAACATACAATTTCAACCAGTATCATTAGGTTGAAATTCTACTTCAAATTAATTCCTTTTTTTCGCCCTGTGTCGCCATTCTCAATTATACATATTATAATAGAAACGCACTATTTTCAACCTAATAATTATTTTGAAAAATATTTAACATATATCGCTATAAGAAAATACAATTAAAATTATATATATGCAATGATTTTTTCGTGAATTCATTCTCTTAACTATTACTGTATACAATAGCAAAAAAAATTAGTTTCACACGATTTATCATTATCAACGTCGCTAACAATGGAAAATTAAAATGAATAGTACCGAATAAAATGTACAAACGAGACTCAAATTATGTATAATAATTAATAAATATATTTATGAAGATATAAATATATTATATTTTATAAATATATTTATAATTATAGAAATTGTATTTTATCGCTTTAATAATTATACAATTATTTTAAAAATTTCCCTATTTTTCTGATTCAATTCTAAAAATCTTACACGTCTCCAAGATATTAACCATCCAGAGAAATTTCATGTTCTTTTTTTTTACACGAGATAAAATATTTCATTATAACAATCGTCCAAAAGATTCCTCTTTACTTATATTGATAACAAAAATGAAACGAGATCATTTTCATTAACACGTATCTCACTCACACATTCGTTTCAAACAATTTTTTGATGATATTCATTTTAAATACTGAGACAAGAATCAGCCAAAAATAGCAGCGCCTCCGAAAAATATATTTTGAACGTTTCTAAATTTCTTTTTCTACTTGCTCGCGCGTTTACAGTATAACATTGTTTGGCGAGAGACACATATATTTTACATTTTGAAAAAGCAAAGCTTTTTGTGCTAACAACTGTTTACGTGACGTAATACACTTGTGAGGGTATTATTCTCGCTTCAACGCGTTTATCGCTTTATTCTTATTTACACTCTGGTGTATTGGTCTTAGCTTCGTGTGACATCAAACAGCACTGGGGTCGTAGGTTTCGGATTGAACAGGAGACCTGCTCCCGCTTGAAAATTGTTACTTGGAACGCTCACCGTGCTATTACTACTACTATTGATATTACTATTACTAATGTTAATATTACTACTAATGTTACGTTGCTGGATCGTTAGATTGCACGGGCCATCTTCTATAATGCTGTCCATTTTGCTTGGTTCGTTTTGAACGTTTTGCAGCATGTATTTGAAAAATTCATACCTTAAAACAAATAAATAATACTTTAGTTGAAATGCATCGTAATTTTTGAGAATTTTTCTTTTGTGTATGTGTGCATCAAAGATATCATTGTTCCAAAATGTACGCTGAATTTTAAAGCGATAAATTGTAGCTGAAAGTTATAGCACAAGATAAGATGTATCAATTACGCGATAGTGAAAATTATCGCGATGATTTCATTTGAGCAAACGCGATTGTAGAAAGTAAACTGAAATTTTTGTCCCCTTTATCAATTAAAACGCAAAAATCAATTTTTTATTCAGAAATAACAACAAACCAGAATTAATAATACGATGCTGCTATATTTAGATACAAATCTAGAAAAAATACGAATATTTCATTCAATCTATATAACTCAAACTACTTACGTTGACCAACAAATGGCAGTAGCGGGCATTTGGTAAACAATCCGCGCACTGAGTCCACGGAAAAAACCAGCCATCCCCCAGTACCTGTAGACTAGTGCCATGGCGTCTCGCATACCCGTGGCTCTTACTTCCCCTGTTTGAGTATTGAGCAGTGTTTTACAAACATCCAAAGGCATTGATACAGTAGCTGCTATTGCTCCGGCCATACCACCTGAAAATGTATTCCATGTCATTCAAATTTCATAATTCTGTAACTATTTTTTTTTATTGGAAACAGACAATCAATTCTTAAAAATGTTATTGTGACGAAAAAAAAAATACCAATAATTGTTTCATGGTCAGTGACATCATTTTCGTACTAGATTGATACTAGCAACGATAACAGATGTATACACATACATGTTACACAAATTAATAAAGTATCATGTACCGGAAACAACATGCGCCGCTGGATTGTAGGTGCGCTGTGGATTCGTAATTGACTGAGCGAATTCGTAAGTAACAAAGTGAATGCTCTGGAAAGGCACATTCATGAGCAGTGTTGTTCGGTAACTTCGATAAAACGCTGCTAGACCCTCGGTCGCGTACACCTGCTTAACGCAGTTTATCACTGATCTGTAGGGCGAATTTGGCATTTGCATACGTTGTTTTACCACTGGAATGAAAAATAATAATAAAACCTATGAGACAAACTTTCCTTTTTGTATTCCAAAAATTTTAAAACTACTTTGAACTATTAAACACGCACATGCAATCGGAAATTAAATACGACAAATTATGACTCAGCAAAAATGACATGTTATAACTAGCTTGTAAACAAATTTATTTCTCTATAATATGACATCTATAACTATTATTGAATCATTTTTAGAATTTGGGTTTTACTTATTAGCAATAATAATTATAGTCAATATCAAAAATGATAAAATTCAAAAACAATTCTAATTGTAATGATTGCAATAATTCTTACCTTCAGCAGGATTCATCACGCCATCATGTAATACAGTGGATAGCGTTCCAGCAAATGCATAAATGAGATGACCACTAAGTAATTTTGTACTCGATATTCTGTCTTTTAAATATTCGTAACAAGAGAAGTAGAGAGCATGCGCTGGACCTGCACCAATAACCATAGCACTGATTCCTCGAAACGGCCTAAAAATACCCTCTTGCCGCATCATGTTGCCAATTTCTGTAATTATTCCTACACCTCCACCGGGTCCTGGAGTCATTATTTGTCTTCTCGTCTGTAAAAAATTTTAATTTGTTATCAAATATTACAAAAAAATTATTTTTCTCATTTTTTGAGACTGTAAAAATGATATAATTTTTTTAATTCATTTTTTTCTTATTTAAGGATAAATAAAAAAATTGAATTTAATTCTGTTGCATTCATCATACAGAGAATCTATAATTAATGTTTGGGTGAATGGTACTTAGCAGAAATTCATAAATAGAATCTGTTACAAGAATACTGAGTATTATGTAATCTCACAACAAGACACATGCTCTCCTTTAAAGAAAGGAAATAATCACAACATATTTAACAGTTTCCAATTTGAAGAATAGAACACAAGTAGAATTCTAAATTGTTTAAAAAATTGTATTTGCAATTATTTAATTCAAAGATCATCATGAGCAAAATTGAGTACTCCATTTTTTAAACATTTGGTCTTAAATGAAAATTTAAGCTTTATTTGAAAAGAAAAAAAATTTGAATAATTTTATGCATAAAAATAAGCTGTTACTTGACAAATACCAATTCAATAGTTAAAATACTTTCACGTGTTATATTCAACTATCATGCTTGCATAATGCATGTAATCACAGGTATAATCAAAATGACTTTGAAAATTAATTTGGAAGTATGACACAGATTTAAATTATGAATTGAATTGTGATACTAAAAGTTTGAATTTCTCCATTTTTAGGAATGATCATTTAAAGAACTGGGAAATCTTTTTAATTTATTCATGTGACTATTATATTCTCACTCATAATGAATTCGCGCAAACATAACCCTACATTCAGATGCGTTGAATGAAATAATGAAAAATATTGAATGCCTAGTTTTGACAACAACCATAAATTTTACATTAGGATTTATAGTGTTAAAAATTTTACTTAATGTGGTGAAAAGTTTTTAATTTTATAAATAGTTCAGCGCCTATCAGAATCTTATTAAATTCAATGCAAAGTGGCTAATATTCAATATTGTATCAAACTAATTGACATATTTTTTATTTTAATGGTAATCATGAAAAACTTTTGAATCATTTTCTATTACTTTTCAATGCCCTTTATCTAGACATTGTAAGTAAAATTACAATCATTTGATCAGTGCACTGATTTAGAAAATTTTCATGGATTAAATTATATTCAAGTGAATCAATTAGTATCGAAGTAGTGTTAAGCAGTTCCCAGCTTTTAAAAGTAGATCAACCAGGTACATACAATTTTTATTTATAACACTAAGACTGATGCTTGAAAAGCAAATGTGTCTCTTTGCTACGCGACGAGCAGGTTTAGCATTTGAGGCTACATAGTTTGGCCTCTGAGGAATTCTCTGGGTGATAGCTTTGAATTTGCAAACAATAAAATTACCTTGACACTGTCAACTGAATACATAACACAGTGCTCCATAATTCCAGCACAAGCTCCAGCCATCATGTGCACACCAACCGACTGGGTTGGCAGACTTTCGTAATCGTCGGCGTTCATTCTTTCGTCGTCTTCAGTTACTGGCACGTCAAAGTAATTTTAGACCTGAAACAGAGATTAATTAGTAATTGTGCATCAAAGTTTTTCAACTAAATCTATGCAATCGTAGGATTGAGAAGAATTTATTACGCCGAAGGCAAAAAAAGCACATGTCACGCACGAAATGCAGGAACGACCGGTTTATCTAACTTTCGTTGTCTTCGGAGTTGAAATGTGTGTACACATAGACGATGAGCGTTGGAGTATGATATTTAATGCTACTCACGAGACTCGTTCGTTCGAAGGCGCAAAAAAAATTACCTCAGGAAATACCGACAAACCACATGGTATAATAATGCTTAAATCGTTGGTTTTTAATCATTATTAAAGTATTGAGCAATTCGTCAAATTGCTTGCAAAACAGATAATAGCTGCCTCACGTTACGATGTAACCGCGAGTGCGGGAGAGAAAGAGAGAGAGAGAGAGACTGAGCGAGTGAGAGAAAGAGAGAAAAAGAGAGAGGGAGCGAGAGGAGCATACGAGATCGGGGCCGCGTGCAAAGAGTGCAAAGATGGAAAAAATAAGTTAAAAAATAGCAGAGACCAACCGGGTACAGTCGACCAAATAACTTCACCGACTACTGTCAATCATAGTTTTTGACGGAGACGATCACACGATCCTTTGAACGAATCAAAGTAAAAGGCACCGAACGGCTGCAGCGCGAAACGTTGCTGCTGCAAAGTGCCTTGGGCACTTTTTCACGAGGAACAGGCGAAAACTGCCAAAGCGTGCCGCGGCTCGAATAGCAGCCCAGCAGCAGCAATACGCGAAATCCCAAGTGGAGTTTGATCTGTGATGATACGGGCTGCAGAGGTTAGTTTGATTCGAGCAGCAGAGCAGCAGCAAATCACGCACGTCTCTCTCGTGCAGAAACGAAACGACGGGAATTCATGCCTCGGTCGAAATTCGCCGCTGCCGCATAACATGAATAATAAATCTCATCGTCGATAGCGAATGACTTGTGGAAGTAGAAAGCGAATCACGCGAAAAACGAGCAAAAAACGAACTCGGACATTCCTCGCGTAAAATCGAGCAAGGATCGCAAACTGGCGAAATCGCCTCTCGCGAGAGGGATATATTTACTCGGAGTCGGATTCGGACCAGGATATTTGCTCCTAATCCATTTAGATAAACATGCTAGCTTATTGATATACACACCACAGCACTATGGGTCGTCCGCACTCCAGCCCGCACGCGGTTCGGACTGCAAAGCACAGCAGCAGCAGCAGCAGCAGCGGCGGCGGCAGCAGTCTGCACTTTGCAATATAATATATATACACTGATATATACCTATATACTGGTACACATGCTATACATGTGTATTCGACGAAGTTGAGAGCGTAGTTGGTATATATCGCACACGAGACACGAGCGGTGTGCGGCGGCGGCGAGCTCCGCTCCGCGATAGTCACACTATACTATACGCGCACGGGGGGCTTGATACGGGCGCCAGGCAGAGCAGCGCGGACGAAACTGATTCGGCTTTGCGGAATCGCGCTACGGCTGCTGCTACTGCTGCACTTATACATATAGATACGCGCGTGCCTGTGTCTGCGTGTATATATAATAATAATCACGGAGTCGGAGCGCGGTGTGCGACACGATGATCGTAGCAGACTCGAGTCGAGAATTGCGCGCTGCGCTGCTGCAGTGCAAAGTGACGGGTGGATTGCGACGAGGCTTGCGATACATTGCCGAGCATAGCCGACGACGAGTTACGTTACCTTACGTTACGTTACATTGCGGCTTTACGATATCGGAGCTTCGTTACGCGTTCTGCTCGACTCGCGACTTCGTATCGACTCGTATATTACAGTACACCTTTGGCACTCGAAGCGGCCGTACGATCGCTGCTGGAGGTCCCTAAAGAACGACTCCAAAAGCGCAGCTTTCATTCGCAGTTAAAACATTTCTAATCACGCAGAAAGGAGTTGCTTCGGACTTCGCAATCCTCTATGCAGATTCGTCGTGGATTTCGGAGCAGTCGTCAAAAATTGGCGCTTTATTTCTGCGGACGGTCAATCTTATGACTCGTGAAGATCTCCAAAAGCACGAGCTAATGCTTAGCAGGCGATCAATTGCACATTTTCGACGTTCTGCTAACTGGACCTGCCAAAGCGATATATAGACGACGTAAAGCGCCTGGCACGCACGCCCGGCGAGGAGACCACGTGCTTGCTAAGGCCAAGCAGTAGCCATTCAGTCGGACTTGTCAGCCTATATACAGTGTACAATATATAGGTATCCCCATCGGACGACTCTGCTTATAGACAGCTCTAGCTCGTGCATAATAGCGTGGTAGCAGCACCTACTTACTATACTTACGTTTGACCAAGATACCTATCGCTATTACGCGTCTAGCCTGCAATCGATGCGAGCCGAGTAGTTTGTATGCGGTTGCATCGCAATTGTCATCGAGTATGTAAGCTCGCGTGGATCGCTGCTTAAATGTACACTGTCGCGGCGTCTTCGGCCCCCCGAGTCTGCGGCCGTCGTTACTCCAGCCGCGCAACTCCGAGCGATAACGCCGACGAAAAAATACACAAACAATTACTCGCTGATTTTTCGCGACGAGCGCCATATACGCATGCTCACCTTAATAGCGAACAATTACATAATCCAAGCGAATGAGTCTCTTGGTTTTTTTTTTGCCTTCGTCCACTTGGCAATTATGGTACTTCTCGTGATATTTTGGCTCGATTGCAATTACTTTTTTCCGCCAGCTGATTTGTACTGGAACGTTGCAAAAAAAAAAAAAAAAACGATCGATCGAAAAACATTCGGCCACTAGAAATTATCGCACCGCGAGCGTTGCAGTGCCTACTTGAATATGCATATTTGAAATAATTACGAGTGTAAGTAAGTCAACTCTTGATATATTAGCTTGAGATGCAATCCGCTTGGCACATAGAAAAAACCGCAATGTCACATTTTCAACGCCATGAAAGTTCAGAAATCCGCTCGATTAGAAAGTTTAAATTCTCACTCTATTCGTGTCAATCAAAATTTACTTTCTATATCGATCATTTTAAAATATAAAATTCAAAATTGGACATCGAAAAAAGGCACAAAATTAATGTATAAGGGCTTAGCTCGTGGCATAGCGCGCAGTTTACGCAATAATTGATAATTTACAGCGTCGATCGCTTGCCTTGCCCGCGTCGACGTTTTAAAATATATATATCGTCTCACCCACTTAATGGAGGCTCACGTATTTGTCTATCTCGCGAGATAGTGGAGACGCGATGCGAGATGCAGATAAGGACATTTTTTTTCTCTATGAAATTGCTCACGTATGTGTGTACAGCCAGCGACGTGCCGATATAGCGCTCGATTTATATCGTCACATGTTTATGCAGTCGCATCGTTTGTTTATTTACGTATACGCTGATGCAGAGATCGCGTCGCGATGAGGAAAATCGAATGAAAAATCGAAGGTGAAAGCCAATCGCGGCTGGGAAAATGCGCTCGTTTTTTTATTAGCTCGTACGAATCGTATGCTCAATTTCAGCCGGATGCCCACGACCGGACGTATGCATCTATACATTTTCTATGATTTTGAACTCTATTTGGTCGGTGTTACGCAATCGGTCGGTGCCAGTGGCAACACCAACGCTTAAATAACTGAAAGTCGATTTTTTAGCGATCGATACTCGCCGATGCGCCGCGCTCTGCATTATTATCCTTTACACGCCAACTGGTTCTACGAGAGTTTCAAGTATCAAGGTTGTTCTTCGTAACGACCAAATGACGTAGCATTCAATGTTTCCTTCTCAATAAAATACCAACGATTTTACATTATTTTTATAGTACTTTTTATTAAACGCTTAAATTAATAGGTACAATAAATTATTGCTACGATTTTAGATTAGTATTACCGAAAAAATCTGACTCAGTTTCGTAAAATTACATATAATAATTATACAAATGTGTGTATTCGATTAAAAAGATCTTTAACAATAAATTTATTTTACGGAAAATTTAACTATCTAAGATGAATACATTCCTGCAGGCACTGCTATATGTAACAAATTTTCCTATCATGTTTTCTTTATAGAGTATCTCGTGCGTAATTGATTTTTCATAAGCACGTATTTTTTCTATGTACAACTACAATTAAAAATGAATTTTACTCTTGGTAAATACAATGAGTTCACATGTATGCAGGCAAAGAGTATTTTGCTGGCAATCAAGTAAAATTTGTCAATTGTGAGAGATATGTTATTGCGATTCAGTGCTTATTACGAATTAAGTAATTTTGGTTTTATTCAAAATTCATACTATTTTTATGGAATACAAAAATACTTTCTACTTTTGACGTGAAAGTATTTTTAAACATTAACAATTTTTTTAACCAAATAAAATTGACTGACTGGTTGCAATTTGCTTAATTAAAGCGTTCCAAAAACTATATTTAAAAATATAGAATACTATTTTTCAAATCAATTTGAAGTGTTTTTGATTTTTTCTAAATTTGCACGAACATCACCATGTTCAATTTATCACAAATTCGCGAATTTTTGTACTTATTTATCTCATATTTACATCCAGAATATTTATCATAGTTAAATTTCAAAGTGATGTTAGCAATTTTTGCAGATATGATTTATAAAAATAATTTATAGATAAGAACATTGTACACTAAACCTAATGACAACATTTTTGCGCTTATTAAATTGTACTGTAAGGACATGTTGTTAAAAACAATTAAAGCAACTTTCAACACTTTCAACAAAACTTAAAATATCAAACGAAAATAACAAATAATGCTCAGTTACTTGATTACAAAAACTATGAAGAAAATGTCCAAGCAAAGATTATCAGAGTGACAGATGAAGTGCGAGAATAAAAAGCAATCAGACGAACGATTAATTCATTCACTAATCTATATGATCTCTCAACTTAAACAGAATATCCATCAGACATACACACAATAAAAGTTAAAAGCACATAAATCTTCTGTACAGAGAATAAAATGTTTAACAGTTCATCAATACTCATTCTATTATAAAATTGAATAAGTAATAAAATATATTCTCATGCTTTCTACCTCTTAATCATATGTAAAGAACATCGTCTACATACTTTTTTTAATAGTAAAGTTTGCTCTGATCAAAATCTGCAAATTGAGCTTCGTTATAAAAGTGCATTTATCTTTCAACTTATTAGAGAATTACCTATATGATTTTGGCACTATAAATGCATCACCTTGAACCAACTATTTTAATTCAACACCTGCTTTTATCCACAGATGTTTTGTTTAAAGACATCTTAAGTAAATAATATGTCGCAAAATATAATTTTTTTATAGTCTATATAAATTAACGTTATTGAATAAGCCCAGCAAAATACATCATTTGCGAGCGAGACGAGCACGAGTCGCCGGGTCTAGAAGACAATCGCTTAGAACAATGCGAGGTTCGCGTTGTTGCTGGCTCGGCGATTCTGGTGATGACAATACCGTTGTCGGCAATGTCGGCTGGACCCGGTACCGAAGTCGGGAGCGCCGAAAGGCGCGTGGCTATGCCGGTTGGAAACGTCTCTGTCTGCGCGTAGATGACGTTATTAGAGGCCTGGGCTTGTATAAGTCGTCGCTCGAGTAGCGCTGCCTACTGCGATTACGCCTATTATTTTAGTAGTAAAATACCATTTAGTTCATTGTTAAAGTGGTTTTATTAATTATTTGATATCGTATGGAAAAATCATTACCCTTTCTCTTCTCTAGTGAGACCAAGGTCACTGGTAACTGAAGCGTCGCTGACTGGACTGAGAGGCATAAGGAAATCTTCCATGCTAGATGTGCCAGGCTGTGGTTGCATTGGTTGATGAACTTGTTGCTGACCACTAGTACTGGGAGAATTATGTATTTTCTTAGCCCTGCCGGCTTTCTTCTTTTTTTTACACATAATTTCCGATTCTGCTAGAGGATTTTCTAATACTGCTTCGGCAGAAGTACTATTACTTGAAGATATTTCAGATGTTGAATCTGTAGAAAATTTAAAAGCAGGGGATGGAGTGTCTGATTCTCTTCCAGGAGAAATAGCTTCTGATTGACTGTCTAGAACTTCAGAAGATCTGAGTTCAACCGGAGGATCTGGACTTGAGCACTGGTTTGCTTCAAAATTTCTTAAAAAGCACAAGAAATTTTGATAATGTGTGGTATCATTCTCCAGATAATAGCAATCTTCCTCAATCGGTGAAACAGCTCTACGTTTCAAAGAGGGTTTAATACTTTCTTGATCCATATCTTCATTATTTGATGTATCAATTGAAGTTGATTCAGAATCTTTTTTGTTTAAATCAGTATCAATTGAACTTACTGCTGAATTGCTATCTTCAGACTCATATTTGATAATTGATTCTAATCTTTTGCTGGATTGGATCAAAATATTATCTTCAGATAAGTCTATTTTTTCATCTATTGTTTCAATTGGTTTTTGAACAAAAACAATATTTTTTTGAATAGTCTCATTATTCATATCAGTAACTTCATCTGCCACATTGTTTGAACAATCTGATGCAGGTGATTTTTGAGCACCAGTGTCAATTAGAAATTGATCTCTTGATTCGGAGTTTCTTAATTCTTGTTCTTTAATTTCTTGATCATTTTCTTTTTCAGAATCTTCATCTATGATTAATTTCCCTTCATCGATATTATCACCTGTACTATCCATGCTTTCAGAGTCTTTTTCATTGAACACATCATTACTATCTACAGATTCATCAATTTTTTCTATACTGTCATTGACCTCAACTTTGGAGTTTTCAGATGAACTTTTACTATCCTGTACTTCTGTTTCTTCAATTTTGTCAGTATCTGTTGTGATATTGGATGATTCTTCGTGATTTAGTAAAAGAACATTATCTTTTATTACTTCAAGTTCTTGAGGCGCCTCAATACTTTTTACTTCTGATAGGTTATTGCAATGTTTATATTCTTGCGAATTATCATTTTTATTTTCTTCAGTGTTGGTGTCAACTAAGTTTTCACCAACATCAAAAGCCTCACTGATATTTTCATCATTTTTAATATCTGTTTCATTATTTGAGAAACTTGCCTCCAACTTCTTTTTATCTTCTTTTATGCTTCTTTCTGCTTCATCTACATCCATTTGAATATGTTCAATATTTTCTTCAATATTCTCAGTTAATAATAAATTTCCAGAAGATTGAGTAGTATCAAGAAGACTTTCAGATGGAATTACTGAATCATCAGTAAGGGTTTCTAGAAGAGATTCTGAATCAGTAACAATTTTAGGATCATCAACAAGTGTAGAATTACTTATGCTGTCTTCTGTTGATTCATTAATCGGACTTTTACTTGTAACATGGTCAGCCATCATTTCCCTTAAAGAATCTCTTATGGATTGTTCCATTTCTGATAATTTTGTTTGGGCTGATTGAGTAAATTGTTCAGTATCAAGAATTATTTTCTTTGTCTCTTCAATTGATAAAATAGGATTTGGTTCAGGGTAAGGACCATCATAGTCTTCATCTTCATATTCAACAATTTGTACTCGTTCATCATCTGGAACGCATTCAACATCCATGTCACTTTTGAAAATATCATTTTTCTTTTTCACGACTTTTGTATCGTCTATTTTTGGTTTTTTAGGAGCTGATGTGCATGGAGTAGAGTCTGAATTAGGAAGTGGTCTTTTCTTCAAAGGTAATGATATTTCTGAGGAACCAGGATCCACTCGCTTAAGTTGATGTTCCTGATGAGAGTTTTTAAATTTTGCAGGTAAATCAATCACATTGTTAGAGCTTTCTCCGCTTAAATGGCTACTTCTACTGCTTCCTTTGGAAGTTTGTCCAACTTTTGAGAGGTTTGATTCATGTGAACTTTTATCAGAATTTTTACTGTGAAAATCATTAGATCCTTCTCTGTCTATTGAGCGATGCTCATGAGAATTTCTTTTGTGACTGGCGTGATCATCCTTAGATTTTTTCTCTGTGGTGCGTTTTTTATCTCTCGATCTATCACTACTTCTACTTTCATATTTTGAATCTCTCCTGCTGCTACTTGATTTAGAATCATTTTTACTGGTAACACTTTTTTTTTCTTCATATTTGGTGTTACTATACTTATCTCGAGAATCTGATTGACTTGAATGTCTGCGATCACTTGAACTTTTAGATGAAGATTTTTTACTATCATCTTTATTTGAATTTTCTTTTTTATCCTTGGTTTCCTTAGAGTCCTTACTGCTTCTTCCAAATTTTTCTTTTTCTGTTAATTCTTTTTTCTCACGTAGTTCTCGTATTTTTTCCTTGTACAGATCTTTCAAATCCTTAACATCTTTTGACGATTCTGAATCTTTTGTTTTACTATCTTTATATTTGACACTGTCTTGAGATTCACTTTTCTCCGATTCGTTCTGATCTCTACTTTTACTCCTAGAATGTTTACTATATTTACTGCTATACTGTTTTTTAGAATCTTTATCCTTGTCTCTACTACTATGACTTCCATATTTGTCTTTTGAGCTTTTTGTTCTAGAATCATACTTATCTTTACTGTTTTTGAAATCAGTAGCATCTTGAGAATTTTCTTTTGATAAATTACTACTCATATTTTTCTTTGCAACTTCAAACTCAAATGAATCTTTAGTAGAGTCATTCTCTCTTACGGCCTTAAAATTATCTTTGGAACTTTTTATATCATCTTTTGATTCTGACAGGGAGTTGGAAGCTTGATTGGAAGAGCCAATATCAGTCACAATAGATAAATGTGAATTTGAAGAAACTTTACTAAATTGAGAATCTTGATTACTACCATCAAAATTATCACGAGCAGTATTAACCAAATAGTCTGGACTTCGTGAAGTTGGACTCGTTAACTCAGAAATTCCAGACATTGGAGAATCATTTGACATATTAGATTCTGCTGCATGTATAGCTTCAATTGGTTCAAACATTGGACTTTCTTCTTCATCTTCTTCAGTTTTATTAGCATCATCAGATTTTATCGAGGTATTTAACTCAACTTTTTCTGACACGCTCTCTTCAACTTCCATGCTTTCTTGATTTTCAAGAGTAATAGTTTCTTCCTTTACTTCAGGTACTATCGACGAGGAAAGAATTGGTTTTTCTTCAGATACATTGGACGATGGTTTTTCCATTTCTTCTGTGATGGTTTCTTTTATTTCCATATCATCATCATCTTCTTTTTTAATATCCATCACAAGATTTTTTTCACTCTCCTTTTCAGAGTCTGATTCTGAAATTGGATCTAAATCTTTTGGTAACAAGTCTGTCAAGTCGCAAGATCCATTTTTTTGAGGTTTGGGTCTTTCAATTCCCATGTATTTATAAACGACATCTTCAATATGAGGCATGAAGTTTGAATATATCTTTGGATTAACTACTTGATCAACTATTCTCTCAATACCTACATCTAGGTATGGCGCATCACGTATATGTTTTCTTAATGTTTCCCTCAACTGATTTTTATTTAAATCAGCCCTCCAAGTTTGCTTGCTCAAAAATGAAGTAACTGAGCTCTCTACTCTTGTCCTCAAATTTTGGTATGCAGGCTGCAAAATAAGGTTGTTTTTAATACATGGATATATTCAATAAAACAAATGAATATTTATATTCATCTATTTTTAAGTAAGGGTTATGTCTTAGGAATCTATATTAAAATGAACAAAAATTGAAATCATTTATTATTTGTTTCAAGTTTTACTGGTTAGGTAAAAACTCAAACAATAGAATAATAATTATAATTGTGTTATATAGCAATCCCAAACATTTCTCTTTGAAACAAACTCGAATGATGAATATTGAAAAACAATTTATTTAAAAAAAAAAATAGAATCCACTACTGATATAAATTCATTTGTTGGATTTCAAGCTTTTTAATTTTTTAAGTATACTCTCATAATCTTTATAACTTATTAAAACAAATTTACAACCTACATATAGCTATTTTAAGGATATTGCATAGTAAATTAGCTTCCTTTTTTCACAAGAAACCACTAATATTTTCTTAATTCTTTAATTTATAATGACTGCATCTTTTACCTTGAAAGACCATGTGTTTTTTATTAACAAGCATAAATCCTCAAAAAAAAAAGAGATGAATGTCTAGTATCAGATGAAACACTAACAGCTAATGAGCCAGGAAAAAAAAAGCTATCGCTATGACAAAGAAGTAAATAAATTCATGCAACTAGATAGATCATGATTGATTTCACAAATTTCAATCAGTCAAATTATGATTTGAAATAAAACTTGAAAAATTAATAGAACGATGAAATGCAGGAGAAAACTTGAATTAAAAGTTTGAAATTAGATTAGATAATTTAATGGTTCATGATAATCACCTTGGTATCGACGTCGGCCAAACATTCCTTTCTAAACTGGTCAAAAATGCCTTGAGATTTGACTTCACCAACTATATGGTCAATTAAGCGTTGATCGCCAGGGATCATTGAATTATTTATATCCATTTCCATGATTTTTTCCCGAGTGTCTTTTGACGTTTAGTCAGCTTTCGAGTCCAAAATAGCGTTGCCTCTTTTACAGATACGATATATGGTATAAATAATGCACTTATGTAGCGTGTGTAGCAGATGCGCGCGCCATCATCCGTTCAGTGTTACTGATGAACACTGAATGGCCATGAGGTCGAGCTGAGCGCATTTAGCTAAGGTAGCGCTGTATAGAGTACGTCATTGCAGACAGAAGTGACGGTACTTTTCTCGCTTCAAAGACTTTGCCTGGAATCAAGTAAATAATATCGTGAAATGTCGTGACAGTAAAGAATAAAGCTCCAAAAAAGCCAAGTTAGTAATTGACTCTTTGATTCAAAATTATTAAAATTTCTACACTTGTTTTTCTTGGACTTGAGTATAATCGAGAAAATAAAATTTGAGCACAATGTCACAATTAAAACTTGAACTTTAATACGTACATTATCTTATCTTCATGAAAAAAATTATACCTAGGGTATTATGTTTATTGTTCGCGTCTACTGATTCGTGCATTTTTATAGTATTCCGCATTATGCTAAACGTTTCAACTGTATCAAAAATCATAGTAACCGTAATGAAAATAAGTTCTATGCATTTTTTAACTGTACGGTCATTAGTTTGTCTTTACAATTTGAATTTGTCACCTATGCCTTTTTGTATTTAAAATTAATGAAATATTAAAAATTTTATTTTAAATGACCCTTTGATTGAACATTATTTATTATTTTAGATGGACCTGAAAATTTTCAGGAGCCAGAAACATGCCAAAAAACACAACCTGGAAACTGTAGGACAATTAAAAAGAGTATTAACGCGAAGCTGAAAAAAAAATAATTCAAACTTTGACTTATATATGTCAGAAATAATTATTTTATAATAACAAGTCGTAGGAGTTTTTGTCTACCGTATAGACACTGTAAAAAGAGCCGTATTTTCGTTGAAATAATTATCATGACAAAGTGTCGGTAGATCCAGATTGATCAAACGTCAATTTCACGAACACACGTGAAAAAGAAAATGAAAGTGCAAATGACTGTCTGTCGTGAGCACGCATGGATGAATACGCATATATACACGTTCTTTACAGCATCAGTAATAATCAGCATATACGGCCGTGCGCGTCCGTGACGTTTTCGGCAATGAATTAAGCAGTACAATGAAATTGTAAAGCATAAGTGGCAGACAGTCAGTGTTGCTAAGATGGCGAGCACGGTCGAGCCCGAGTCTGCTGCGGCTGGCGAGGAATGTGATTTGTCGAAAAAGCCCGATAGAATACTCATTTTCAGTGGCAAAAGAAAATCCGGAAAAGACTTTATCACCGATGAATTGTTCAAAAGGTATTTAAATTTAGCGATTTTTTATGAGCATGAAAAACTTTATATTCGCTTAACAAATATGTGCAATTTCAAAAATTTCTCTGAATTGAAAAGCGGGAAAAATTGACGTTTGAGATATATTGAAAGCAAGGATTTAAAAATACCCTGAATCGCCTAGTAGACTTTGAAAAACTAATATATAATACAAGTGCATGAATTTAACATATGTAGAAAGGAGTCAGTGTAAATTCTACATCCGGAATAACGGGAAAAAAAAGTGAAACGGAGCAGCACGAAGTCTGCATATTTGAAATTCCAGAATTGCGCGCAGTGTTCCGATGCAACATTTACAGTCGATAAAAAAAGTTTTTTATTTTTTTTATCTTTCAATTGAAATTAGCTTATCTGGCAATTCTTTAATTAACATTATGTTTACAACAGACTCGGCGACGACAAAAGCGTCATTATAAAACTTTCTGGACCGATAAAAACACATTGGGCAAAAGTAAAGAATCTCGATGCTGATCAGTTATTTGGTGATGGAAAGTACAAAGAAATTTATCGATTGGAGATGGCCAAATGGGGTGAACATATGAGAAATAAAGATTACGGATACTTTTGCCGTGCTGCTATACAAATGTATAATGGTAAAATTTCAAATTTTACGCACTGGAGAGGTGAATTATTTTCAATGAGATGATATGATGTTTTTAGCTAGCAACAAATCGATCTGGATCGTAAGTGATGCAAGAAGAAAATCAGATTTAAAGTGGTTCCGAGAGTACTGCCACAGCGCTTGCAGGACAATCCGAGTATCCTGCAGCGACGAAACCAGAGCCCAACGCGGATATGTTTTTACACGTGGTAGGTACTCATGATTACTTAAAAAATGTGCACTTACTGATTAAAATTTCAATCTCAGGAATCGATGATGCGGAAACCGAATGCGACCTTGACGACGTTTTGGATTGGGATTTAGAAGTTAAGAACGATAATCTGAATATTGAATATATTATAAAAAAAATTGAAGATATTTTAAAATGATCGTTGCAATTGGAGTTTGTAAATATATAAATAATTTTACATACATTGTACATATAAAATGATGTCGTATGTAGTATTTTAGTTAGGTTTTCGATTCATTAAAAAATGTTCCCCATACAGATGGGGGATGCCTTTTGAAACTTAGGTTTTTATTAAATATTTTAGAGTATTTTTAAATGTTAATAACAAAGAATAATTTTCGAAAAAATTGTTTATCAATAAAAAATCGTTTTATATTATTATATAATCATTCATTAATTTATTTTTTCATAGTAGTATAGTTGCATGTAATTACCAGCTGCAGTATTAAGTTCGAAGTTCACAAATTGTAAATGTAAGTTTTTGAGGTGTAGTGAGTGGTTTGAATAACTCCAATTCTGAACAGATTCATTTTACATTACAAAGGTACAAAATGATTACGCTATTAAAATTACCGATTTCATTGGCATGAATGAAGAAATGGTTACGCTTAAAAATTTTAATTTTAAATGAGTATACGTCGCGTTTTTAAATTATATTTTTAAATGTTTCGTAATACTTATATGTTACGATGCTCCTTGCGAAAAGTCAAAAATGTAATTTATATTACGAAAAACGGAATTTTTCATATTTTATGAAGACGACTAGAATGTTTCAGCGAACCTATAGGATAAGAATTAGGACATCTCAGACGTCACAGCCGAACGATATTTTACTTTTATTGCTAAAAGTATGATGGTTTATTGTACGAGAAAAATGTACATGCCTTATAGGAAGACGAAGCACACAGTCTATAAGTTAGCTGTTATTTGATATCTAGACCATACAATAAAGCCAACGACATTATTAGAAATATCTAAACTATATGAATCTTTATATTAAATTTTATAATAATATGACGAAAAAGATATCCGCATTAGAGTATGGACATAAATAGTTTCTTGCAAAAAATTATTTTTCTTTTTCAATAAATTTATTTAGTAATTGTTCGATTATTTCAATTGTACTTTTACTTTTCAATTTTGATAAAAATATTGATGCGTCTAATCTGGTTCAAAGTTGAAACTAATTATTCAAATGTCTGCGTGAAGAATTGGACAAAAGAAACTTTATTTTAATATTAAAATTTTGGAGCTCTATAAAAAACTAAAAGATGAATTGCTATTAACTCGCCGGTTTATCTAAAAATTTTATTCTCAAAATTGTCGAGGGTCACAGTTTCTGCGATCTGTGATGTGTATAAACATTTCTCAGCAGTAAACCAAAATAAGCCGACAAGCGCGCTAATCGAGAAGGATGACAACGCTCTTTAAATCGGATTGTGTGATTTGTGGCGCTAGCGTGCGATATACTTTGGTTTATAGATCGAGGCAGTTCGGCACTATCGATATGATTTATTTACATTATACACTACACTATTTTTAAACCGGCGATTCGGTGAGCTGTTGGAAATAATTAAAGTACGTTCATTCTTTAGTCAACAAATTTCTTTGTGATATTCGGATATACGTGGATCGTATTGAAGCGACTCTCATAGAGAAATTGACGCTTATACTATCACAACTGGCTGCTTCTTATAATTAATTTCTCGTTGAGATTTTATTAATTAAACTCATTGATTGAATCCTCTTATTGGTAAGTTTTGATAAATTTTACACTCTGTATTTAAAATCAAATAAAGCTACGATGACGACATATACAGCATCCGAATTGAAATTCACACACATTTTTAGAATTGGTTTGCACTGACTAAACTTAATATATTACATATGTCAAAATTGCATATGCATATAGATAATGTTAATAAAATAATAGTGCATGTATGTAGGCGTGCACAGTTTAGACAGTGTACCTATTATGATATACGAATAGGATTATGCTTTAGACCATAATAAATTGAATATTTATTTATATAATACGATCGAGTCAAAGGTCAATCTCAATCGAAGATAACCCTATTTCATCATACTTATTTTATATTTTTGCTTTTCAACTTTGAATAAAAATAATTGTTACATCGCGATGTAAATTTTTATTTGAAAACTGTAATAATCGAATTTTAATACTCCTTGTGTTAAACACTTTTCTCTTCCAGAATAAAGAACAATGGATATCCATAAATTATTACCTGAAGGGCTTAAGATAGAAAGTCCTTTTACTTGGGAGTTGGATTTAAAACAAGTTAGTAGTTTTCATGAAGAAGAAGCAGTGTTAGCTGACTATGAAGAATGCCCAGTAACACATTTTCTTGAGATGAACACATTTGCATATATTAGATCTATGCAAGGAAAAATTGATGCAGCTGAAGAATTTATTAGAGAAATTAATAATGTTTGGAACGACATTTATGAAAGGTAACTGAAGGGCTCATAGGCACCTTTAAATCGAAAATTTTTTCTATTCAATTTTTAGAAAGGGCTTTTTTTTCTCTTTCCATTCGAAGTTGCGTTTGTGACCTTTGATATTCGGAAGAAGATTACCTTACCTGGTAGGGTGTTGTAACTTAATTTTGTACGTTTTGAACGTTACGATAGATGATCAAAAACACGACTCACCGCAAAACGCAGAAGAAGAAAAAATTTATCAGGAAAAGTATACAAAAAAGATTCACGAAAAGTGCTGTATCTCAGTGAAAAATCAACTTTTCAGAGTTTTGAAAAATGCAATGAAAGGGAAAAAAACCTTTCCAAAAATTGAATAAGAATATTTTCGATTTATATGGGACTATGAACCCTTAAAATGATTAATTTAAAACCAACTAAACATCTACTGTTTTTACAGAGTTTCAGAGCAAAAAGATTGCTCAGTCAACGTACTAATGCATATAAAAGATGCAACAGCTTATTGCATATATTTAATTGCTGGAAAAAAAGACCAATCAGAAGAAATGGAAATGAAAATAAAAAATGCAAATGATTTCAAATCTGATATTGAAAAAGGAACTATAGTTGGATCTCAGGCTATAGCTTTAAGTCTGTTTAAAGAAAAAAGTATAGATATATCTTTGAAATTAGCTAAACAGGCTATTTCATATGTTCCCAACTGTGCATTGTGGCACTATGTAACTGCCAAGTGTCTACGAAGAAAAAGACGTTGTCAAGAGAATTGTTTAATTGTTTCTGAAGAAGAAGAAAATGAATTTTTGAAATGCTATGAGTTATCACAAACTGATCAATACAGATTGTGTGTTGCAAGAATGTATAAGGAAAGTAAAAATTGGAAAAAATGTTCAGATATATACAATGAAATCTACAGTAAAGAGCCAACAAACATGAAAGTGAGATTAATTCTGGCCTTGTATTTCATGAATAAAAAGGATTTTTTCAAGGCCAAAAATTGTTTAGATTATGTTGAAAAGTTATTGCCTCCAGAAAAAACATCAAAAACTTACTATCATTATTTGGGAAAATATTATGAAAAAACTAAAGATTTCGCAGTAAGTTTTTCGAAATTGAACCGATCGATAATAACAATTTATTGAGATAACTCTTTTTCCAGAAAGCAAAAGAAAACTATTTAAAAGCTATTGGAGATACAGGCAATTTTCCTGCTGATATGGATCATTTTAATCTTATTAGATGTAGTTCAAAGAATAATTATAACGGTATTAAATACCTTCAAGATATGCTAAAAAGATATGAAGACAACAAAAGTCGTTCTTTGAATATATTGGTTCATTTAGGCATCATTTATTTAATTGAAAACAAAAATTTGAAGCTAGCAGCCGATTATTTTTTAAAGGCTATAAAAATAAATCCTTGCGATCCGCAATTAACGGTAAAATCAAAAGTATTTTAAGTTACTGGTTGAATTGATTTTCTTAACTTATAAAAATATTTTTTATTTCAGGATTACCGTTCATTTTATCATAAAAGAAATTATAACATTTTTCAATTGATTAGTAGAAACATTCTGACAGGAAATGAAAATAATTACGGGAATACTCTCAAAGAATTGAAAAATTATTGCATTGAATATAAAAAGAGAGTAGAAAAGAACAATGTCGTAGATTCACTGGACGAGAAATTTGCTAAAGCACTTTCCCTTAAAGAATAGTAACATTAGAAATTCACGCAGGAAAAATTTAAAACCAAAAGCATGATTGGTTATGCTATACTTGCAATTTTAATGGTCAATTTGAATTTGAAACAGCGAGATGTTTATGTGCTCAACAACAAGAACCTATTTCCTATGCAATTATTGACTTTCAAAATGAAAAGAGACCCGAATGACTGAAAATATAACCAAGACACACAAATTAAAAAATTACATTTTTATATGGCGTTGTCCAGTTATAATTTTATTGATGCTTATTAAAAGTTGTTTTTGTAACTAAGTGTAGTTTTTAGAGAGCATATTGATTAAAAAATCATGTTTTAGAAATTGATTTTAAAGTGTACTAATATAAAAGTGTTTGTATCAATTACAATTTTAAATTGTATCAAAGTTTTGAGTATTAATTCAATACTATACTTTTAATGTAATGTAACATCGGAAATGGTCTTTAACAATAAATATTGTTTGATTATGCATATAAACTGTTTTTTTTTTCAATCACTGTTGTTGAAAGGCCTTTCATCAGAATCATACTTTTAATTAAAAAATGGCCATCAATGTGCTGGAGAACTCGACAGAGTGTTAAGTTAGAACAAGAAATTTACGATTTTTATGAGAATTTAGTCCACAATATATCTTTACATCGGGTGCGCGGGCGGCACGAGTATAAATTAACATTTAGAGAAGTTATTTTTAATTGTTTATTGTTAAATGAAAAGTTACGAGTCGACTAACAGCTACAATGAAACAACAGCATAAAACCGCCCTTGAATTTGAATCGTAACACAACATCGCTAGTGTTAGGAGTGCAAGAATTACTTCGGCAAATAAACTCTACCATTTTTACATGTCAGTGCTGCCAACATGAGTAATGTTCGCATTTGATTACTTGCTTTTTCAATCACATTAGAACCACCAAAAGTGATTGAAGAACAAACTCTTGACTACACATAACATTCCTTTGTTATACAAGAAAGTAGTGGATTATGCTAGGATTGGACATCTTTCACAGTCGAATCCCGCCTACTAGTGCGATTTCATTTCACAACATAACTCGCTGTGCTTCAATTCATTTTCAAAGAGACACTTTTTTGTATCGCTAAATATTCGGTGAGTTTAATAATAATTAGTAATAAAGTACTATGTAAAATAAAAACAAACAAAAACAATATCTGATAAAATTTATACAGAAAATCGTACTTACTCGATGTAATAATACGAATTTTATGCATATGCTTTTAGTAAAAGTATCATATTATTTTTCATCATAATGTAACAACATTAATTCGTCCTTTTTGAATTCAAACAAAAATAATAGTGAATTCAACAAAAAATGTTCATCATATAAGTGAAGATAAAATAAAAATTATTTGAAAAATTGAGAAACATGTAGCAAGGTTCTTTGCATGATATAATTTTCTTCTTTACTTTCAGAACTAAGTTGCAATGGATATCCATGAATTACCATCTACAAACCTTACAATGGAATGTCCATTTACCTGGCAATTGGACTTACAAAAAGTTTGTGATTTTTGTGAGGAAGATAAGACCTTAGCCGATTATACAGAAGCACCGATATCATGTTATATTCAAATGGTGACTTTTGCATACATTAGATATATGCAAGGGAGGATTGTTGCTGCTGAAGAATTAATTGAACAAATTAATGATCTTTGGGAAAGAATTTATGAAAGGTTGCTACATAAAATATATTTTTGGTTTGCCTCAAAAATTAACTGTTTATTGTTGTTACAGTGTTTCAGAGCAAAAAGTTTATTCAATTGATGTACTGATGCACATAAAAGATGCAACAGCATATCACATATATTCAATGATAGGAAAAAAAGAAAAAGCAAAAGAAATGGAAATGAAAATAAAAGATGCAAATAATTTCAAATCTGATATTGAAAAAGGAACTATAGTTGGATGTCAAGCTTTAGCGACAAAACTACTTGACGAGAAAAAACAAATTCCAGATATTTCTCTAAAACTAGCCAAACTAGCTTCTTCATATGTTCCCAACTGTGCGTTGTGGCACTATGTAATTGCTGAGTGTCTTCGAATGCAGAGACGCTTTCATAATTTTAGTGCAAATATCTCAGAAGAAGAGACAAATGAGTATTTAAAATGTTATGAGTTATCAGAATCTGATCATTTCTACATGTGTGTTGCAAGATTGTACCGGGAGAGTAATAATTGGGAAAAATGTTCAGACATGTACAATAGTCTTTACCTTAAAGAGCCTACAAGCTTGAGAACAAGATTATCTCTTGTCTTATTTTTTTTAAGTTCAAAAGATTTTGTGAAGGCTAAAGATTGTTTGGACTACATTGAAAAAATATTACCTCCAAAAAAGTCAAATAAAACTTACTATCATTATCTGGCAAGATATTATGAAAAAACTAGAAATTATCCTGTAAGTATTTAAAAATGTCAACAATCAATAACATCTTTTGAGATTCTCTTTTTTTTTCAGAAAGCCAAAGAAAATTATTTGAAAGCTATTGGTACAAATAATTTTCCTGCAGATATGGATTACCTTATTCTTATTAGAAATACTTCAAATTCAAAGTATGATTATGAAGTTATCAAGCACCTCAAAAGTATGTTAAACAGATATAAAGATAACAAAAGTCTCACTGTACACATAATGTTGACCTTAGCTATCACTTATTTGTTTAAAAACAAAAATTTAAAGCTTGCAGCTGATTATTTTTTAAAAGCTATCCAGACAAATCCACATGATCCTCAATTAGAGGTAAGAATAAAAAACATGTTTAAATCTCTGATTTAAGTGATTTTCTGATTTGAAAAATAACTTTTTATTTCAGAATTTTCAGACGCGTTTTAGAGATGTAGATAGGTATAATATTTTTGAATTGATCAGTTCAAAAATCCTGACAGGAAATGAAGATAATTACGGAAATACTCTTCAAGAATTGAAAAATCATTGTATTAAATACAAAAATCGCAAAGAAAATAATGTTTCAGATTTACTAAGCTTAAGTGTTGCTGAAACTTTATCTCTCAATAAATAAAATTCGAAATGCATTCAGGGAACAATAAATCTCTGCCTATCAATATAAACTTTGATTTAATTGAGACAAAGAGTATAAATTGATATTATTGTAACACTTGTCAATGTGAGCATTTATTATATTCTACTTCATGATTAGAAGAATATTTTTGTACGATTTTCAATTGTATGTAAGAGTATATGACGCTTGTTGATAACTAACGGAATAATGCTGTAGTTAGATAGTTGAGATTGACTATTATTATCAATAAATTCCGTTTAAATACTCTCATCACTTTGATTTGTTATTTGAGATACTGTTGCTGAATTGAGTCTAAAATGGAAACGAAAATTTAACGATTGTTATATTACAGTTTAAAATGCACCCTGTCATCGCTTTTCAACTTTTCATAGTGGATGTTAGTGATCAAGTATGAAATACCCTTGTTGTATAACTATTTTGGAAACGACACTAAAAAACGCCACTTGAATTCATAAACCGATTTACAATGCAATTTTTTCCCGCTACAGTATCGTCTCGTGGCTCACTTGAATCGAACATTGATAAATTTATCATTTTAAAACGATTATAAACATATTACCGAAAACCATTAAATAATTTTTATTCCCTTTGTAACAAACTTTGACGAAATCAGATTGTCTCATTGAAATTGTAGAGGTGTAAAAGTTAGCCTTCCAGGATAACAAGGAAGAAAGACATGAAACATTTTTTACGTTGTATCATATTATAAATTTTTGTTTGATTGTTGTTTTTTGAGAGCTTTCGAGTCTTCGCGATGGAATGATTGGGAATAGTTGTGTTGTCGAATTTGATCAGAGTGGTTTTATTGAGTAATACAAAAAAATTTCTTGTCGAGAGTTAAAGCTACGCTGGTGTTACCATCCGTCGATTCATCCTGCAAGCTCGATAATGGGATCGGTGACTCAGGACTAAGGATGAGTTTAACTGTGAAATTATCTAACAGCCTAATAGTGGGATTCCCGATCATTTCTATCGTGACTGGGGCTTCGCTTCTCAACAAGACTTTTTCATTAAAAATCTAGTGAGTTCAGCTTTTTCATTAAAAACTAGGTAAGAGAGCTTGGTGATCTGTATTCTATAATCATATTTCTCATTAGAACGTTTTTTTATAAGCTCATCGTATGCAAATGAAATTGAACAAAAGTAACAATGGCGAGATTACATTACCTTATCCAAACCTTAATTCTTCATACGATTGAAATTTAGAATACTTGTGCGTAATATGAGATGTGCAGTTGATTTTTCTTAAGATCGTAATAAGTTGAGTACTTATTTATTTATTAAATGAAAAGAGCCGATGTTAATCTTATTCAAATACAGTATACTTTATTGCATAGTTTTGCCCTGAAGCCCAATTTAAAATTCAGTAAAATTTTTTAGGGTGACATATTAAGTTATATCATATTATTTTGTGTTTCTGAACTTAAAATGTGAATAATATATAATGATTGCTTCAACATAAAATACTAGTTAAATAATTTGAAATTTGAAAATATTGATTTAAACACTGCAATTGTGTTATGTATTTGTACTTTTTTTATCAAGCGCCTTTCTTTTCAGTGCAAAGAATAATGGATATCCATAAATTATTACCTAAAGGGCTTAAGATAGAAAGTCCATTTACATGGAAATTGGACCAAAGAAATATTAAAAAATTTTGTGAAGAAAAAATCGTGCGCGATTATGAAAATTGGCCTATCTCATGTTTTATTATGATGAATACATTTGCATACATTCAATTTATGATAGGAAATAGTATTGCTGCTGAAGAATTAATTGCGAAAATCAATGCTATTTGGGATAATATTTATGAAAGGTGCTGTATAAAATAAATTTCTGATTTCTCGAAAAAAACTAACTGTTTATTGTTGTTACAGGGTTTCGGAGCAAAAAGTTTATTCCATCGATGTACTAATACACATAAAAGATGCAACAGCTTTTCATATTTATTCAATGATTGGGAAGGAAGAAAAAGCAAAAGAAATAGAAAGAAAAATAAAAGATGCGAATGATTTCAAATCTGATATTGATAAAGCTACTGTATTTGGATGTCAAGCTATAGCGACAAAACTGCTTAATGATACACATCCAGATATTTCTATAGAACTATCAAAATTAGCTTCTTCATATGCTCCTAATTGTGTATTATGGCACTATATAACTGCTGAGTACCTTAGAAAAAAAAGACGTTATGAACACCGCAGTCTATGTGTTTCAGAAGAAGAAAAAAATGAGTATCTAAAATGTTACGAACTATCTCAATCCATTGATTATGGCATGTCTGTTGCTAGAATGTACATGGAGAGTGGAAATTGGGGAAAATGTTCGGAAATTTACAATGAAATCTACTTGAAAGAGCCTAAATGGAAGAAATTCAGATTCATTCTTGCCCTATTTTTCATAAAAAACAAAGATTTTGTTAAGGCCAAAAATTGTTTGGATTACGTTAAAAACACATATCCTGCAGAAAAAAGGACTAAAACTTACTATCATTATCTAGCAAGATATTATGAAAAAACTAGAAATTATCCTGTAAGTATTTAAAAATGTCAACAATCAATAACATCTTTTGAGATTCTCTTCTTTTCAGAAAGCTAAAAAAAATTATCTGAAAGCTATTGGTGAAGCGGGTAATTTCCCTGCTGATATAGATTATTTTAATCTTATTAGAAATACTTCGTTAAAATCAAATAATTATGATGCCATTGCATACCTTGAAAGTATGTTGAAAAGATATCAAGACAACAAAAGTCTTACTATATATATCTTGTTACATATAGCAATTACTCATTTATTGGAATGCAAAAATTTGAAGGCAGCTGCTGATTATTTTTTAAAGGCGATCAAGATGAATCCTTGTGATGCACAATTTGAGGTAAAAATTAAAAGTATGTATATATAACTTTTTGATTACATCTTATTTGTAAATCGCAATTATATTTCAGAATTTTCAGTCGCGTATCACAGGTAAAAATTATTATAATATTTATGATTTGATTCGTAAAAAAATCCTTTCAGAGAATAAAAGTAGTAATGAAGATACTTTGAAGAAATTGGAAAATTATTGCACTGAATATGAAAAAAAGATCAGTGAATCGCAATCATTCAGATTCATGAACCAACAATTTTCTGATGCTTTGTTATTTGATAAACAGTAATATAAATTCAATCTATTTTTATAACTTTTTATAACTTGCTTTTTTATTCGAATATAATTCTACAACTAATAATATTTTGACTGTAAGAACTTACTCACTGAACTTACTTACTGAAATTGAAGTTTTAAAATTAAAATATGTTTAATAGTTTTAATTATTCCTAATAAATTGTAATACTTCCTTTTCCTGTTTTATTAAAATAAATTTTTTTATTTAATTATTTAAAAAAATATTATTAAATGCACTAAAAGAAGCACTAGTAAATTGTTTCTTCGATCATCTATAATACTCATAGCGAACAAAGTCGTACTATTTAAAAAAATAAAAATGTCTCGTCTATTGTAATAAATAATATTTAATCATTCATGTACCGATTGTCTTATTTTTTAATTACTGCTTGATAAAAGGACTTCCTTAATTGTACTCTCTGAGTATCAGCAACAATTTTTTTTCGTTCAAAAAAATACACATTTTTTAATAATCCCTAACATTGATCATTTAAGTTTCAATAATGGTCTCATTTTCATTAAATAGATAAATATTCGTAAGCTATTAACCATGCATTTGGAAATTTTAAATTATGGTAGAGAATTTTCAAATTCGAGTTAAAATTTACAATTGCTTAATAATTCTTCGAGTCGTAATTCAGTAAAAAATTGCAAGATTCGTCCTAATAAAATTCAAAAATTAATTGCAATCATTTTCCGTAAAAGAAATTGTCATGTGGTAAGATGTAACTTCCCTGATTCATGTACAGTTCGTACTGTACGTCATAACGATCGTCTGCATCTGCTGAGAGGCGTACGGACGGGGAAAGCACTGCGTAGCCGCAAAGCGCTCGTAGGCGGTTCGTCGCCCGACTCGCGCAATGATATACAAGCTCGCGCGTCAATTCTCGGCTCCAGCGGCCAGTCGATCTAGCTACTTGCGCTCGGAGCTACTCGCGCGTTCACCGTAGTCAATTCGCACATGCGATGCATTCGATTTTGAGATGGTACCTGCTGCTGGCCCTCTGCAGCGGGGTCGTCCGTTCGGTGATCGAACCCGAGGAGGACAACGAGATACCGCGCGAATCGGCAAGTCCGTTGAAAAACGCCAGCTCCGCTGCCACGGAGGTGGGTAAAAACGTACGCGTCGACTGGAACAAGTCCATCGTCGAGACGTACGAGACGGCCGTCCAGGCCTACCTGGACGAGGACTGGAAGGGCTGCGTGCGGGGCTTCGACGAGCTCGCCGCGAAATATCGCCAGCTCAAGTCGACGCTGATCGACTGCCGTCGCCAATGTCGCAACGAACTCGAGCAGAGCTTCAAGCCCATCTGGCCGGAGAACATCGAGGATCTGCACTTTTACGAGCGAAAGATCCAAGAGGCTCTGTGCGTGCTCAACTGCCATCAGGACTATCGCGAGCTGCCGGGACACAAGCAGGCCCTCCGGCGCGTCCCCCAGAAGTTCGAGTGGAAGCTCGTGGGCGGCGAGTACTTCGCCTACCTGCACGTCTGCTACTACCAGTTGGACATGCTCCAAGAGGCGGCCAACGCCGCCTACTCCTACCTCGTCTGGCACGCCGATCACCAGCCCAGCCGAGCGGCTCTGGCCTGGTACATGCAGATGCCCGAGGTCGACAACACGACCATTCGCAATCTGCTGGCCGAGGACTTCGTGGCCGATTACGTGGCCGGCGTCAAGGCCTACGAGTCCGGCTACTACGAGGAGGCCGTGGTCAGGCTCGAGGCCGCGGTGGCCTCCTACCTCGAGGGCGAGGAGCAGTGCCGCTACTACTGCGAGGGCTCCTTCGAGCAGAGCTGGAATCCCGACTTCGTCACCTCCGTCTCCAATCACTTCGTCTTCGATCTCAACTGCAAGCGGCGATGCTCGCGACTGCTCAACACCATCGACGGCGAGTACCGCGACGCACTGCTCGTGCAATTCTTCAATTACCTGCAGTTCGCCTACTACAAGCTCAACGAGATCGGCAGCGCCTGCGAGGCCGTCGCGACCTTCCTGCTCTTCTTCCCAGCCGACGAGACTATGCTGTCCAACAAGGCCTACTACGAGTCCTTGCCGACCGTCAGGCCGGAGCACTTCGAGCCGAGGGAGGAGCTGCGAAAGTATTTCTTGAGGCAGGAGTACGAGATGAGGCTGCTGCTGCTCGTCGAGGAGAAATTTTCACCGATAGAGGAGAGGCTTATAAAGTTGGATAAGACTCAGAATCAATGAGCGCTCATTTTCACTAATTAGCTAATTTTTTTTTTATCTCGGCTAAAATTTAAACCAGAAGGCTGGTATTTTTTTACCGTCGAGTACGTTTTGGTCACAGCTTGTACTTCGATTAAAGTCAATCGGAAAATGTTAGAAAAAATGTATTCATTCCAAATTTCTGTAAATAAGGTAAATAAGAAAATTGTTCTTGCAAACAAAGGCTGTATCGTTTAAAAGTTTCGTAAGCGAATTTGTTGCAGGATTCATTAGGAATTGTAGAGTTCGAATAAAACTATAATTTTCGTAAGAGATCTGAAATGGAATTTTCTTATGACATTACGTTACATTTTAGTGATACATATCAACTTATTTACTATATATTGAATACATTCATCCACAGTATCAAACGATCGGAATAATGTGACAATTACTTGTGATTCAAAGGGCGAAATTATATACAATTTAAACAATCTAAAAATTATAAAGTACATGAATTGAATGAAAAATTACCATGGGTTTAATTTGTAATTATTGCTCATTGATATCATTTTCATTCGGTACTCTATGATTTCAAAAATTGTATCGTTTTCGATTTAAAATCGATATTTAAATATTTAAAATTTTCAAAAAATGATTGTATTATAGTCTAAAGACTGATTCATGAATTGATTTACAATTATAATCGAAAAATTTGTTCGCATGTTGCGTCAAGGTATCTTAGCGTTAAGAATTATTTACACAAGTAAATCAAAAATTATTAAAATTAAAATGTATAATGTATTTCAAAGTGAGATTTGCCATGGAAAAATAGGATACATCTAGATATCAAAAACAAGTTTGAAATCACACTCACATTTGTTACGAATTTTTTTTCAGTCTATTTTTTTCTTTCGTTTCATTGAAACATTGGGAATTTATCCAACTAATGTTATTTTGTTACGAATGACAAATAATTTTGTATATATTTACACACTCATACACCACCTTTTTTAAAAATAAGTAATCAGTACTGCATTTCCTTACATCTGTGAATTTACGAATAAATCATAGAACAAATTGAAAAAATATTATTTATAAAATTAATGAAAAAAAAAATGTAGAACCTCGAAAGTTGAAAAATTAATCACAATTTATACAATATTTTGTAACTTTCGAATGGTTTTTCATTCATAATTATTCAAATCAATTTTCATTGGTGCTTTACCAACTGAATAGCAATAGGGTATACATTTATTCAAATAAGAATAATTTGTATTTTGAATTTTGTTTTGGTTCAAAAATGTTGCTTACGCCAATAAATGAAAAAATATTTCATAATTAAAAAGTTATTATATTGAAAACTAATATCAAAGCACCTGTATGAGCTCTTTAATTTTTTTACACACCTTCCAGTTACAAATAGCAATTTTAACTAGAAATGGCATTGCATCGTAGCTAAGGCTTGAATGCGCAAACGTTTATTTGGAAATTTATGCATATTTAATCATCACTTATGTAAAGCTTGTCATTATTAAAATTGTACATACTTGCTGCTTTAATCCAGGGAGAATAACATAGAAAATTTTTATTTCATTTCATACAAATACACGGTGAAGAAAAATATTTATTTTACATCTATAACTCACATTTGGCGCTTGACGATTAATGTTAATTTTGCTAGATAAATAGCAATTCCAACCATACTTTTCTTCACGTAATAACTTTATAACTTGGTAATTATAAGACGATAATCAAAAATTGTTCAAAGTTTATACGATTTTCTTGAACTCAGTCACAGACATACGTACACAATGAAATTATCATTTAAAACACACGACAAAACATAAGCTGTCCCTTTTATGATCGCACAACTTCACACTATAAATTAATTACATTAAAAAATTCATTTACTATAATACACCTAGTATTTTACTTAATCACCATCCTAAGATCGTTTCCTTTCTTTCTTAAGTCTTTTTTCTACGATTCCACACTCAATTTATTCGTACAGTTTTTAAATTTTTTCCGCGCAAAAATTGCATTGGAAAAAAGTGGTCAACTTTGTCATATTTACTCGAGATGCACTCTTTGATTGAGTTCAAGTGAAAAGCCAGTAGTTTGTGAACTTGTTTTCAATGTACATCCATAGGATGTACTCGTATTCATTAGCAGCTATAACTGCAAGTTTTGACTTTTCATGCGCTTTATATACCGATTCAATGTAAATATAAGCATGATTCTTTCGAACAATATTTATTGATTTTTTTAGTACCTAGAAGAATAAAATGCTTCTGATGCTTTTTCGATGCACACGGTTCGTAACGAAAAACGATGAACTAATTAGCGGCTAAATTTCTCATCTCCAGCCTTGTTCTCAGATCACGATAGCATGCGTTCGACTCAGGAAAATGATCGTCCCTTACAGTCGATCGTTTTCCATGGCGCAGGTTATCGCGAACACATTGAAATTACTCTTAAACCATTTGTCTGTAAGAAGAAATAACGTTGCACTTATTAATCATCTAAAATTAAGTAAAATTAGTTGGTAATATTCATGAGGGAGATACTCACAGTTATATCACAATAAAGGAATCATTGTTTTGAATCGTCACTCGAACGCTGTTGAAAACAGAAGTTATCAGTACTTGTTAGAAAGTTTTTTAATTGATAGAACACTATAGGGACAAGCCTTCTCTGCATGCTTACTCAATCCTTCTGCTAATATTCATTCTCAACTAATTCTGGTGCTATAATATCGGAAGGGATTCGGTCGTTCATAAAAAAAAGAAGGAAAAAAAATCAAACATAAAAAAATGGAACCAAAAAAAATTTTTTTCATCAAAAGAGTAAAATTTGTAACTCACGAGATGGAGATCTGGTATCTGAATGATTATGATTACTCGCTGCACTGTTTCGAAAACTGTTGGGGCTGTTGTCGCTGCCCGAAGTTTCCTGATTACAGTTGAGGAAGTCCCAGATAAGTATGGTATCGTCATGCGAAGACGAAACGATTTGAAATTCGTCAAATTGTAATCGGAATACTCGTCCAGTATGTTGCTGGAAAAAAGTCGAATCGTCGTCAAATTGTGAAGGCTAAGCGTGAAGATTAGTTACAAGTGAAAAACTCACCACCAATGTACGCAGGCACAGGTTCGCTGAGCTGGTTCGTGGATCTAAGGCTGCCACTAAATCCCAGACTTTGATTTTACTGTAAAAAGAGAGAAAAATGATGACTTGCTGACAATGGAGGAGAGAGGAGAAAGAGTCGAGACTAACCCGTCGTAAGCACCACTGACGATGTGTTTACTGTCGAACCTGATGCAGCGCACGAGCTCCTCGTGTCCCTCTAAAACGCGCAAGCAGGCGCCGCACTCGATGTCCCAGAGCCGTATGGTGTTGTCGCTGCTTCCACTTACTACGAGACGGTCTCTATACTGAAGACAGGCTATGCCGCGTTTATGGCCGCTGAGGGTCCGAACGAATTCGCAACTAGACGTGTTCCAAACTTTGATCGTGCGATCGCCGCTCGCTGACACAATGTACTTCTCGTCAAAGTCCACCACATTGACGGCCGCGCGATGCCCGACGAGTACGCGTCGCAGCGCTATTTCCGTCTGCGACGTCATGTCCCAAACGGCAATAGAACGATCCTGAAAGGTTCATCGATCGTGTTACAAACACAGCTTCAAAATCAGCGCGATCAAAGAGAATTGAAAGAGAAACAACGCACCTTGGAACATGTGACCATCATACCGTTGTTGAACCGTAAATGCAGCACAGCCTCGCAATGGTGTATGAGAGTACTCAGTAATTCGCCGGTATTGGCGTCCCAGACACGCACGGTGCTGTCGGACGAGCCGGATATGATGACCTTGTCGTCGTACTGGAGGCAGAGTACCGAACCCGTATGCCCCGTGAGCACCTTGACGCACTGCAGGCTGTTGCGGTCCCAGATCTTTATCGTGTTGTCCCTGAGACCCGAGACGATCTTCTGGTCGTCGTACTGCAGACAGTAGACGCCCTTGGAGTTCTCCGAGCGGCAATTGATGCGCTGCAGATTGAAGTTGCCGTTGCGCCAGTTGTTGTCGATGTTCTTGATGTCGCGCGTGATCTTCGGGAAGAGATTCCGATAGAACGTGTGGTTTGGGTGGTGCTCGCCGTGGCGCGGCTTGAACAGGTACTGGATCCAGCCCCGTCGCTCGGCCAGGCCGCGCCACACCGAGTCCGTCCGGACTTTGCGCTCGATCAGCTTCTTCCACAGCATGCCGTCGCTTATGACCCTGTGCCACTCTTTGCAGACGAGCTCGGCCGCCGCCAGCGACTCGTTGTCCAGGTACGAGAGAATCGTCTCGTTCACGTGGTCCAGTCCTTTTTCTGCGAGCAAACGAAAGATCGAACCAATCAAGTTTCATCATCATGATGAGCACCCCAAATTGCTTCAACTTACTGGGCAGTAGCGAGATGAAATCTCGTTGCAGCATCGGCTTCAGGTAGTCGTTGATGTAGCCGTGCTGGTAGTGACACATGCGCGACAGCAGCTGCTCGACGCAGTTGATTTGCTCGAAGTCGTTCCACTTTTCAAAGTACTTCATGCAGTGGTCGAGCTCCTCGTTGAATTGCGCCGACATGCTGGCGCTTGGTGGCTCCTTCTTCGTCTCGCCAACGTCGCTCAATAGCGTCATTGGAGCGGTCTGCAAGCAGAGAAATGACAATCGTTATTACTAGCTCTCCAACGACGGACAACACATTTTATCGAGCCCGTCGACTGGTTTTTTATGCGCAAAAGTGACTTTGATCGAATGCATTGTCCAGGTACCAAAAAACAGTCCAAAATCATATAATTATACAAGGCCAAGACCTAAATCACACATCGAGTTAATGTTTGTTTTTTTTTACGAGAAACGCGAGCGAGCTAAAAACCGGTACTCGGACGGAATAAAAAAGAAGATGTGCGTGTCGCCACGAACAGATGGAATCGTTTAACGAAAAATTTTGAGTGTCTCTTGGCTGTCTTTTTCATCGTCACATAGAGACGCTTTATTGTAATCAAGTTTTGAACTATCGAGTCGCTGAGCGAACGTCGAATGCTTTCGAAGGGAGAAAAAAAAGTGTGCGGGGTTGATCGATCACCGCCATCGTACGCAGGACTTGATTGGATTTTTTCATGTAAAAGTTCGCGACGGGGCGAAAATTATTACTTTTGAAAAGCCCGAGAGTCGGCCAGTAATCATTTTATATACAGGAGAAAAAAAAATAATCGCTTTTATCGAGTTATCGTCGTAAATGGGTATGCAGGACTACTACTCGTCGGGGCAGACGAGCGAGTATAACTGACACGACGACGTTGTAAGTAATATACACACATTATATACGTATACAGGCTGTATATATAAAGAAGAAGATCGATAAAGCTCTGGCGCTTGGCTAGTCTCTCCCTCGCTTTTTTGCTGCCCTCCGTCTGCCTCGCGCGCGTTGTTTTTTTCCTTCCTCTCTTTTTTTTTTTGTTGAATCATATTTTTCTCCAACGACGACGACGACGACGACGACGACGACGAAATGGTTTGCGAACAGGGGTAAGAAAGGCGCCGCGAGTTGTATTTTTCCACGTCGCGTGATATTTGGACTGCTGCTAAAGCCGACGATGCCGCGCGTTGAGCTTCATGTATCGGAGCAACGTACGCGATTATTTCCTCTTTTGCATTACCGTAAACGCGCAACGATCACGTCGCGATCAGCTCTTCGTACACGGACGCACATGTACGCGGAAAAAAAAGCGCCAGCGGCAAAAAACTAGTTGATACCATAACGTCACGATTGTAATTGGCGGATACTACGCTAGTTCGACTCATTTTTTTTCCGCGTTTTTATTGAAAATTTTTCCCGATACACGCGCAATATGTTCTACTTTTTTCATATTCGTCATCTCTTACGTTTGCTCGTTATTGTTTTATCTTTTATTTCTTGCGTTTCTTTTTTATTTTTATCGCTGCGCATCCACACACCGAGTGCGGATCGTTGCGGCGGATGCACTTATTAAATTTTTTAATGAAAAAAAAAAAAAAAAAATACGTACGACTGGTGCGCGGTGCGTTTCAATGGCAGGTTCGAGTTGCGGGTGCGATATCGAGTTGCCATTGAAATTAGTTAATGACGGATTTACGCAATAGGTGTATATGCCGAGCCGGCTTATCGATACGACTGTTGCGCAACGAGCCCCTCCGATATTTATACAAATACGAAAAATATTACACGCCAAAGCCGTGCAACTTGTCTTTTATGTCAATGCATACGGAGCGCATCCGGCTGCTGCTGCTGCCACTTCTCTCGCTGCTGAGCAGCGTAGAAACAACTCAAAAAAAAAACCACGACGATCGAACTTCTTCTCGGGGATTACAGTTAGAGCAACAATCAGCCTCGGGCTTGACTTTTTATGGCCAATTATAAAAGGGAGAGAGAGAGAGAGAGAAGAGAGGCGGGTTATATTGCAGCGCGCAGCAGAGAGAAAGAGGAGAAAAAGGATGCGCTCGTCGAGTACGTATCGAGCTTATACGGCCGAGCGTAGTTTTCCGATTATTTTACGCGGCGGTAATAAGTTTGACGAGGAAAATTTCATCGGAATTGCAGCTACAAAGAGTACACGCTGTTTCATTACCCGTCCATACATAAAATATTCGGAAATTACGACGCAGCTGCATTTTAGGCTTCATTGATTTATTTAAAAATTTTCATCGTTTATAAATTTCCGCCAAACTGCGACACACGGCTCCGAAAGAAAAGAGTTGGCACCGCCGAGGCGCGATCGAGTGTCTGGGGAGACTGTATACGAGTTTGAGAGAGAGAGACTGGATGCTGCTCGCGTCACGTTTTGCCCGACTCGGAGAGTTTCTTGACCCTGAACTGTGCCTATGGCGCACTCGTCATATATGTACGTTATAACACGCACGGGGTGGTGCGTATGCAGCAGCGACTCACGGATATCGTCGGAGTTTTCGGGCGACGCGCGATAAACCGCGCGTGTATAGTGCATACGAGTCGTCGAGGAGTATCGTACGACGAAGAAAAGCAGCTCGAAACGGAGAATCGAGACGTAATATAATATTTCGTACGTGACGCGTGGATAATATAATTGACGATGATTGTCCGCTGCACCGAAGAAGTATAAACAGAGTACGAGGCGCGCGGACACGTGTACCGTTACATAGATTACGCGGCTGTTATATATGTGTAATAAAGCCTCGCGATACATGCGCGGATTCGCGGTAAGTACGCAACAACGGCAACGAAAAAAAAAGGCGCAACGTTTTAACGCTGCGCACCGAAGACTCTTACGTTTCATTTCCTTCTCTCCTCGGCGGCAGGTATTTCTTGCGCGCACTGCTCGGTGCATTAGCGCGATGCGTATCTCAAATATTTATTATATATAAATATAATATAGCCGAGTCGAGAGAAAGAAAAAACATAGAACGGCGAGTCAATAACGATAATTTGCAAGCGCGATAATTGTCCAGGCAAGTGCACGTATTCTCTTATCGCTGACCGACGCATACACTACGATTCATTATTGTTGCTTTTTTACTTCTATTCTTGACGAGAGCGTAACTCTATTATTGTCATTGAAATCACCGAGTCGCTGTCACCTTATCCTCTTTTGTTTGACCAAACTTGAAAGGTCGATGCATCGCTCTGCACCATCGGGAAAAAGTATATATGAGCTTTGCGAGAAACTCGAGAACGAATATTGGACATTTGACGAGAGCGATTATGTAAACAGACGTTATAGAGTTCGATGGAAAATTAGAGAGAAAAAAAAGCAACTGCTCGCGTCGAGGTTCTCTCTCTCTCTCTCCCGAGTGCGCGGCGCAGCTTTTATTCGTGGAGATGATGTACTTACGGGGGGAGAAAAAAAGCTGCGATCTCGAGTTGCGAAACAAAACAAAAAAGTCGAAAGTCGATCGTGCTTTTCGAGTGTGTGTGTGTGTGTGTATGCGGCGGACAAAAATCGACGAGTGCACATCGAGTGAACTTTCACGCGCGCAAGAAACTTCGCATAGGTTCATCGGGCGATACGAATCTTGTTTACTCGGGACGCTCGACTGCCTCCCCGCGGCGTGGAATAAAAATCACATCGGATCGTAACGGAGAAGACGCGTCAATCTCGCGTAAGCGGCATGGACATCATCGATACTTATTCAACGTGACATCGCGCGTAAAATTCAACACCTCGAAGCGTGGACAATGGGACCCGACCTCGCTTCGTGCGCCATATCTATATAATTACGCAACGCCGATGAAATTTTGCGCTTGACATTTTCAATTTACGTAAGATAAAGCAAGCCACGCGCACGGTTATACGCTGGAAAATCGGCTCGCCGCTACTGCCCACGTGTCCAAGTACGTGCTGATCGCGGAGCTCTCGTACGTATTACGCAAAATTAATAATTGCAATTGTCGAGGATCGGTCGAGCGCGCGGCCTCACGCGCCGTATTATACATATCCACGCGCATGCAGTCCAGTTTTAACGAGATGCGTAAGAGCACGTATCCGATCTCGATGTGTGTATACATAAAATTTGAATTAGCTGCGAATATATAATGCGTAGCTCATAATGCACACAGAAGAGAAACTTTGCTCGTCGGGAGAGAGAGAGAGAGAGAGTTAACTAACGCCGCTGCTCTCGGCTTAATAGAATGCGCCAATGCAATTTAGCGCGCATGCGATAAGAATGGAAAGTACATTCGTAATCGCCGCTTCGTATATTTTTCTTTCCTATATACGATATATTTACCGAACTACACTGCCACTGCCGTAGTTAGTATGCGTAGCTTGGAAGGACCATGGAATCGCCAATGCGAATCTCGCGCCCTCGTTTGCCGTTATCTGTTTGTTCGGCGGCCGACTCTTACCTACCTACTTTGCGCTTGCAGCCGGAGGAAAGCTTAAATTCTTTTTTTTTTATTCGTTCGAGCGAGCCAACGAGTAAGCCAACAAAACATTTTGAAAAAACGAGGCGACGGATCGCGTCACGCTGAAATTCGGCCTTCTTTCCGACAAAAAATTGTCTCGCGCCTTTCGAAAATCATGCGAAAAGCTGCCCTTTCGACGCGCTGCTATTCGCATCTACCTGCAGATCCAAGTCCCTCGCGAATCACTTGGATCGAGAGTAGCGAGTTTTGCACATCGATTGCTCCAAATCAGTAGCGGTGCACGCCATTAATCCGAGTTTTAAGTTCGTACGGCAACTGTTACAGACAAGCAAGCCCATGTTTACAGTACTTTCACTTGCAAAAAGTCGCCGAGATATAAATCATCGTTCGACGAGTTTCGTATGTATACTTGGTTGCTGCAGCGCTGCAACGACGTCGGGCGCAGGTTAAAGTTGCAGTGCAGTAGTCAAAAGACGGCCGCATGATTTACGCAATATAATATGCTCCGTAGGCTCTCTGGCTTATGGGAAAACGGCGCTCGCGCGAGGCCCGTTATCCAATGCTAATGTCACTTTATAATGTCGCCCGCCTAATGGTTTATATACACCTAGATGTGGTAGTAGCGCGGCGCAACTTTTCCCAAACTTGGCGATTTATAACGCGTATCCAGGTATGTTTGCGCGCGCGAGGCTGTATAGCTGGCTGACTTTCCCCGCGCACGAATTCGGATTATAATTCAAATCGGGACTACGTAGGACTTTTGCAAATTTTGCCCTGGCGAATCTGGGCACCCTGGCACGCGCATCATCCGGATATATTACGCGTGTATAATACGGAATCGTGCGTTACGATCTCGTGCTTTTGTGCGCGCGGCTAGATTTCACCGCGGCGCAGCCAATTACACATCTATAAAAGGAAGATTTTCCGAGATTATTATCCCCCGCGTCCGAATTTATTAACATAATCCATCGCGAGCGATTTTCTCGCGCGCCAGCGAGATCGCAATCCACTGGAACGCGCGCGCACACACACACACACATAGCTGTATACAAGCGGAGAAACGAGGAAAGAAATAATTAAGAAACTAGGATATTGTGTCGAGCGCTGCGCGTTTCAAAAAAATTCTGCGAATTATAAAAAAAAAGAAAAGAATGGTAGAAAAAAGCCGAGAGGTGAGCAGAGACTCGTGTTCAAGTGCTCGTGTATTATATACGTATACAGCGCACACAATCGTGCTCGCTAAGAGTGGTAGCAGTAGTAGTATAGTAGTAGTGTGGCGTAACGAGATGCGCGCGAGACTCCGTGTATAATGCATGAACTTTTGCTCCGCACGCCGCGGCATTAAGGAGAGGAGCTGTATACGAGCTAGCCCCGTCTGCGTCTCTGTCTGCGTGCGCGCCGTCTAATATAACTTTGCACGCGACGTTCTATGCTCGCCGTCGTTGACGAGAGAGACTCTCGAGGATTACTTTTTAATTATCGTATCACGCGTCGAGCGATTAGTCGCGTCTTTTACGTCTTTTTTTTCTCGATAGGTAAAAAAAAAAAAACAATCGACGCTTTGTCTCAAAAAGTATACGTAGATGAATGCGCGCCTTAGTTGGCTATATATTATCCTTTATGCGAGAGTATCGATCAGCTGCCAATGTGTAGGCATACGGTACGCGCGTATATCGCCGATGTTATATACCTAGGCTATTAGCCATCGAGCCGAGTGGATATTAGAACGCGATGATGAACAACCTTCGAACTATCGAGTGCGCACGCAAATGTAATTTCTCCGATCTGAGCGGAGGAAAAAAAGGAGAAGGAAAGAAAAGACATCCGTTTTGTTACGTACACGTAGTTATAAGCGCAACGGAAAAGTTCACCGCTGCGATGCATTATTTTCCTCTTTTCTCTTTATATAGCCGATCGCGCGAGCTGTCTTTTCTGTCTGTTTCTTTTTCCTTCCCAAAGTGCGCGGCGACGTTTCAAAGGCACGAAATTGCAAAAATTCCGTCTAGATGACGTAGGGCGATAATAATAATAATAATAAAAAAAAAAGGATCTAGATTTGTAGGCCAACTGTGCAGCGGCGCCTCGAGCGTCGAAATGCGTCACAAGCGCGCGAGCAGGAGGACGACTTTATGTATCGCGGGAGTAGAGTAGTACATAATGCAGGAATTATTCATGCCGTGGACTCAAAAACTTGTATACATCCCATCTATCTGTCTTTGGGATCGACGAGTTTAGTTTAGCGACGACCGCCTTTGCCCCGCATCTCGCTCTGCAGTCGTTGCAGCAGCGGCGCGACAAGGCGGCGAATATAATTATTTTCTCTCGGCTTCGTCCGCATCTGGTCTTTGTCTCTGTATACACACACACTTTGCTGCAGTAACTGCACACGCTGCTGCTGCTGCAACACAACTCGGTGTGCAAGCGTAAACTTTTGTGCTCCATTCCAGGTTTCGTTTTTTCTTACTTGTAATATCTCTCATATATATTATATACAAGCAGCTGCGGCGGCGTATATACGTGTGGCAAGCGAATAAGGAGGTACATAACGGTGATTCCAAATCTATTTGCGCTTGGCTAAGCCACGGCTAGTCGTTTCTCTCTCGTTCTTTTTTCGTTGGAGCTCTCATTGCAGACTTTTCACACTTGCTTGGCTTCTTCCTCTTCCTTATAGACGTACTTAAAGACGCGAGCTCGCGTCGCTCTTTTTTCCCCTCTCTATCTCGACTCGGGCTTAGCGAGCATCGTTTCAAAATATTTAATAAATAATAAATGTTGATACGTCGATGCATCGCGGCGGATCGAGCAAATGTGTTTGCTAAATTTTCGCTAGCGCGGATTATCGTGTATGCATGAAAGTACCGTTTTCGTTTTATTATTTTTACAACTCCTTATCGGTAATCATCGTTAATGATTTCATTAGAAGAAAATAACGCCGAGTGCGGCTTTCTCTCTAGCATCTGCAGCTCGGTGGCTGGCAAAGATCTGCATTTGGCACTATTAATATAAAAAAACAGTCGAACAATTATAAATCGAATTGGTGCGTATATATACATACTTAGTCGACCCAATTTCCATTCGATTGTTCGATCGCATTCGTCGGCTCGTTGTCGCGAGTGGGCCGAGTTCATAGTGTGTCTCTCGCTAACGGTCCGTATTAAACGTTGCACACGAAAAGGAGCCAATTTTTATTCGATCGAATTATACAGTTATAATCGTTATAGAGTTAAGAGCTCGGAGTGCACTCCCCGCCGCCTATGTAGCACATATTGCTCGATAAAGACCCTTTACCAACGAGTTTATAATTGCTCGATGCATTATATATAGCTACTACAGGGACGAGCCTTTGAAGTTTGCATCGGTCGCGTGACGTATTCAACAAAGAGAGACGCAACTTATCAGTCGATACGTACGACGAATCGGAAATTCGACGATTAATGTTGCTATATGTACTCGTGTGCGCGCGCGAGGTGAAAGTTTTTTTTCGGATTCTCCGTATTAGAGTGTGAGCTTTCTATAGGCGGCAGTTTCATAACTTGTCCACGCCGCTAAACATCGGCGCGGTGATTTTGTTTACGATACGCGAGGAAGACAGTCGTCGCTTTGTGCTGGAAAATTCTTTTTTCGTTTTTTGCGACTAGAGTCGAGTCGAGGATATAATATACGAGTCGGAGCAGAGCGAGAGAGACGTCGTTGATTATATTCGATTTCTAAGTCCTACATATAATAACGGGGGCCTTTGTGTTAAAGAGAGTCGCGAGGAGGATAACGAATGAAAAGACGAGAGAGAGAGACAATGGAAAATTTGCGAACGCGTCGGGCGTATCGCTCAATTGTGTTGCGCCAATGTGCGCATTGTCAATTTTCGATTGTCATTGGGAGAGAAAAGAAAACGGATGAAAATGTATATAATCCTCGGCGAAACTCAAATTACAGGACAAAAATGAATGAAAAGAGTCGAGAGAGAGATATAAATAGCAGCGGCGAGTCAGCTCGGTCCTGTTGCATACGAGCGCGCGCGGGTTTTCGCATGCTCTCTTCCTCGTGCAGCGGAGGAAGAGAGAGGGGAGATTTCTTTGAAGAATCTGCGAAATACGTGTCTCTCGGCTTTCGTTGCCATTTAAAGGTGCGGAAAGGGCAGCAGCAGCAGCAGCAGCAGCAGCAGCAGCAGCAGCGGCAGCAGCGGCAGCAGTCGAAACTCGTTTGGGTCAGCTCTGTATAGAAAATCAGGAGCTGCCAGCGCTTGTATCAGATTCTGCGACTCCTTGTACACAGGCTGCAGTAAAGTATATACAGCATAAAATTAATCGTCGCTCCGAATCATGGCGATCACTGGCCTTTCCTCTCGTTTTGAAATTAGCAAGTGCACAGCTGGAAAGACGATAAAAGTCTGAAAATGCGATAAAGCGCGATGGATAAAGAAATAATAATATTGCAAGCATCGGCAGCTGCGAACGTGTCGCGCTCTCGAGTATCGAGACAGATACGCGGTATACAGGCATGAGTCATGCCGCGCCGTTTCTCTCACTCTCCTTTATCCACACACACACAAGCTCGCAGCGTTAAAAGTCTGGCCTGGCTGCAAATACGATATGCATTGTTTCGAGTTTCGTCTTTTGTTGCGTGCCTATGTGCGGTTGCATTTATACGTACACGCATAGCACAGCTGCATGCCGAGTACCTATTATAACAGCCACCTCGAACGTCATAACGTGCAAAGTCTCCAACGCGCGATCTAATCGGTTCTGTACGCACGTCCAAATCACTGGAGCAAAAGATCTCGTGGCTCTCCGAGCGCAACCTCGTACAAAATCGATGAGTAAATACAGAGCTCGACTTTTATGCATTTCCTCGTCTATCAATTTATTTCTCCTTCAAAAGCCACTTTATATATAGACAGACGCGAATGCAGCCTGTAATTGTATTCTTAAATGCAAATTCCTCGCGGGCCGCAGCCGCATAATGGCGCGCATAATACGAGCTCGAGTCCGGTGCTCGAATTTCTCCTTCGACCGAGCCCACACGAACGGATCGAATCGCCGCTCGTCGACTTTATGAAAATTCGCAGCTCGCTCGAGTTTAATTCGTCTTGAATTATCGAGTGAGTGATCGATCGTCGCATGCAAATGCACACATAAATACATACATACATACATACGTATATGTCATAAATGCACATATTATTAGCATAGCATGAGGCCGAGAGATGATGTTGTTGACCCGCCGGAGAGGTGCCAAGCGTACGTATACATAGAATGTAATGTATTCGCCGAGGTGCACTCCGCGTCGTGCGATATGATTTCGAGGTCAAGTGTCGCATGTATCAGGACAGAGCCACTTTTCCTTAGATAAGTAAAAAAAGAAAAGGCGAAATGAAAATAAATATATACGGAAGCAGGAGATTTCGTAACGCCGCGATAAGTTTTTTTTGTTGTTGTTGTTGCTCGAGGCACGAGAAATTGTTGTCCGTAAGACGCTGATTGCAGCAGGCGCACGTGATGGGGAACTGTCGTGCGACTTTTCGCGACGGGAAACAATCGCGTTTCCGCAGCCGGATGAAGATGTCTCTCTATCTGTCTCTCTCTCTACTCCAGCGCTGTTACGACAAACGCGGCCCGCGCGAGGCATCGGGAAAGAGAGTTGCGCGCCGGGTGAGTAGTTCGGCTATAAAGCGAAAGAGCCGCGCTTCGAAAAGTTGCCGATCTGATAAGGATCTGATAAGGTCCGCACTTGAAAACCGATTTGCTGCTCGAGTAGCTTCGATTAAATTCATCTCGAGGCAAATAAAAAGAAGAAGAAGAAAAAGAGACGAAGCTCGGCCGACTCGATTCGGAATGAAAAATTAAGATTTTCGAATAATACAAAGAAACTCGTTCTACCGCTCATTACACGGACAATGCAGGCGCGCGCGCGCGTGTGCATTTGGAGACACGTTGACCTTAACTTCAAGGCCCGCAGCGGTGAACACATACGTGTATACATGTATAATACAGCTCGCGCATGCAGATGCAGAGAGATGCACGATGCAGCCAGTTCAACGTGTATGCGCGTGTCTAGCCGCTCCTTTCCCTTTTTTATAATCGCTCGCAACTCGCGCGTATTTCGCAGGTCTCTTTATAATAAAATCGTGCTCACGCTTGCCTCGAAAATAGAGAACGTGGAGATAATTCGAGCGAGTGAGCGAGTACACACAGAGTGCGGCGGTATGGAGAAGCGCGTGTAATATACAGTGAGAGGCTGCGAAATTGCATTGCAGCTTCGATCCGCTCGCGGCACGCACACACGCTCATTTACTTACGGCACAAGGATCGACTTTCTACTCGAAGATTTTCCACGTATTTTCTTTGACAATCGAGCGGCTGTTGCGTAAAGCCGAGATAGAGAGAAAGAGCCTCTCAAGAGCAGCAGCAGCAGCAGAGAGAGGAGGATTTTCACCGCGGCGGATCAAGAGTGAACTTTGAACGGATGATTATAATGGATGCGTTGTTCAGCACGAGAAGCGCAAAGACGATGCAGAATTTTGTGCATCGCTCTCTCTCTCTCGAAGAGCCGCTGTTGTTCACAGGGATCGGAATCAATTTTCTTCGCGAGAACGAGAATGCACAATAAATAATCCAGCGCGTAGTACGGCAGCCCATGCAGCAATGAAAACACGTGGAAATTGTGCGCGTATCTTTGTTGACTCTAGCTCGGCTCGCGCGTGCACAACGTAATGTATGCGAGCTTATATTGGTGGGACCATTGCACGTCTGCAGTATACGAGATGCATGTAATATGGGTGGCTCCGAGCGGTGTACTAGCTATTTTTCTCACATACTCACGCTATACGGGGATCTAGGTGCGAGTCGAGCATTATGTAGGTACGCGCGACAACGATGCTTATTATAGGATTATGCGTCACTGTACGATGTCTGTGCAGGTATATGGTAAGCGGCGATGATGCCTATATGTATATGCGCAGACACCGAGTGCAATTGCTGTGCGGGGCTAGTCGAGCGCTATCAAGTGTATACGCGAGAGGACAATGACTTGACAATCAGTCGTCGGAAAATTTTCAATATTTCAACTTTTTTAATTAAAAAATACTCGGAGCTCATTTTATAATTTTATTAATTATTTTATTAATTAATTATTTATTATTTTAATTATTTTAATTATTAACTCATTATTTTATTAATCAGAGCTCATTTTATAATTTTATTAATTATTTTATTAAATTTATTGATTCATTTTAGAAATTTATTATATAGAATTCCATAACAAAAATGTATTATCATTATAAAATGAATGACGAACATGAATATTTCCAAGTAATGCCGACGCGAGTTTCTCACAGCTGGCAAGTGCACGAGGCACAAATTTTTGTTCGACTCGACGAACGGTTCGCGGCGATCGTACGGCAGTCGGCGACTGGCCGGCCGCGACAACGGAACGATGCTCCTTCCTCGGAAGAATCCTCTCGCCAGCTTCTCGCACAGATGATCGACGCAAGCCCGAGCCGACTCTCTGGGAAGCATCCGCAATTTTCTCGAGCGCCCGAGCACGCAGTAGTCCGAAAATGAAACCAGTTTTTCCGCCTCCTCGAACGGCAACTGGATCAGATCGTGGAGCGACAGGCTCGAATTTATCGTGATTTTTTTCGCCTGGCTCGACAGCTTTTCGTCTCTGCGCAAGAGTTCGACGACGTTCACCGCCGAGCTCTCGAACAGTTCGTACCTGGCGAACAATTTCATGATGGTCCTGGCGTGGCTTTGGCGCAGATGGTATCCTCTTTTCGCGAGCCGTTCGGCAATGGCCATGAGGCCAGATGCTAATCTCAATTTAAAATTGATATCGCGACGGCGCGCTTCGAATGCCGCGATGAAATAAGTCGCGCTGGGAAACGCGAATCCAGACAGATTGGCACCGTGATCCACGAGTGCATCGATCGCATCGGGCAAGAGATTTTTCACAGCCAATTCGAGCGGTGTGCATCCCCACTTGTCTCGTGCATTGACCTGCACTTTCTGCTGGATGTCGTCGTTGATTTTGAAGAACATCGTCGCCAAATCATCATCGTCTTTTTTTAAGCAAATATGCAGAGGTCTCTCTCCGACCTTGTTTGCCAGGTTCGAATCGGCTCCTCTTCTCAACAGCAACTCGGCTACATTTTTGTTTTCCCGCTCCAGAGCCAAGTGCAACGGTGTGTTACCCGACACGTCTCGGGCATTTACGTGCACTGTCTGCTGGATGTCGTCGATTGTCTTGAAGAACAGATTCATCGAGTCATTGCTGTATTTTTTCTGGCAAATTATGTGCAGAGCTGTCGATTTCTCCTCGTTGGCTATATCAGGATCGGCCCCATTCTCCAGCAAAACTTTGACCAAGTTTCTGTGATTGTAGAGCAAAGCCGAATGCAGTGGGGTGTTGCCACGATTATCCTGGGCGTTGACTCGCACCGGCTGATATCTGTCGTTGCAGTTCTTGAATAGCATCTCCGCCAAGACGTGACTACGATAATATTTGCAAACGACGTGGAGAGCTGTCGATCCTTTGGCGTTGGCCGAATTCGGATCGGCGCCGTTTTTCAGCAGTGATTCGATCAAATTCGTGCGGTTGTAACGCAAAGCAAAGTGTAAGGGACTGTAACCATAATTGTCCTGAATATTGACCTGCACCAGCTGATTGGCTTGCTTGCTTATCTCGAATAGCATCTCCAGCAAGTCTACATCGTTGCCTCTCTTGCAAACAATGTGAAGAGCTGTCCGACCCTTATTATTGGCCAAATTTGGATTGGCCCCGTTCCTTAGCAGTAGCTCGATCAAGCTTGTGCGATTATGACGCAGAGCCAAGTGCAATGGACTATTGCCATTATTGTCCTGGGCATTGATTAGCACCGGCTGAAAATTATCCTTGCCGAGCCGGATCAACAAGTTTACCAAATCAAGAGCGTCGTAATTGCTCTTGCAAATAATATGCAGAGGTGTTGCTCCCTGGACATTGGCTACACGAGGATCTGCGCCGTGTCTGAGCAATAATTCGGCCGTATTGCTGCTGCCGTAGAGCAGGGCCAAGTGCAAGGGTGTGTCACCCCTCCTGTCTCGAGCGTCGACGTCCACCAGCCGATACTCCTCCTCGCAGATCTTCAATAGCATCTCCGCCGAAGCGTAATCGTCGGATCTCATGCAACAGATGTGCAGAGGGCTGTGTCCCTCCCGGTTGGCCAAGTTCGGATCGGCGCCGTTTCTCAGCAAGCCTTGGACCAGTTTGCGGTGATTGCAGGAGAGAGCCCACTGCAGCGGCGTCCAGCCCAGCTCGTCCTGAGCGTCGATGTGCAACGGCTGCTTCTTCGCGTGGCTGCACTCCACCAACATCTTCACCAGACGTTCGAAGTCGTATAGCTGGCAAATGGCGTGCAGAGGCGTCATTCTATTCGCATTGGGTATGTTCGGATTGGCACCCATATCCAGCAGAAATATAAACAGGTGCACGTTTGCGTAATCAACAGCACAGTACAGCGGTGTCCGACCCCAATTGTCTTGGGCGTCTATCTGTATCGGCCGATACTTATCGTTACAGAGCTCGAATAAAATCTGCGCTATGTCACTTTCGGGGCTGTACCTGCAAACGATGTGTAGGGGAGTAATTCCCATCTTGTTTGCTATATTGGGATTGGCGTCATTTCTCAGCAGCAGTTCGGCCACCTTTATGTCGTTGGACCTCAGAGCCAAGTGCAGCGGTGAATCGCCTGTATCTTGCACGAGGCAATTGGCATCTCGATTGCGCTTGAGGAACTTCTCGACGTATTCGTAGCATCCTTTTTTACAGGCCGTGTGAAAATGAGCGATGTCTATCATTTGGTTTTCTTGGTTAAGATGAATCACGTGATCGTTGTTTTCTTCTCTCTCTTCGCGATTGATATCGACATTACGAGCGGATTCGTTGTCGCGCGGAACAGACATTTTGCACCCTTATACACAAAAACACACATTCGTTTATAATCAAAAATATTATTCACTTTAATCACGATAAATATTATTCACTTGCTGAAGTAGATACAATCTTTTTCCAATGTATACACTACGGCGTAGTTACGGGTATTGAATGTACGTTCACTTTGATTCATTAATACGTGGACGATGCTATTTCATTTGTGGAACTCGTAAGTCGAGCGTAGACGGAGCTATTTCTGTATCGAGCATGCGCGGCAATGATGAAAATAGCAGTACAGTCCCACGGCTAGGCACAAGCAGCGGCCTTACTTCGCTGGATTTAGGCTTTGATTAATTGTTATCGAGTTGAGGGTCCTTCCATTGGATACTGACTGAACGGTTGGTCGCAGTGCATACAAGTGAGTTATCCTTCCAAATACCATTCAACTGAAAAATTGTATTCGTCTCTCGATTCGATAGTAATACGGGCGTGTCGTTTGACGCACACCAAAACGTGTAACAGTGCGAGAAAGAGACAGAGATGTACGAAGCAACAGACACGTTGTAAACTTTCACTTATGTTGGATTCAGCGTGCTTCGAGCGTAAGATCTCCGAATTGCCTTTTATTTTTGTTGACTTGAAGGTATGTACGCTTAATTTAAAAAATTTTCAGAGTTGTTAGAAATGGTTTCAAATAAAGTCTAAAAAAATGTAATTATTGCCTCTATAAAACATACGAGTATAGGTTGACTTTGATTCTGTGCAGTGGAACGCCGGAATATCCTATGCTTATGCGTGTTCCACCATTCAACTTAGTGTACGTTAATGCGTTCACGAGTGCGCTCGCGCGTGACATTTAATGAAACGGGCGCAAAAAAAAAGAGTCGATTCGCGGGTGTCGACGTTGGCCAACGCGCGGCTCAGCTCTTACTGAAGCGCGACTCGACGCTGTATAATACCAAAAAAAAGTCAATCACACGTATGTTATACGTGTCGAAATAATACTTGCGGCAGCTCAGCTGCGGCGATCGCGCGCGTGTACAGTTGTACACATTTAAGTACGCTGATTTTGGCAGTCTCGGAGTTGCGCAGCAGTCGTCCAGCCGATCGTCGAAGTGCTCCGATTTAGGCCTCGCGATCGCGCGAGGCGATTTTCGTACAACGTCTGTGATACATAGGCCGTTGATTATTTTTCCAGTCTCGAGTGCTAGCATATACACCCATAAGTACTGCAGCGCTAGCAGAGTTGCTCGCAGAAAAGCAAACTTTTACAAACGAGCGAGAACGCGTGAGAAAAAGCTAATGAACGTTGCAGCGATTTCATACGCGGCGCAGGGTCAATCGAGCTTCCAATGCTGTTGCCGCTGCAGATCTATACACACGTATATATACACGCTGATCGATCAACGGTTTTCTCTTTATACAAACTAACCAGTAGCACTGCTGCAGCTCGCAATGATAATATTAATAATTCCCCAGCGGCAGCGGCAGGATCCTATTAACCTACATGTTATGCGCTCATGCGCGCGCGAGAGAGAGAGAGACAGAGAGAGATACGTAAAGACAGAGGCTGAGGTTACGAGAACGTCTCTCGTGTGCATAGAGCAATCAGCGAACAAACTTATAATTTATTCATTAAATTCCAAATAATAAAGCGAATCTCTCGCGAACATATGTGTGAGACACAACAATGAGGGAATTCATGGCCGCGATGTGCTCCGTTACTTGTTGTCGCGCTTTGACGCATTCAATCTAAAAGCAAGAAAGACACAAAAGATTAGAATGAGAAAAGCCGCGCGAGTATACGTAAGCGCAAGGAGAAAGAACAGCTATACCATACTATTCGTGCCAGATTTCGACACGCGAATATGACTCACGCTCGTCGAAGTTCAGAGGAAATTCGACGAGCTTAGACGACGAGGGTGGCGAGGACTCGATGATCCTCGTCTTTCCCGCGCGATCGCGAGTCTTATTACAATACGGAGAAATGCTCGCGAGCCGCTGACGACTGCAAACGAGCTCAAGAGTGCATGATCGATTTTTCAGCTCGCCGTATTATTATAGTATAAAATTTCGCGAAATCGCTCGCGTATCGATCGTGCGAACGTCTCGGAATTCGGCACACGTTTTTAACTATAGATAAGCCAGACAAAACGCTTATTAGCTTCGTTTTTCCAAAAAATGAGGTCGTCGTCGTCCAAGACTTGGATGTATTATATTATATACCTGCACAAGGCAAAAGTGTACGGCGAGGCGTGAAAAGTGATTTTTTCGTCACGCGCCTCGGCTTATTATCGTCGTCGTCATCATCGTGGTCCAACAGATGCGAATTATATAGACACACTGGCTGGCTATATAGAGTCGGATAGATGTATAGACGGGCTTATGCGCGGCGGCATAGAAACGGGGCCGCGAGAGCTAGCCGAGCCGAGCCGAGCCGAGCGAGAGAATAAAAAACAAACGCCTTGGAAACTAGGTAAAATCGATGAAAAGGCGACGCGGCGCAAGGGCCACGTATACACACAACTCGATAACTCTCCACTCTTGTATAAAATAGACACACATATACACGTCGCATTGTGTATTCGCACGCTTCACCGTGGCATATATATATATTCGATATGTACCACGTTGCCGCGGCCCGAACTCGCGAGTCGCGTTGACGTTTGCACGAGTGTGCGACACGATGCTACTGCTTCTGCTGCTGCCAGCTCTATACATCCCATTTGCCTCTCCGTATAACGTGTGTACATTCGTGTGTGCCTCGTCCGCAGTCGTACACGTGGTCGTGGTCGTGGCCAAACGTCATGTGTGTGATTTTTTCTCTCTCTCTAATTATTCAAATTAACACGCGTTGAATATTGCTCCGTTGTAGATTTTCGACGTGGCTCGTTCGCTCGTGCAAGCATCGACACGTTTTTCTTATTTCACCGTCGAATCAGTCGCTTAATCGCGACGACCGCAACGTATTTTTTTAAATAAAAATTATACGCTGCACTTTAATTTTTGCGCTGTGCTCACAAATGCATATAACGCTCGCGCGGACGTGCACACAACAAAAATGGAACCTTCGAGCGCGCATCGTGACCTAAATACCACCTATCAACGAGTCGTTATTTTCTTCTTCTTCTTCTCAGTTTTTTTTTTATTTCGTTGACGCCTGCAGAAATATAACATCGATAGCTCTGTGGCGACTGTTGCTCTCGTATAGAAAATGTATATCGCTCTCGTGTATCGCAACGATGCTGCATTCGAGTGACGTCATCCGTAGCGAAATTTATCATTGCAAATGACAAACACACGCTGTTTGGCTATGAATTTTTCTCCCTCGGGAGTTTCATTTTCATTGTTTATAAGCCAGAGCGGGAATAATGATCGATTCATTTATTATTATCTAAATCCGGTCGCGTGAATCGATAAAAAAAACTCTTCATTGAAATTAAACTACCATCCGGTTTGCATCTAGTGCACTGATAGGCATACGCGCATGTCACGTAACGTGTGTGTAGCTCCGATAAAAAAAAATAAACAAATACCCTTGGAAAATATCGTGATTAGGTCAGTCTGCATCGCGCTCGTATATGCATAACTGCGAATCGCACGTTGCAGCATGGAACTCGTGCACATGCAGTTTATAGCGAGACTCGGTTTTTTTTGCACGTCACAGCGATATGTCTGAAATTATCACCGAAGCCAGACAATTTTCGTTCTCGTCGATAGATTCACTTGATCGCGTGAAATTCGATCCTCGATATATGCAACGCGAAAAAAGAGATTTACAGCGCCCGTGCCAATACACGTTTGTGCACTGGGAACGGTGGCAGATGCATGCGAGCAAAGGAAAAGGCCGAAGGCACACACCGTCGTGTTTGCAACAGCCAGCTTTCAAAAGGCTGTCTCAAGATGGCGGTGATCCGTTTCTATGCTCGCACACGTACACGTGCGAAACGCGCAAAATTATTGGCCAGGTTTTGCGGACTGCTATTGTGCCACACGGCTTCTTTAAAATCGCATTTCTATTCGCAGTTTTTAATGAATTGAAATTCGAGCGAACGAGGAGAAAAAGATTAACTTCACAGCTGTACATACAAACGAACGCCTAATGCTATTTTTCATTGTTTTTGAGTACTCGAGACTAAAATCAATCATTGAAGCATTTCTTAATATGCTGAAAGCAAACTACTGAAAACGATCCTGTTCTTTTGAACAACAGTTATAATGTTTGGCAGATACTTAGTCACATAAATAGTTGTCACTTGTTATCAAGGTAATGGAAAGCTTATAATGTAGCTAATAAGCAAGTAAGCTACTTGTCCCTCATTCATAAGAAAATTGTGTGCAAGCAGTAAACTTTTTTATAGATATGATTTGATAATGATATGAATTATGTGAGGTGGTCAATTGATATTTAAGTTTTCAGTAAGTCTAGCTTTAAGGTTCAAATTGAAGGTAATAAATACTGTCCTAGAAAAAAATCTAACCCCCTGGACTTTGTTAATAACATTCTCACAATAATACTATAAAGAAGAATTAATATTAGTAAAAATAAATGAAAGGATGGATGAAAGGTTATAATAAAATATAACAAGTGTAAATGTTTAATGTATAGTTGTCTGCTATTTAAATGAAAAATTTAATGTTTTAAAAGGAATAGGGGGAATGTGTGAAGGGACGTATAAACAAGTTCTTTTTAAATTTTTTCGTCCCCATCTTTCTATCAAGTCAATGAACCCTCAAAAGACACTGAGCAGTAGCAATGCTAGATCAACATACAACTAAGATATTACTATCTCAACTGGAAAACAATGTATATCTACAATAAGTCAAAACAAATAGCGTTGGATTATAAAGACATGACGCTGATTTTATAATATTAAAAAGCAATTTATAAACTTTAAATAGAACTGCAAAACCAGTCGAAAGTTTGACGATAAAGGCAGCTACATTTCAGATTTCAAGTGTAAAAATGAAAAGCTGTTAAATACCTCACGATGACGCGTCTCTTCATCGGTCTCCATGTTGATCATTATTATGATCCTGTTGTTATTGTTACTCGAGTAACTTCTCTTTGGCTCGATACAGCAATGTATACAGGTTTACAAATGCTCCGAGATATAACGCACTTGTCAAAGAAGTTCACCAGACACACTCGAAGCGTCCCAGCTTTGATGCACGCAGCTAGGAGACACACGACCGTGGCTCGATGATAAGCAACTCTCTTGCAGTGTGACCAGTGCAAATTCTCCGATCACAAGCGCGAAACTCACAAATTACAATAATATATATGTATCGCGCACTGAATCGCACCGAGATAGATACGAAGCCCGAGAGCCAGCACAACTCAGCAGCACCCTACACTAACACAGTCACGTCACACACTTTGGCTCTCTGCGTATTTATATATAGCTACCTATATTGGAAGTCGGAATTGGCGAGAGCTGTATAGGAGAGAGAGAGATAGAGAGACGGAGAGAGCTCCGTGCAAAACTCAACTGCTTTTTAACTCTCGACGAGGCAGGTTATGTACGCAGAAAATATTTGCAACTTGTCGCTGCTGCGCTCGGATGCTGCTGTGGCAGGCGCTATTTTCCGCAGCTTCGAGGCATCAATCGCGATGCTCCGATTATATTGTGCTGTGCGTCAGTTAAAATTCAACAACGGTCGACGGTAGCGACGACGAACAAGTCCAAGAGATTACATCGATCATGCCGAACAAATACACACACACAAACACGTAGGGTAGGAGGGCGAGAAACGAGAATGTGTGTTCAGTACTCCGAATTACTGCCAACGAGTCGCGAGTCGGGCGATTTGTATCAATCGGTACGCCTATATATTTGCTCTATACTCGATGGCTGAGTCGGGACTGAGCCCATCCAACGACTTGTGTGCGCGCTGCTACGACTACGACGATACGTTGTTGGCCGCAGAGGCGCGAGTCATCGTAGCTGCTGCTCTGGTGGCTGCATCGAGTGCTGCTCGCAGCGCGGCAGGCTCGACTTTGCTGCTGCTGCTGCTGCTCTCCCCTCTCCGTCATCATCCAGCGGAGCGACGCCTCGGAGCGAGGGAAAGGTTTCGCGCAGTGCCACACCGTCGCGGCACCGACAGCACGGAGCAGAAAATATAAAAGTAGCGAGCCACGAATATAATTCGCATCGACGTGAATAGCTCCGTGTGCTCGTTGCAGCTGCGAATCGTGACGCGGCCCGAGTAGCGATTTGCGGACGCGGTGCATGCACGCGCGCGCGGACCTCGTCGAGTTCTGCTTTATCGATTCTACACTTTGCGAGAGGGCGATTCAAATTTTTTCGAAATTTAAACATTCCATCTTTTGGAAGGATCGAACAAAGGATAAGAGAGAATTACGTTGACGTAATTACAAAAACTGTGAGCTTTGATTCTACGGTAAGGAACTAATGCGGTACTGTCCAACTGTTAACGAGAACAGCATATTTAACTTCTTTTTTCGATATTTTAATTTTTGAATCTGACAAATTTTAGGAGCCGAGATTTTATTTGAATCTCATCGTCTAAATAAAGCATTCGAATTTTAATACCAAACTACCATCTACCAATCAAATCGCGAATAAAACGCTGACAACATGGTGGCGCTCAAAGATGGGGATGGATTTATGAATTTACCATTTATATACATACTATTTATATACGCTAGTATTACTATTTATATCCGTACAAATTTTACTATTTATACACGTTCTATAATTTTAAGAAAATTTCAACCGGAAACGCGTGATTTTTTCGCATGCGCGAAGCGTTGACTCTGTCTCGAGTGCAGTGGTTGATTCTTTCTCTCTCGATGCACTGCGCAGTCTGCCCCTCTGCGTCCAATGTCCATTCTCTCTCATATGTATATATACCAGTTCGCACATACTATACCCGTCAGCGCAAAAAATCGCGTCGTTGCCACATTTCGCGCGAGCTTCGCCGCATGAGCTTGCAGCGAGGGACTTTTAAATTTTTTATCGCGCCAGTTTATTATTGCACTCGCTGCGCCAGCTTCACGCGCGGGCAGAGCAAAATTTATTGATGCCAATCGACGAGACTCGATAACTGGATACCTAATTATAGCTCCATTCGCACTCTTATCGAGCCAAACTTTTCAGAATTTTCCAATTCGGGATCGACTCGATTGTCAAAAACGTGATTAAAGGCCTTCTTCTCCAATCGAACTACACAAATATTTAAATGGTTGCATTCCATTACATCGGTACGAAGGGTAGTTGAATAAAAAAAAACATCTTTTATAGTTAAATTTTCGATATATTTTTCAAGCAATATATCGAATCGTTGTCAGTTTTAGTCTTTTTCTTTTTTTTATACAAAATAGTTGAGTGCATAATAAAAAAAAAAAAAAGAAAAATTAAAATAATTACAAATATGTACAAGAGTGTAGCACCAGAGATGAAGTTTTAGGTGCTAATTTTTTTTTGATAAACCTTATCACGTCCATCGACTCAGTTCTATTCTTGTTGTTTTCATTTCTTTTGGTTCAATTTTCTTCAGTGATATATAAGGTTTGTGACAAACTAAACAGTCCAATGGTGGATAATAATGGCGGTAACATAAAAAGGTCATTGCCAAACCAATTAATGAACCCGTTAAAACATCTGCAAAAATATGTTATTTTAATTTATTGAAAACAATTAATGTTATTTAATATAACATTAAAGTAATTGATAGTACCTTGCCAGTGATGGTGATAGTCACAGGTACGGCTTATAGCTATTGTAAGAGCAATTCCCAGTGGAAATAAAAAAAGAAACAATTTCCATGACTGTCCCTTCCCATTCCAACTAAAGGTATGGAGCTTTCCAGCTACGTACAGTGCCACAAAACCAAATCCTGAAAAGGCCACTGAAATATTTAAATAAAAGTTATTGCTCAGCACAAAATACAATCTATCCAAACTAGCTAGACATCAATTAACTAAAACTAATAAACTCACAGGAGGCATGACCACTGGGGAAAGACTTTTTCCCATCTCTTATAGCTACAGGATCACCCGTGCATTCAAAATCAAAATTGACATTGCCATCTGGGAAACATCTATAGAAGAAATCTGGTCTAGGCCTACCTACAATTTTATAATAAAATTACAAACTAATTGCTACAAAATACATTAAAATAAATAAAATTGACTAATGTCTAAGAAAAAAAAGTCTTACCAACAATTATTTTTAATATATTAGTCACTACTCCAGTAAAACCTAAGGATAACGTATAGGAATAAACAGCCTGAGAAAAGTCGTTTTTTTCTTTTTGAATATAAAAAACCAGTGATATGACTATCAATGGCACTAGTATAATTGCTACCTGTAAAGCAACAACGTTCGGAAATTCAGCATATTATCTATAATTACGTTAAATGAATCGAAACTACTGTTCGAAGGACATTGAGTGGTACGCACGGTACGCTTACATACCCATAATACTGACGTAGTCACGTATGAATCTACTCTGGGATTTTTGTAAAGCCACAGCTCGTTCTCGTGAATCTTTCTCGTGAAGGGCTCCATGTTTTCCAGCTCTCTTTAATCGTATCGAGTGGAAAAAGAAAAAAATAACAAGTCAATTTAATTATAAAAAAGCACCAAGTACAATTTAATTTTAAATAAAGTAATTAATGAATAAAGTAAAGGCGATGAAAAAGTCAATGGAAGAAAATGGAAAAGATTTCGATCTATATTTAAACGATCAAAAAAAAGTGAGATCTATATTTAAAATAATTTGCGCAAACGGTGTTTGATCGATATTCGCTCGAGCAAGACTATAGAGCTCGAGGTAGCTACATAAATACAAGTAAATGTATATCACTCACATGTTAACGATCGCCAGGAGAACACGGAAGAAGACCTCCACGATCATGACTGTCTCGAGGATCGGCTGCTCGTAACAATAGTAATGATTGGGGCTCGTAGCGCCGCGCTGACTGCCGCTGCCGCCTGGGCCCTGCTGCTGCTGTTGCTGCGAGGAGAGCAGCAACTGTCTGTCGCTCGACGCCGAGTGATGAGCCGACGAGGGCGAATTGGCGCGCGAAGCCGAAGCAGAAGACGCGCCGCTGCCGAGCGTCTGGTAGTTGCTCATGGAGTTGCTGCTCAGCCGACTGGTGCTGCTGCTGCGCTGCTGGGCCCAGTCGTGATGGTGGTGATAGGAGGAGGCCGGATGATGATGATGATCGATGGTCGCGGTGCGGCTGCGGGCTGGCGGCGGCGGTGGCGGACGATCATCTCGCCAGACCTTGGTGTAAATGCCGCTGCCGTTGTTGGACTGCTGCTGCTGTTGCTGCTGTTGGCTCTGCATCGAGACTCTTCTTTTGCGCTGGGAACTCGTCGCGACGATTCGACACTAGTGCTGCTAGTGGTGCTGCTGCCGTTGATGTCTGATCCTGGGTAATTGGTAGCGAGTCACCGCGGCACATGACAAGTCATCCCAAGGCGGCTTCGAGCGTACCCCTCTTATCCCCGTGATTCGTAGACTCGTACTGGCGAGAGCGAGCGAGCTTGCGAGGAGCAGTGCAGTGCAGTGGCAGTCGCGCTCGCCTCGGGCGGCCGTGAGCTTGACGTAGGCTGCGTCACGACCTGCTACGCTTCGAGGCTCTACTGCGCAGCTGGATTATCGATGTGTTGTTGTTATGCACTTGTACTACTTGCGGCCCGCGCGCGCACCGCTGCAGCGACAGAGTCCAGAGAGCAGAGAGACTAGGCCAACCGCTGCACTGCGAGCGCTCTAATGCTCCAGTGCTACTGCCATCGCGCGGAGGCACTCCCGCGTAATGATCCACTGGAATATCTATCCTATATGATTCCAGTCGATGATCGCGGGGCATGGCTCGGCAACGACCGAAAAAAAATCGAATCTATAATTGCGCGCGAGTATCGAAACGAGTCCAGCCGATAATAATACGGACTTGGGTGAAACGTCACCCTACTTTGGCCAATTTCTTCGCAATCGATGATCGTAATGGGCCACGACGAACAAACAACGTACGCTCGAGTCCGCTGCAGGAGTCTCGTGCACTCGAGCGCGAGTACATTTTTATCGATCCCCCTCCTGCTGCTGCTGCTGCAAGTCCATGCGAACCGACCTGACTTGCCCCGTGCTTGCGCGTACACACTTTGAGCTACATATATAATATCGTATACGTGCACCTGCAGCTATGACAAAAAGCTCCGCAGCGCCATCCAGGTGTGTGCAGTGCAGGCCGTCGTTCGCTCGAGACACCTGCCATTCGACGGCCCGTCGAACCTTATTCGTGCGAAATTTCGAACCCTAAATAGACTCGTGCATCGACGCGTAAGTCGATGATGCGTCGAAATGTTTGGGTTGCGCGCGACATAACATATTGCAACTCGTATTAATTTTCAAGCTGACCGATGCATACTTGATTCGAGCTGTTGTACATGCCTCAAACAAAGCAATAAACCGCCAAACTTGCGAGTACTCGATCGTCCGTCAGGCAAATAAGCTCTCTATCTTTCAAAGCGGCGGCGGCTGCGGACTCGGGTCGAAAACGAAATTCGCGCTGCGCGCCATTCCTCGCAAGTTCGGAGTTACGGACGCACGTTTGGCAACGTCGTTCCAACGACGAACGACTCGATCGGCTTTGCATATAGCGTGTAACATCCCCTCTTCGAATCGAACTGTTGTTTTTTTTTTCTTTTTTACGTTATTTATATTTAGCAATAAGAGCGAGACACGAGGGCACTCCTCCTCTACCTCCTCCTCCACCTCCCAAAGCAACGACTCGTCTGACAAGTCGCGAGGATGACTAGTGGCTATTTATCGCCAAGCCATTGTAAAACTAGCCTCAGTCGTGGTTTTCGCTTGCGCCAGCAGTTGCTATATATACGAGCGAACAGTAAGCACAGCTGCATTTAAATATCCACTGTACGGAGACGCGCGCTTTGCTAATACACATCAGTCATTGGCCGTTGCACGTCGGCATTGAGGACATTTCTATATTTTTCTATAATAAGAAAAACAAGTCTCGGCTATAGTCGAGCCAGTCTCGTGCTACCGTCATAGCGTTTAGACATCGCTTCAAATCGTGTCAAATGGCGGCGCAGGAAGATTCGAGCGGTGTTCGCAAGAGCGGATCCGAGTCGGCGGCAGCGGCGGCGGCGCGTGTCGTTGCCGCGGCGAACAACTCGACACAGCAGCAGCAGCAGCAGCGAAGATCATCTTCGGCCAGCAGTCGGGTCTCGCGACCGTCGCCCCTAAAGAACGCGAGTGGTAGTGGTAGTGTTGCGATAACGTCGGCGCTGCCGCCGCGTGTGCCACCGCTCATCAACGACGACGACGACGACGACGAAGAAGCTGCCTTCGCTGGCTTTCCTGCCCTCGAAGTCGAACTCGCTCGCAGTGGTGAAATGATCGCTGCAGCTATCGATAACGTTGCGAGGTTCGTTTACGAGCATGATGTCGTAGAGTTTATCAACAACGAGCTTGATCGCGAGTCTGCCACTGTGCGTCCTCGTGCACGTGTTTGCAATCCCCGGTCGCGCTGTCGCTACTCCCTGTCTCAATCAATCGTTCTGATTACGACCAAATGTGCCGGTCGATTCAAATCTTGCACAAAATTACCTAATTTAAAAATGCTTACAGAACAATGATCGTCTTTTTCAATTGCTTATAACGATTGTAAATTTATAAAGAAATTTGAATGAATTGTTAATTTTGCAATCATTTTTCTGCGCCAAAGACGTGCTTGTCAAATGTTATGACGCAAAAAGATTTAAACGACCGCGAGAATTTACCCTAGAGGTTATTTTGATACTAGTTTATTTCTTCCAGATCAAAGTGTTTACCAAAAATTTGACAACCACCGGATTCAACAGCAAAATCTGGGAAAGAAAATAATACATCCCAAATGCTGTTGAATAACACATCTTCGACTACTTCTTCTTCTCCTTCAGTTAGTACTGTCAAGCCAAGCATGCCAAGCCCAAATAGTGTAATGCCAGAGGAAACTGGCAATAATTTTTTAAATTATCTTCGTGATCTAGCTGGTACTCTGGAACTCGAACCTCATCCAAGTATCAAAGACCATTGTTATGCTAGACCATATAATTGGAAACCCGATCATGCATTTGTTAAGCCTGTTAAAAAATTATTTTTTCCAAAGACTGAAGTGATATCTAAGTGAGTATTTTGACTATTGATTTTTCTAGCTTTATTGATGTGTATTCATTTTGTTACTTATTTCCTTATTTTAGAAAAAAAGGAGATGAAGATATTATTGACGTTGTTGGTGATTTTGAAGAAAAAACTCCACCTCCATTTGATACTTCCAATGTGTATCAAACAATGGATGAATTTGCAAGAGTTGCAAAATTTGTCAGACCAGAAGAAACTGAAGATTGGGAAGATAAAATAGATAAAACTGGCTGGGCACCACTTGAAATGCGAATATTTTCACGAATTGTAAGAATACTAAATTCTGAACGATTAACAAGATTAGCCAAAGCAAATGACCCTTATGAACCCATTATACGAAGAGCATCCATTGATAATACAGCCAAAAAATTTAGGGAAACTATGGCATCAGCAGCTTGGGATATGAAAATAGCACAATGGCTCCATAGTTTACTGTATGATCATTTACCACAGAGTTATTTGGCTATTTATTTAGATATCCTGCAAAGCTTAAGACAAAAAATTCCTACACTTATTGATAAAATGATCAATACCCAACCAAGTTTAAATTCTAAGGGAAGCACTGTAACATGGGATACATTAGGACCTCTTCTAAAAAAGTCTTGGGACCCTATAACACCTGTATTAAATGCTAACAAACCAGTAAGTTAGAGTGAGAAATTTCTTCAAAAAAATACAGTAAATATAGTAATGTGCTCAATTAAAATTTGTAATAAACTTTTTTTTTGTTCTAGAAAAAGTTACCTGAAAATCCAATTTTCATTGTTGTTCCTAGTGGAAGTCCCACTACTCTTTCATCAAGACATAATAAGTGGATTAGTCAATTGGGAAATTTAGCCAATGTTGTTACAGTTAACTCATATCAACCACTCGCTGCTAACAAAGTTTCAGTCATGATTGGTCTGGAACAATTGGTTCAAGCTACTCGATTAAAAATTCAGGAAGTTAAGGTGGGTCAGCCTGGAAGACCTATAGTATTAATTGGATTTAATACAGGAGCAGCTTTAGCTTGTCAGGTATGTGAAAAAATAGAAAAATGTAAAATTTATGTATGTCATTAAGATTTCCATTATGTCACAGTTATTAAAATCATGTATAAATTAAGTCCTAGTAATAGTCACTAGTACTAATTAATGATAATAAAAATATCATTTGAATTCTTTTTTAGGTCGCACTGTTAGATGCAGTGACAGCAATTGTTTGTCTTGGATTTCCTTTCAATACAGCTGATGGTAAACGTGGTTCTCCCGATGATGTTCTTTTGGATGCACGTTGCCCTATTATGTTTGTGATAGGTCAGCATGCAATGCTAGTAAGACCCGACGATATCGAAGATATTCGTCAACGTATGCTTGTACCAACTAGTTTGGTGGTAGTTGGTTCTGCTGATGACCATTTAAGAATTTCCACATCAAAAAAAATCAATGAAAAAATCAGTCAAAGTATGGTTGATAGATGCATAATCGATGAAATTGCCGATTTCGCTAGTAATATTTTATTACAACCGCATCCCATTATACGAACTGCTAATTCCGTTAATTCATATGAAAATAGAAGTGAGTAAATAATAATTTAAAAATTGTATTTTTCCATGTTCAAATTTTTAAATATACTTTTTTGTAGATAAGCAAGTTGACTTACGGAAACGGAAAGTGTCGGCTAATACATTTGACAGTGAACCTCAAGTTGCAAAAAAGATTCGTACTCCCGCGAATTTACCTTCAATCAAACAAACAGCTGCAGTGAAAAGAAATGCATCGACGAGCCTTTCAAGTCCTCAGCCTAGAAAAAAATCTAAACCAACTGCATCTAATACTCGAAATGAACCAGATCAAATAATTTCTGCTACGATCACGCCTCAAGTATTATATTTTGAGCTTAATTTTAAATTATATTTTCTTAAAATCAAAGTCTACATGTATTTTACTTTAATTGTTTTAGCAGCAACAAAATTTAGAAAATCCAACTGGTGGTATAACTTTAAACATTGGTTCTTTTGCAAGTTTATCTTCTATGGGTGCTATTCGTTTGGAACCCCCAACATTAAACTCTTTGAAAACGCAGTCAAATGCGTACTTTAAAGTTTTAAAAAATAATAGTCAGGTCAGTGTAGGAGGACAAACACAAAATATAGCTAAAATTAAAATGATTATGCCACAAAAAAAAGTTCAGCAAACTAGTAACAGTTCCAGAGCTAGCAATACAGTTAATAAACTGAATGAAGGAAACTTCGTACCTGCTGGTGCCCAAACTGGTGGTACAATCAAAGTTCTTCCGCCCATGTCAGCAGGTAATTTCATAGATTTTACGTATGCAGGTCAATTATTCGTGATTTTTTTATACACTTATTTTTTGTTTAGTCTCTAGTTCAAAGGCTACATCCAGTATACCAACAGTGAATCTCCCTAGTATTCAGCATGTTAAAAGTATCAACCTTAATCACGCAACATTGAAGCCGGTAACGTCATCAAATATACTTTTTAATCCGAAATCGTTATCTTCTACAACAGTTTCAACAACATCTGCTACAACCACAGTAGCAGCTGCATCAAATTCTGTGGCAACTAAAGGTAGAGAATAGTTAGAACATATTCTGACCCCCATGCAAATGAGTGAATGTATGTGAAAATCACTAGTTAAGATTCATAAAATTTGAAAATAGAGATGTCGAATAAGTACGAACGTATTTTCTTTGAAAGAACCTTAAGCATAAAATCGAGTATAACTATTTATTTAAGATATAAATATTAAACTGTTATTGTAAAAAGTAGGATTTTGTATCACACTGATATTTTTTGAATTTAACTGTGATAAACTGATTCAGTACCACTATAGCGAAAACGTTCTTATAAAGTTGTATAGTTGTTACAATCGTTTTGCTACAATCAAATTTGAATATCATTTCAAAAATATTGAATGTGATGAAATATTTAACTGCAAATCGGAAATTAAAAATGTTCGACCAAAATCACTTGGACGGATCAAAATTAGATTCAAATAAATATTTTTGTAAATTTATTTATAATTTTTTATCTTTAGACCTTTTTTGATAAATCCCACTCCTTATATCAGAATTAACTACTGTAAATCGTACTAACATGTCTAGTTAATGCACTATCTTCTAATGAACTAAAAAGGGCATGTATTGCTATTTTCACTTTTATATTCTAATTTTTTGTGTGTTCAAATGAAAATAAGAACTTGAAAATCTTTCAACTGTTTATATTACCTCGTAATATTTTAAAATACGAGAAATCATTGTATAAAATCTCGTCTTCTATAGTTCCATCTTCTCTTTACATTTATAGTTGCTGATATCAACAGCAGCAAAAAATTACATCAGCCTTTGCTCCAACAACACTCAAATCAACAAGTGAAAACGAAATCACCTAAGAGACGCACTTCAGCTCCTTTGGTCGTTTCGTTGCCTAAAACTCCTCGCAAGGATTTGAACTTGTCAACTCCACTAGATACAATTAAATGCCCGCAATTGCCTAGTAAAGGTCGTCCGCCGAATGCCAATAAGGTATGGACTTTATATCCCCCTTTATTCAAATATTTTCTACAATTAAGCCTGACTTGAAGTAAATTCAAAAAATAATTAATATTCTAAAATTAAAAAAAATAAAAGAATGAGAGATTAAAAATATTTGAAATGTTTATAACAATGTGAGACTTTTACGTATTTTGACAACGCATATTCGTGAACTTTTTACTTTTTCGTGATTTGACACATTCATATTTTCACTTAATTCAAATTGTATAATATTATTTGTTAACTAAAAATAATTCACAGCCTGTCGCAACGAAAAAAACTAAAACAAGCCCGTCAAAACAACTTCAGTCACCACAAGCACAAGCGGAAAGTGGAGCAAATCTTAGTAAAAATCTAATACCGAATATTCTTGATTTACCTATCATCATTGCCAAAGATGGTACAGATTCTGTACCAACTGATCTTCCTCCGACATCGACAACTACGACCATACCCAGTTTAGTTTACATAAACGAAGGAACACCTTCGCAACAACCGATCGGAGTAAAGTATACAAAAATAATTTTAGCTAAACGCACTGATCAAAGTAATTCGAGTGGACCAGTGATACTAACAAAAACCAATAAAGCAACTCCAAAACCAACAGGATCAAAAACAACGAATACAAAAATAGTAAAAGTTAAAAGTAATGTGAAAAAAGTTTGAGAGTGCCTTAATTGATGATGAACATTTGTTGTACTTGAATCAATACAATATTATGTTTAACTCGATTAAAAAATACTTTATGTGTTCATCCCAAATATTTAAATTAATGTAAAATTGAATGAATTGAACTATATTTTCATTGTATGATAAAAAAACCGTTAGTTCATTCAAGTTATTTTAAAGTCATTCTATATAAAGAAGCTTAAATTATAAATGTATGTATATTTCAATAATTTTCAATGTTGATTTTGTATTATAATTTAGTTTAAGTGGTGAATTATTTGTTGCATGTTTTAATAATGTGTCTTAGATTTTAATTTCAAGTAAAACATTCAAAATAAGAAAATTTTACAATTCTTAAAGAAATAATCATTATTTTATAAATTATGTACATACAATGAATAAATTTAGAAAAAGTTGTTATGATATTAATTAAAATTATAAAAAATATATTTCATTCAATATTTAATATAAAAAAATCTAGTCTTAATTATAGATAAATATTTTCTCCAAAACTATATTAAAAATTTATCTACTCATGTAAAAATGCTTCCCCATCTTTTGAAGTGAACATAGCATAAACTTTACGACTCAATTCTGGACCTACTTTTCTAATACTTGTAAGAGGTCCCGCAGCTCTTCTTATCTAAAAACATTAAAAATAACTGTGAATTCATACTTAAATTATAATGATATAGGAAGCTTATTTTATTTACCGGAATATCTTTTAGTAATCCTTCTCCTTCAGCTGGAGTACAGTTGTTGTAAGCCTGGAAATATTTTTTCACGTTATGAAACAAATTATTATTTAACGAATGCTGATTTATAAAATCCTACCTCCATAAGTTGACATGGACTCTTATAAATGGATGCTATAGATTCTGAAGTTTCTAAACTGACAAGGGAAAATTGACCCAGTTGTTGCTGCCAAAGCCTTTTTAAGCCATTACCATCTTTATCAACTTTGACGGTATCTCTGTTGTCACTGTTAACATACCAATCAACAGATGAAGATTCTTGTCTTTTCTCCTTTTTTGAAGGTAGTAATGCTATTGATTTGGTATATTGATAAATAAGCAAAGCTATATCTGACTGACTCTCAATGATTCTTGTATTTACACCATAAATTACTTGTACTTCTACTAGAATTTCTTCAAACTTTTTTCTAGATATTTTTGGATAGTCTGAGTAATTATTTTTATCTACTTTTCTTTTTTTCTGTTTATCTGTACCTGTTATAGTAATATCAAATCATTTACTGAAAATAATTTATTAATACTTGAATTAACTTACCCAGTATTTGCTCATGCATAGCTGCATCTTTCAAATTTTTTGAATATTTGAAATAATCTTCTATTTTATAAATAACTAATGTAATCTTTTTTTTTGGTAAAAGACATTTAATCTTTTTAATTGTATTCAAAAAATTATTTTCGTATACTTGTTTGACAGCTTCTTTACAATTCCAAACTATTATTGTTTGACATTCATCAATAGTAATAGATTTTGTACAAATTTCGTTTGAATCGTTTAAATAATTCTGTTCTTCTGTTCTTTTCCATGTGATACTGTTAGGTATAATTTGTGATTGAACAGAATGTTTGATTTTAGATTCAGCAATAGTTTGCAAAAAATCAATAAAAAAATCAGATGACATTATTTCATGATCATAGTTAATTTCCATTAATTTTAGACAATGTTCAGGATCAGCACTGAGCTTATTTTTGCTGTTTAATTGTTTCAATGCCTTTTGCCTTGCAGCTTCTTCTTGTTTACGTTGTCTCTCTTGCTGCTTTTCCTCTTGTTTTCTTTTTTTTTCCTGATTGACTTTCTTGGACTTTGGTTGTTTTTTCTTTCCTAAAATATTATTTCAAATTATTTTATTGCTCATAAAAAAATGTTATTCTAATCTTTACCTCTTTCTTTCTCGTACTTTGGCTCTGAATCATCAGATTCATCAGATGAAAGATTAGAAGTAATTTTTGGATAGGTAACTGGAGCTTTGACTACTTCTGATTCATAATCATCCTCTGAAGATAATTCAATACTATTTTTATCATTACTTTTTATATCATTTTTGAATGGAGAATTTGAATATGATTCAGTATTTTGGGTCCCTCTATATACATCAACGCCGCCTCGAGCATCTTCACTTCTTTCAACTTCATGTCCAAAATCGACTTCAGGAAAATCTGATAAACTGAATCTACGGCTCAACTCACCTCTCACTAAACTAGTTTCGTTATCATCAGAGTTACTGTCAATGCAAATCGCATCCAGCGCATTAGTTACTGATTTTTGAGTAAAACATTTATTAGAAAGGTCGTCACCATCGATTGAATCATCACTTATTTCGATTACATTATTCATCTTGAATTTTTTTTTTCAAGTTGAAGCGTAATCGAACGTCCCATCAAAATGCAGATAAATGAATTCAAAAGTTCAATTTGAACCAACTGTCAGAACCGATTCATGCCATTGACACGAAGAATGCTAAAAAAATGATCAAGTGATTGAACTTCGGCTCGCTGAAGAGCTATTATGGTTAAAGGCGCAGCACGTGTAAACAAAGGATTCTGAATAGACGTCATGAGAGAACCCGCGAGAGTGACTTTCAGTCGCCCGCCAAATTGTCGCGCTCAGCTGCTGGTAATGATTGACGTGCGCGCCGATATTTTAATTGCATAAATCACTCTTCACGGGACACCCTTACATTGTGCTCGCTCGTTTTTCAAAAAGTGAAAATCAAATATTTCGAAAAAAAAATGTTGATTGCATCGATAGATCTATCTTGAAATCGAAATAAAAGCTAAATCGAAGCTAGGGCTTTCTGAGGTGGATTTTTTGTGCAGCCTAGCGCGTAGCATTGTAGAAAAGCCGCCGATCCAAATTAACCCAATAGAATAATATCATAACGGTGCAGTGAATGCAGCTGTAAAATTCTGTCCAGTATATACCCATATTTGCGATATACTACAGGCAGGCTATAAGGCCTTGCGCTAGCAGCCGCAGCCCGGCGCTCGTCGCTAATCGCTCGCCGTCGTCGCCGCCGCCGTCCGTCCGTCCGTCGGTCTCCCCATCCCCTCCGTTTCCTTTTTCATCGCTATAAACATATATATCATTATACACTGCGCGAGACTGGCGCAGATATATACACATACAAACAAGACAGAAAACGCTGAAGACCAGCCTATATAGCTCGGTTTGAAACTTGCTTGCCTTACGTACTTATAAAGTGTGTGACTCGTCGCTCGCGAGCAGTGCTATTGCGGTTTGGAAATTGAGTGCAAAAAACCCATTGACAAGACTCGGACCAATATAATTCGAAGGGCCGCGAGACAAGACGACGATGGCGAAGAAGACCTACGATTTGTTGTTCAAATTGTTGCTCATCGGCGACAGCGGTGTCGGCAAAACGTGCATACTCTTTCGTTTTTCCGACGACGCCTTCTCGACGACGTTCATATCGACCATAGGTGAGCGACGATACACAATTTCGATTAATCCTAGATTTACTTGCATCGGAAAAAATGTGCATTCGTGTCGTACTTGCTGAGCTCGCGAGCATATACAGCTGCAACTATTGCGTGCCACATTGACGGTTTAATGAAACGACGTCTGTCTATGATGTAGTTTTATTTTTAAACGCTCTGCCCCGCCGAGATGTATTCTATATAGGCTATTGCGAGACTCGAATCGCTCTGTCTCTTGTCTTCAATTTTCATTAAAAATATGACTTTACTTTACTTTATCGGACACAGCCGAAAAATGACTGGCTAGTTTAGGGATAAATGCGATCATAGATCAAGGTTAGTTGGGGCTAGATAAAAAAACTCCCTTCGTTCAAAGCCTCGCTTCAACGTGATAAGACAAAGCAATGAATTTAGAGATTATTCAATTCACGGTCTGAGAGCATACATTTTTAGCAGTCCTGATGATAAACGGCAATGAATTGAGGAATCTCTTTCTTTTTGTATATTTGTTTATTAATTGAATACAGCCATTGATAAGAAAAGTTATTTCTTATTTGGTTATTTTTTCATATTTTTATTAAAGATTTGAAAATACTTGCTAAAAAAATGAATAGTGTATTTATGAATGTCAGACAGTAATTAAAAATTGTATTGTTAAAAAATGTTGAATTTTTTTTAGAAGTTCATGAATAATCAAAAAGAGATTAAAATATTATCTGTTTCAAATGATAGTTTGATAGGCTTGAAACTCACTGATTATTTATTCGCTCACTTTTTTTCAGGAATAGATTTCAAAATCAAAACTGTAGAATTACGGGGCAAAAAAATAAAACTTCAAATATGGTAAGATGATATAACTGTTAATGCATTGCTCAAATTGATTTATAAAATATTGTGAAACTGAAATCTAAATCTAACTTTTCAGGGATACTGCTGGTCAAGAGCGGTTTCACACTATCACAACTTCTTATTACAGAGGTGCAATGGGTATAATGTTAGTGTATGACATAACAGCAGAAAAATCTTTTGAAAATATTGTTAATTGGTTGAGAAATATTGACGAGGTAAATTTTTAATATTTTTGCAAAAAAATTATGTGAGATTCATAAAAATAAATTTTTAAAACATTGTATTGCAGCATGCAAGTGAAAACGTCGAAAAAATGATCTTGGGAAATAAAAGCGACATGGAAGATAAACGCGTTGTGAGTACTGAAAAGGGAGAAAAAGTAAGTATAGCCATTTTGAATGAAAACCGAAACTAAAATTGAATCAATTATAATAAATTGATAAATTATGCCGATCTTTCAGATCGCTAGAGAGCATGGCATACGTTTTATGGAGACATCAGCAAAAGCCGACATCAACATCGATCGTGCCTTCCGTGAATTGGCAGAAGCAATATTTGACAAAACGCAAGGCAGAGATCCTCACGATGCACCAGACCGCGTACAGGTCGATCGCAGACAAGAAAAGACAAGCAGTCGTTGCTGCTGAATCAGTTTCATACTACATCGTTACCGCTGATAATAACTGACCGTTGTTCACTATGATTTACACAATTACGCTAATATTGCAGCCAGGAGCTGTCTGTAGTCATGCTGAAGAAACAAAGCAGACGCACTACCAATCATAAATTAGATATCCAAGTTCAAATACTCACTGATTCTCTTATTAACGATGCGTTTAATAGACGATTAATGCGTCGATGAATAAACGCGCAATAAGCTACCATACTTGCTTTAGTTTCGGCCGAACAAATTTTAATACTCTTCTATCTTAAGCTTGTTCTCTTTTCTATAACTTCTTTAACTGTGTTTACGCTCGATATTGTTCGTTTCTACTTATATATTGTATTAAAAACGATGAAACACGAGTGAATGTGCGCATATCTCATTATTATTCATAAATGTATTGTCGCACACATGCATTGAATCTCTTCACGAAGAAATACGCCTTGTATCAATGCGGTTTGTTTCGATTTTTGCTCTTACATTTATATAATATTACTGCTAGCAATCACATTAACAAAATAAATTCGCGTTAACTATATATTAATATTAATATGATTAACTCACGTAAGACTGTTCTCGATGACAATGTAGGAGGTTGTATTGTGATTTGTTGTATAGAAAGTAAGATTTTTCGTAATATTAATGTACAATTGAGCTGATACGCGATCGATGTCGTAAAATGTAATGAGTATTACTTATTTCAATGTCGTTTTCACCTTAAAAATATATGAAAAGACTTCTTGATGGAGAATGATTTTCTCTGCAAGTTTTTTTGTACATTGTATAGTTTAATCATCTAAAGATCATTTTGTACCATTCACGATGCTATACAACTCAACATGAAAATTGAGCTTATGCGAAAAGTAAGCCAACAAAATTCATATTTTTTTAATATTTTCGGTAGATAAAAATACTTAATTCATAAGTAAAATTTGATATGAAAAATATGTAAAGTTTCAAATAAACATGAAATTCAATTAATATGCGTGTCCTTTATACTAAATTACTTTATTTTTATGATAGAATTTCAGTAAAGAAAAATCATATTAATAAAAAATTTGAATTCTGTAATAATCAACCGTTTTTATTACAGAGGAAAAGTATAAGTAACACTTTTTTATTACAGTTCGCTCAACTAATATCTGTAGTTGGCACATGAAAAATGTCAAATAAGATGGTGCAAAATATTTATAGAAATAAATGAACATAATCATGTCAAAACAAATTTTTTATTATGGAAAAACAAATGAGAAGCAGTCTATTGTATACACTAATTTGTTCAACGTAGTAGAGTGTGTAAAATTATTTTGCACATCAATGACAATCGTCGATGTATTTTTATTTAAATTCATCCATTCGAGTCGATTTATTACAAGTTATTTTCATAAAATCTGACTTGAATTTATGAATATTATATTTGTGCGCGATGTGCCGTTCACGTCGCGATGCAATAAAGCTGACAGTTTCAGTGCGAAAGGCGTCGGTTGACAAAGACAAAGCTCACAAATTTCTTATATTTTACGAATAGAATATTTAATTATAAAATTATTGTTTGTATTTTATAATCTCTGATTTGTTGCAATCTAATATTGTGATCCTTCGTTACATATTAAGGCGAACTGAGTAATACTAGAAGTTAAAAAAACTGAGCCTTTGCTCTCGCCTGTTTTTCAAATTGCATAATAAAATAAAAACTTGGTAACAATGACTTTTATTTACTTTTAGGTTGTAGCATAATTTATTTTCGTGGATTATCCGTTTTACATTATAAATTCTATACAAGTCTTACTTAAAATTTATATTTTCTTTTATATCAAGGTACAACAGATTTGAAAAATTCTTATTCTCTATGTTCCTAAATTCTTTAAAATTGCAAAAACAGTTGGACCTTTGAAATACAAGTTGAAAATAGTTGTTTTCTTAAAAAATTAAAGTAAGGCTATCTAAAATTTTATAAAATATACATTCGGAATTAAGGAAACCAAAATCATAATTCAAAATTGACTTTTTATTAAATAAATTATTAAACTATCCTATTGTGAACGATAATAAAAAAATATTTTTATAATTTTGTACCAAAAAAGATTTGTTCTATTAACAATCAATAGTCGTTTCAATAGTTTTTTTAATTTTATAAATGTGTCCATATAATTAACTTAATATCATACAGTAAGTATCATAAGCATAAGACACTTTCTCTTATCGTACACCAACATTTAATCAAGTGATTACATATTCATTTTTAACAAGATGATGTAATGTTAATGGCGAAAAATTTACTATTTAATATGACGAATAGTAAAAGCAACGAAAGTCAAAGTAAAATGCTATTATTAACCGTCTCTCTAGTTATACATATTATTTAATTACCTAGAGACAATCATAATCGTTAACATGTAATCATACTTTTTTACAATGAGACATTTAAAGTTGAAATACTAGATAAAATTTGTTTGAGTTTTTTTTTTAATTTTTTATTTCCAATTGGTAGTTATGATTTTAGATACTTAGATATTTATATTCACTTTCAAAAACTTCAAATCAATGATCAATTACTGATTGTTTGATCAGTATTAATTAATGAATACTTTACAAGAAGAGAAATTTATTAAACTTATTGTAAAATTATACAAATCTTATTATAATAGTTACATGTACTCCAAGTTATCAAAAAACTACTCCGTCAAAAAATTTGGCAGAACTAATAAAAAAAATGAAAAAAGAAAGTAGTATTAATATGAAACGATCTCATACAAAATTTTCGTTGCAATATTCAAATATTAATACAAGAAGTACCTTAATGGTTTCATTTTACTTAACTAAAATCAAAATAATAGAAGTCATTATAACAGGAAACTTTTCATAACTCATCATGCTGTATAAATATGTCATATGTTATACTTGAATTATTTCTTAAACCAGAATACTTAGAAACACACGTAGTAAATTTATACACACAAACAGATTTCCAATATTTGTGATTTCAATGATTTATGAAATTTATAACGTTAATTATGCATTTAGTCTCGCGAGCTAGCGCTTAAAATACTTAAGATGTAGATAAAGATATTCACAATGTCTAGATACAAATTTAATGATGCAAAAATGTACTCTTCAGGTGATAGCGAATACTTATGTTTTCCTCCAAGCATCAATTGTGTGTCATAAACGAGATAGAAGGAGAAAAGTAGAGCTCCAAAAGAACTATATACAATAGTTACTGTTTTTCCATGGTAAAATATGGTAATTAATCCAAAGATCATAAGAACTATGGCAGCGACGAAAAGGTATGTACCCATTCCAGTAAAATCGTATTTTGTTTGGAATGCAAACAAAGTCAAGGAAAAGCAAATTACAACTGTTATCCCAACAGCCATCAAAACCTAAAAAAGTGTAATGATCATGATATTAATATGAAGATGAATATACTCATTATTTTACAACAATAAAATATTAAGTATATACTCACATATTTTTCATCGTGCATAGAAGAAACAAAACCAAGTAGAACAGCTTCAGCAATAGTGAAAATCATTAAAAATATAAAGTTCATTGGAGCTTGACGGCGAACATTTGTACAGCAGGCCATGGCAATTAGTAAAACAAACGTTACAATCATGCAAATCCATACAATTTCCGTATGTTGAAGTGCAAACTGTTTTGCATTAGCATTGAATGAAAAAAGTGCTACCATTCCAAACGTGATGAGAAGTTGCAGCATTAAGATTGAGTAAACTTTCCTGTAATAATTCAATGAATATTAATTTTTAAAATTAATTTCATATAATTAAAATCATAGATTAAATTGTAAAATACAATCATAATGAAACTTGCCTGATAAATCCTTGTCTAATAGATACATCATTAAAAGCGAACCCCTTGACCTCATCGGCCATGGGGTCCTCTGCATAATTAGTCCCATACATCGCGCCCATACCACCTTGTGGTGGAACGTGTCCGTAAGGGGCAGTAGGAGGTGGAACAGCAAATCCCGGACCTGCAAAAGAAACCAATAATTTAGTATAATAATGTATATATAGGATTTAAGATTTATAATGGTACTGATGAATGTACCTGGTGGTGGAGGATAACCACCTGGATAGCCTGGATTACCTCCTGGATAACCTGGATTAGCACCTGGTGGATAGGGTGGGTAACCTGAAACAAGATATTATTAGAAATTGCACTCTCTACAGTATTGGTTCAGCGAGTATGAAGTTATGACATAATGTTAAAATGTTAAAAAGAACTCATGAGTATGTAAAATTTTTATTAATGAATGCAGTATTACTCAAATAGCAGTACTAATTTCTAATTACAAAGAAAAAGCTAACGATTTTTACTTAATGCGACGATAAAATACAAACAAAAAAAAAATTAAAAAACCTTGTTGGCCAGGGTAGAAACCACCACCAGGATTGTTCTGCCAATTTGCCATCTTTCCTAGCTGAAAAAAATATTAAGATTAGGCTAATTTAATCAACTAATTAATAGCTATATTTCAAGTAAGATAATCTGCATTAAAAAGTCAAGTTTTAAGTATCTAAGTATAAACTCTTTACAGTTAGAGTATAATTTAATACTTATCAGTTGTTCTTGATAAAGCAATGAATGAATCGTTCAAACAATGTATCATTAAGCTCAACTTGTGATTTTATTGTAAATTTGCAAATGATTTGTGAGCATGTGTCCATTTTGAATGGTAATTACTTAATAAATGTGCAGAAGCAATGATGATACATAAACACAAAATCAAATTCAAGATAATTCCAAGAATTAATAATTTTTAGCTGGCGCATTTGTAATTCGGGAAGTTTATTTCTTCTAGATTATATCGACTTCAATTTTTACATGTGTGGGAAAAGAAAATCCTTTATAAATATAAAATGCAATTTCTACTGCATTACTCAATCCACGCCGATCGAATGAAAACAAGTCGGTTACGCAGTACGCCACAAGTACATAAGATATCTCCCGAACATGAAACGTCAATATTCAAATGCACAGGTTGCATTATGGATTAGTATTATTTTCGTAAAGGCCAAGCGACGCGATCTCTTAAACGATCGGGCGAAGCTCGCGACAAAACAAATTCGATCGATTATTTTTAGTCAAACTAAATTTGAAGTTTGCTCGTATCATTTTGACCGAGTAACATTTTTTGTACTATATTATGTGCATGTCAAATGGCTCGATCAATTATTCATAAGTATTGCCGGCGAGTGTATCCCACCACTGACGAAGCACTGGAATCGGTTGAAAAACGTGTCTCTCCAAAGCCAAGTTTATGCACGAGCGTGTCGTGCGTAGACCAATTTCATGCACGAAGTCGCGATGTGTTACGTAAAAAGCATTATCTGTACCTGTAATAACGTCGCGTTCGTACAAGTCTACATATTCTTTGAGCATCGTGGCGTTATCGCGGTGTGAGTCAAAGCTTATATAGAGATGGCTTAATCTGCGCACACGTAGGGCACACGTAAACGTTGATCGTTGACATTAGAGCTCACGACGTGAGTCATGCGTTTAATTTTATAAAATGAGCAGGGCATATTCATCGTAGCGCATAATACGCAGACGGATGTGTACGCAGGGAAACGCTGCGGCGCACTTGTAAGTCTTGGATTTCTCTGCTCGCCGCTTCAAGCTGGGGTCTGGTGCAATGAACTTTCGTTCCAAAGTTAGCGTCGGTGCGTGAAAAAAAGCAGCCACGCTTTGTTGTGCATTACACGTTAACGCGAACAGTGGCTCAAGGCCGCGTCGTCGAGTGTCAACAATGGCCCGGATTCAAGGCCACGCTAATTCATGCCCACGCACAATTATGATCGCAATGAGGCCAATAAAAAAAGAATAGAACTCGTCGTCGTAAAAAGGCAATTATTTAGTATCGAAAAAATAAAAATCGATTAGATTGCGTTAATAGGAGTAATGTCATCGCCGGTAAAGGCTTCGTAAATAGTTGAGTTTTTTGAAAAACAAAGTCATTATCCGTCTGTGGAGCTCCAAAAAGCATAACTAGCGGAAATCTTGAGCGTCAGAAAGGCCGAAAAATGTACGAAAGATGCATACGTGCTTATAAAATAGGCCACTTGTACTCGGAGCAGCGTTTGAAAGATAACACAAAAGCTGTCATGTACGATAAACAAGTATACTGCAAGTTTCCAGAAAGACGCGAAGAAAGCTTATTATCAACGTAATATAAAGTGTCGCAATGTCGCGCACGAGTCGCTCTAAGAACACAAGGCACACGAGGGGATTTCCCTGTACGATGACGCAGGTGCGTGTGCCTGTCTATACGACGCGCGTATTGTTTTACGCGTCTATTGCTCCAATGCTGCTTTGCTCTATGGATGTGTCGTAAACACGGGCGCGACACACACACGCATAAATAAAATAAAGAACAACAAGAACAAAATGCAGCACGAGACCGTCGTTACGTATAGACTTGTAGTGGCGGCCATCAAGATCGGCGTTCGTCGATGCGGTCGGCTATAACGGCGCACGTTCGCGTGTGTGTGTATGCGTGCGAAATCCGAGTAGTCGCGCGAACGAAATGCAATAAAAATTACAGAATGTAGGTAATGCACGCGCCTTCGAAGTAGGTGAGTATACGCGTAGATAGATCAAAGTCCGTCTTGCGCGAGCTGACGAAATAAGCGCCAGTGCGGTGGTGGCTTCTTGGGCGGACGACGCTGGAAAACCCGACCACGCTACTGGATTATATACTGATGTAAATGCAAAACAATGTATATACATGATGCCGCAGACAATCGCTCACGTGTAGCAGCGCACAATGGTCTAATTTTACTTGTATAGGATATAATTATTACACGAATACAGGAAGCGAATCGAAGCATCAACAGGTTCGAATACAGAGGCATCAAAATATTGTACAGCACATATATATATATACGTGAAAGCACAAAAAGCGTCTGGGTATGTAAGCTTATAGGTGTGTACATTATCTATGCGTGTAGGTATGAGCTGGTTTCTGGTGTGTCGAGCCGTTTAGAATTGCGATCGGCTGCTGCCGCCGCCGACGTGAATCCCTGCCGAGCAGACATTATGTAAATTGCACGAAAGGTGTGCTTCGATGGGTATTAAAAGTCTTCGTAAACGCGACAAGGTAGGCAAGTTTATAATAACACGACAACGAATTCGGCGATGCGTCATAGCAAGTCGACGTACACACGCACACACACCAGCGTAAAGTACGTCGCGTTTTCAAGTACATTCTGGAACTTGGCTCTGTGTGGGTGGTCGATACAGCTATAAAAGTCTATATGCGTAGCAGCATGTGTTGAGTTAACAGTTTGCGTGTATCGTGCATGTGTTTTAAAGTACAAAGCGTCTGCGAGCTGTATGGCCGTTGTTTACCTTGCTTTTTGCTTTTTCCTTCTTCTCTCTTTCTCTCTTGCGGTCCGATCGATGAAACCGTCGACAAGGGCGATCTTCTAGGTTACTTTTTCTTGCACAAGATTCGGTGATAAGCGATTCCCGACACTGTACGTGTACTTAGATACGAACTGTATCAATGTTGAGTCAAGAAAAAAAAACAACTCAGCGCGACGTCGACACCTCGACTACTGACTCGTTACTGAATATTCTCGAGTTGCCGAGGCTGTCGCTATAGTTGGTTGGGGCGGCAGGCAGCGCCGCCGCGTGATATTTGCGCTGCGCGTACGGTTTCTGCGCAACGCAAAACACACATGACGTCAACTTACGATGCAAACGCGATTCTCCCAAACGGCAAACCCTATGGGCCGTGGGTTATTTTTTGCTGCGGGAACGACTGCTGGAATTATATGAATAGCGTGGTGCCGATGGAATCTCTGCACGCTAGCGTCGTCTGCAGCCAATGCAGACTGCGCGAAATGCGATCGATCCCGATTTGCCGCGAGGTCGCGACTTTGTTTGTCATTAGCATCGATTTGTTTTTTTTTTCACATCCCTGTCAAAACATGAAAATAGACTCACATGTGCAGCAGTTGTAATTTAAAAATAATAAATGCTTACGGCAGGATCAATGTTTTCTTTACATAATTAAACCTGCTGACAATTTTAAAATGCACCTAATTTATAAGTTTATCGAATGCAAACGACATGGATGCCAGTGACAAAACAAATATAAATTAGGCTTTTCATTGATTAATCAGCTCGTAAGCCCGATAACTCGAATCGATCGCATTCGTGGTTTCGGTAGTTTCATGAAAAAAAAATCTTGGAGCGAGTTTTGTCGCGTTGCGTGGGCGGACCGGTGTATGTAGTGCAGAAATACCAGAGCTGGCCGGTCTGGCATGTCAGACAACGTCGTGGCCAGGTTAGAACGGCTGATCGAGCAGTGATTTCTACTGGCAGTCGAAGATCATGGCTAGAGCCAAGAAGAAATTAGCAAAACGGCAGCTAGTATTTTGTAATTTCGCTAGATAGCTCATGAGAGCTGCTGGTATTGAGTCGTCGTCGCCTGAAACACCGCCTCGTCGACGATGTACAACTCGTTGAATCCTCCGCGATCTAACGCGCCTATCGACACCGTCCTCAGAAACATCAAACTCAAGTACGTGTTCGCTTGTATACTTGCTATTCTCGTCGTTACGTGCTTCATCGGCCTCACGCCAATTTGTGCTGGTAAGTTTTTTAAAAAGTTTTTTTCATGCGACACACTCGCTTTCACGAAGGTTATAGGACACTTGTTTACATATTTTTGTCTAAACTCCTTTTCATTTTGATTTTCAGAAGACTGCAACTGTGATAAGTATGAAGATACTGCAAAATTAAACCATTTGCCCAGTAAGCAAATTCAAAAGCATCACAAACATCGTTTAGCTGTATTAGTGCCATTTCGAGACCGCTTTGACGAGTTGCTTATGTTTGCACCTCACATGAAAGAGTTTCTTGATAAGCAAAATTTAGATTATCATATATTCATATTGAATCAGGTTGGGCTCTGTGAAATAATGACTGAATAAATGAATAAATGAAAGCTTAAAGAGAATTTAACTCATTTATTTATATTTTCAGATAGATAAATTTAGATTTAATCGAGCATCACTTATTAATGTTGGTTTTTTGGAAACAAGAAAGGAATTTGATTATATTGCAATGCATGATGTTGATCTTCTACCTATGAATGATAAACTACATTACTATTATCCAAGAGAAGGTCCTCTACATATTTCATCACCAACGCTACATCCTCGTTATCATTATGAAACATTTATTGGAGGGATTTTACTACTTAATAGGTAATTTATATACTCTATATTATATTTATTGAATTTTTTTAGCTATTTTAAGTTAACAATTCATTACTATACAGGGAACACTTTGAACAAGTTAATGGAATGTCAAATAAATATTGGGGGTGGGGACTGGAAGATGATGAATTTTATGTGAGATTAAAAGAGGCTGGATTAAATGTGACAAGGCCTCCAAATCTTTCTACAGGAAAGGAGAAAACTTTTAAGTAAGCATTGGCTCAATCATTTTCATAATCTGTGATCTAAATTGTTATTAATTAATAAATAATCTTATTTTAGACATGTTCACAATAGAAACCATAGGAAAAGAGATATGGTCAAATGTTTTAATCAGAGAGAAGTAACACGCAGGAGAGATAGACAGACTGGATTGAACAATGTATCTTACAAATTAGAAAAATCAATCAATGTTACGATAGGCAATACTGAATTGACAATTCTCAATGTTTTATTGAATTGCGATGAAGCCATTTCACCGTGGTGTTTATGTTCTACCAAATAAATTGTGACTCGAGAAAAAAGACTTAGACTTTTAAAATTTTAATTAGGAAAACTAACTTTGAGTTGAAATTGAATATCTTATTCTACAAATGAAATAGGCAGTTAATTGTCTTTGTTTAACACGTTGTTACGATATTGTACAGTTTTATGTAATAGCAATAAGCCAATAAATGTTGCGGCCAATGATATATAAAATAAAGCCGAATTTACATGAGGTATATTAAATATTTGTTCTTTGTTTCAAAGACGTTACTTTTATCACGATAATACCGAGTGCACAATTGTTGTCAATTATACCAATTGTAAAACAAGTGAATCTGGAAAATCGATTAACCTAATATCGTAGATAAAAATGATAAATATAACATCGGTATAATTAAAATGCCTATCCCGGCAAACGTAGTGCAATGTTTAAAGTATCTCGACCGTGAAAAGGCGAGGCACATCGAAGAGCTTCGAAATTTAATCAGCATCGCGAATGTCTCGTCGGATCCGAACGCCGGCAAGCAGCTGTCGAAAGTGGTCCAATGGATGTCGAACAGGCTGAAGGGCCTCGGCTTCCAAGTGGTTCTTCACGAATCCGGCGACGACAAGGACGAGGCAAGCCCTTAACTCTTATATTCAGCTGCCGATCGACGAACGAAACAGGAATTAGTCATAGCGATCGAAAAATCCACCGCAGGGCCACCATCCGCTGATAATCATCGGTAGCCTCGGCAAGGACCCGAAGAAAGTCACGCTGCTGTACTACTGCCACCTGGACGTGCTGAAAGTCCGCCGCTACAAGTGGATCCACGACCCGTACGAGCTCACGGAGGAGGAGGACGGCAAACTGGTGGGGCGGGGCGCGGCCAAGATGAAGGGTCCCCTGCTGTGCTTCCTGCACGCGATCGAGGCGTACCGCGAGCTCGGCATCGAGCTGCCCATCAACCTGAAGATCGTGTGCGAGTCGATGCACGAGTGCAAGAGTCGCGGCCTGAGCCAAGTGCTGGAGCAGCTCAAGTCGACCTTCCTGGCCGACGTCGACTGCATCGCCCTGAACGAGAGCCGCTGGATCGGCAAGAGTCACCCGTGCATCGTCTACGGCATGCGGGGCGTCTGCTACTTCGACCTGAAGATCTCGGGCCCGAGAAGGAGCCTGGCCAGCGGCGATTACGGGGGCGTAGTGCGCGAGCCCATGTCCGACCTGCTGCACATCCTCAGGAGCCTCGTGGACCCGTTCGGCAACGTGAAGATGAGCAGCCTGAGCAGCGACGTGCAGCCCGTGACCCCCGACGAGGAGTCCTTCTATCACAAGATCAAGACCAACAAGAACGAGTACCGGGCCAACGTCGGCGTCAACAAGCTCGGCCACGACGAGAACCTCAAGCTCGTGCTCATGCACGTCTGGCGCTATCCCTGGTTCAATCTGCACTTCATCAACACGGCCAACTGCGTCAGTCTGCTCGACATACCCAACGAGATTCACGCCCGATTTTCCATTCGGTATTGAGAAAAGACAATTGTAATCGATGCAATCGTAATCGGCAATCGATCATAAAAGTCGATCGTTGGCGCAGGACGGTGCCGAATCAGAAGCACGAGCGCATCGTGAAGCAGACCCTGGAGGCGATCGACCGATGCGTGGCCGAGCTCGAGACACCGAATCGCGTCGAGGTCAAGTCGGAGAACTGTTTGGACCCGTGGGTGGAGGACCACGACCACTGGAACTACGAGGCGGCCAATCTGGCCATCAGGCAGGTCTACAAGGAGGAGGCGAGCTTCATTCGCGAGGGCAACGGCTTCCCCACCCTGCTGAAGCTTCGGGACGCGATGCCGGGCCGCAACATACTCGTGCTGCCGATCGTCGACTGCGAGTCCAAGGCCCATCGCTCCGGCGAGAACATCTCCAAGCACTGCTACGTGGAGGGCGGCAAGCTGTTCGCCGCCTACTTCGCGGCGCTGGCCGAGCGCGCGCCCAAGAGAACATCGTCCAAGTCCAACCGATCGTCGTCTCAGTCCAATAAGCCCTCCTCCGCGGCTTGTCGCCACAAGATGTATTGATTATGTACGCGGCTACTTCGTTCATTTTCAACGACGAAATATATATTACTTTTAATACTTTAAACGTCCAAATGTGTATAATTATTTTAACGAATTGGTCTCGAGTGCGCAGCTGTGTAGATACTCGATCGACGCGTAAATCATGTATTTATCAATAGTTCAAGGCGGCTTATATAAATTATGCAATGAATTAAAATATCCGAAGCGATAAGGCACACATATAGACACGAGAGAGCGATGACGATTACAAACACTCGAAAGAATAATACGCATTAAGATGATACACACTTGAAAATCCGTGCAATCTCGAGACGATCAGCGACTATAATAATATATTATAACTATATATACACACACAGACGATCGGCCAGAGCGGCAGCAGATGCGCACATGTGCATACATATACATCGATGTAAAACCAGTTTTTCCGCCTAACTGCCGACGCAAACATTGTCCCGAACGAGCTGCTCTCGTCGCGATCGAGCGCATCGGCAATTCTCAGTATACAGCGAGCGGAGCTGCACAGAGATCGTTTTATATACCGAGTTGTATTCCGCGAAAAATCGCCATGGAGCTGTCCGGGCTCTTGTTTCTGACGTGCTGCTGCCTCGTCGCCGGGGTCGGGGCCTACAACCCACCCATGGCCACCGTCGAGCCGTTAAAACCCGCTGGAATACGAGTCTCGATTCCGCGTGAGTATCTCATCGATCGAACCCGTGTCTAGTCAAGTACTATATTAATAAGATTGTTGGCGCAGACGAGAGCGGCATCAGCCTCGTGGCCTTCCACATCAACATCAACGAGGACTTTTACGCCCTCGAGGCCGGCATGATCGCCCGCGACATCATCAAGCAGCGCAACGGCCGATGGGTCTATCAGGACAAGACGACCCAGCTGCAGGAGAACGACGTCGTCTACTACTGGGTCCACGTGGTCTATCGGGGCCTCGGCTACAATCTCCTCAATCAGGAGCACAGAGTCAAGGGTGAATGCGCCGATCGCCGTATAAAATATTCCTCGTGTATAATTCGATTTTATATCCGTAGACTTTTACGATTACAACGGCAACAAGATCCAGAGCGTCGTCGGTCTCATCGACGAGAGGGACATGCCCGAGCTGGAAAATAATTCGGGAAACAGCGGCAACGGCGAGTGCCGCTCGCTCTCGGCCACCAAGCTCTACGACTCGTTCGGCTCGCGACAGACGTCCCCGTGCGCGGGCAAGCTCGTCTTCAGCGAAGACTTTCGCTCGTCCGACGCCCAGTGGACGACCCTCGAGCAGTTCAATACGGCGCCGGTACGACCACCGATCGATACATTTAATCGATTTTACTTTTTCATCCGTTTTATTTTTATCAGGATTACGAGTTTGTCGTTTATCGAGATTCGCCGAGAAACGTGAAAATAAGAAACGGCCTGAAATTGACGCCGACTTTGCTGTCGGAAGAGTCCAACGATACCTTCGTCAGATACGGAGAGCTCAAGTTGAACAAGTGAGCGTCGTATCGATTGTTCGTTATCGGGATCTTTCGAAATTCAAATCAATTATTTCTTTTTTTTTCGGCAGATGTACGGGCAATCCAAGAGGTAGCGATTGCCTGCGCAAAGGAGTCCACTGGAATATATTGCCACCGGTGGCTTCGGGTCGTCTCAATACCAAGAAATCCTTCAACTTTCAGTACGGAAAAGTCGAGATCAGAGCCAAGCTTCCCAAAGGCGACTGGATTTATCCACGTAAATGATTTTTATCGCGTGCAAATCGCTACATACACGATCGAACACGGTCGATTTAAACGTTTTTTTTTTGTTTACCCAAGTGCTGATGCTGGAGACCGCGAAAGCAAATCCCAACGGGAGAAATCAAAACATCCGAATAGCCTCGTCGGCCGGAAACGTCGATCTGCGCTCCAAGGACGGCCTGGACATCAGCGGCCACGTACTCTGGGGCGGCGTCGTCGAGCAGGACACCCGCCAGCAGTTTCAGCGCGTCAACGAGTTCAGATCGACGAAGGTCGGCGAGAATCCCTGGTCCGAGGCCTATCACACCTACGAGTTGATCTGGACCCTCGACCGAATCAGTCTCAAGGTCGACGGTCAAGTTTACGACGAGAGATCCGTCAACGTGCCCAACGACACCCCGGTAAAGATCGATCGTTATCGACTCCGCTACCGCATCGGTTGTCTCTTACTAATTTTTTGCTCCGCAGTTCTTCTTGACGCTTGGCCTGGCCGTCGGAGGCTTGTCCGAGTTCCCCGATTACTGCACGAGCTCGGGATCCGTCAAGCCCTGGAGGAACATCGGCGCCAAGGCGGTTCTGAATTTCTACACGTCGCAGGACACTTGGCGCAGGACCTGGACGGCCGACGACGAGTCCTTGAAGGTCGATTACGTGAAAATCTATGCTTTGTAGACGAACTCACCGTTGAACGACCTTTGTACATATGCGCTGAATTTTCATCAAATGCCATATTTTTCATGATAAAACCAACTTATCTTATACATATAGACTCTATTGTCGCGAGAAAATTTAAACGCATACTACATTTTGCATACGTTGATTGCGTTGATCATTTCAAATACATCCCTTGTGTACACTGTGCTGAGTTTATTTTTCATTGAAAACCACATTCCTCAGAATTATGAAAAATGAAGGTGGCGATCTACTTTGTTTGAATCTTACTGAAGTCGCTGTACTGGCACTTATTTTGACGGACAAGTCATTGGTCGGTGTACTTATTGTTTGGAACCGCTAGATCGTAACATTTGTAGATATTTACTCATTTTTGTTGTAATGGTTATAAAATTCAATATCAAGATCAGAATCGCATCGTAGATAAGTCCTATTGCGAAAATTGAGTCTCACGCAGAAATTGAACTATTGCAATTAAACAGCACGAGACGAGGCTCGTAGTAGTACATTGAGAGGATGAATCTCTTATGCCTGTAACAAGTTTTGTCATTAAAAAAATAACAAGAGAATTATTTTTCCATCCAGGAACCAATAATAGTTTTTGCGATATTTCAAATTTGGCGCTTACAAAATAGCAAGATGATACGCACATGATTGTTAGCAGAAGCATTAGTAACTATTATTGTCAGTCTCAACTCTCGGTACTGTGGTCCGTGTGATGTGTCAGTGGTAAGCAAATATCTGAGGCACGTGTTGCGAATTGTCGGCACTGCGGGAGCCACGATATACAAAGGTATTTATACTTACCGTTTGGAGGCTTGAATTGCGAATAGCTCGACTCGCGGTAAAAAATCTTGATATCGATCGAACTCGATCCTATATCTTTGTGCTTGCAGAATACGCATCAGGTCAGTAGGCGCATATATCCCTCTCGTCAAAAAGCAAAGATTTGGTCATTACCATTCAGATCCAGTGTTCTGCTATACAAGTAGAGATTCGATACTATCTGAAATGCCGGGCAATATTTACACATTGGATCAGTACTTTGAGTTGGAGACAAGTATGTCGAACTACCGACAAACTCGAGAAGAATTAGAAAGGAAAAAAAAAGCTAAAGAAATAATTCTGCCAAAAGATGATTCAGTAGTTAAAGAAATTTTGTGGCGTTTAGAGCAACCTACTAGTTTATTTGCCGAAGGACCGGATGCCATGAGACGTCATCTACGAAAATTAATGTCTTGTTCAGGGACGGATGCCATTAAGAAAAGAGTTAACGAGAGATTAAAGCGAATTCAGGAGAATCTAGACAAAATTTGGTCTAATGAACATCCAGATTCACTCAGATTAGTACGATTATGGTTCTCAAATAGTGCCTGTATCCTATAGTGAATTAAGTCCAGATTTTCAAATATTAACCACAGCCTCTCGATCAGCTTTATGCAGTTTATGTAGTTTGGGCCAGATTGTAGTAAGTTAAGAACACTGAAAAGTCTTTGTAGCAATGTACATGTAAGCTGTATTACATTTCTATTCAAAGCGGATACAACACAAAAAATATGTAAGATACACGTTTTAGCTGACCGTGTGTGGAGGCAGAAGTGGTAAAAAACTTTTAACAAACATTGACAGTCAACTGGTTCAAGTGACCACTATTGTTAAAACACCAAAAAGGCAATGGTTACTATTTGATCACCACTTCATACGATAAAAAGGCAAAAATAATTTGCCAGCTACACTTATACCAAACCACTGATACCAAAAATCTTAGTCTGTCACCATGATGAAGTAATGTCTTTTGACGTATCTGGTGAAATACATTGCAACTATGTCTTTTGATACAACTCTTAAGCTATGGGTGCCATATAAATTTTAATAATCAATGCTTTTGATTACTTTGTTCATATTCATAAGACTTTAGTACTTTGATACTATTCACATGTTCATAAAACTTCAATACTTTGTACATAATATGCATATTTTTATGAGAAATAAATTTTAAGTACATATTATACATTTTTTATTCTTTTCAATTTTTCTTAATTATTACCTCTTAATTTTTAAAATTTTTTCTTTATGAGTTCTTTTAAAATCGATTAAAGTATTACAACCAGTATTAATGTCGCTTTTTGCGGTCGGTTAGAACTTTTCAGCACCAAAACGACAAGTGCTCTTACATGTTTGATAATTATTTATTCGTTATTTTCTTATTTTAATTGGCATGACCTTGACTTTAACTCTTCGGAATATTAATTAATAAAATCGCAAATTTTTGAAATTTATCGGCAACTATATTTATCAACATCGTCGTTGCAATTCAATTTTTATCCGTTCAAGTCGTTTTTATATTGTTAAATTGTCATTTGCATTAATATAAGCCGCTAAAAATGCATTCGAGATAGATAACTACCCCGCGCGTGTGAACCCTCAATTCAAACGCGTATCATCACTTCCTCATTCCTCTTTCTCTCTAACTGTCGCGATCCTTCCTTTCTTTGTTTTGTTCAAAGGACTACACTCTAAAAGATAAAGCTAAAGAAAGATAAAAAGGAGAGTGAAATAGACTCGATTGGTATTGTATAATGTGATGATGCATCTTACAGCGAATCAAGGTGTTATGTTTTACAAAAGCCACCGATATTATTCTGCATCAAGAAATATTGCCTTACCACTTGCGGTTATGTGCGCTCGTGAGTATGGCCAGCTGGCAGTCGAATTTTAAAAACAAACAACTCAAGAGACGAATGCTGTCAGTCAGTTTGTTGTGATTCACTTTGCATGATGCAGTTTTATTTTGAAAATTGCTGTGTACCTCTTACAAATGATTAATTATAGAACGGAATGGCCTTTTTCATGTGTTTATTTGCCATAAACTGAATAAAGTAACAATGACAGCTTTAGGAGTTATTGCCAAGTCAATAGAAAATTTGCGTACCTTACAACTTCAAGAATCCTTATCATCTGATCATGATACCAAGTGTGTAAATGTTTATTAACTCAGTATTTAATTAACGAATCAAGTTTTACTAAACATTTCCATTTTTCATTCTTAGGAAAAAAGAAAAAATTGCCAATTGTTTGTCTTTGACAAATAATGTAACTCTGACAGTTGTCAAATCTGCACCTCAAGTTCTGAATCTTTCAATAGAAACTTTGCTTTGCTTATGTGATGATTTTGATGCTGATATTAGAACAGTAGCTGATGAATGCCTTAATAAAATTATTAAGGTAAATATTCATGATAGTTTTGAAAAAAAAAAATGACTACAATTGTTGTTTCTTCTGCAGGCAACTGTTGAAAGTTATGTGCTCAAAATACAATTTGAGTTGTACCGTGAAATTAAAAGGAATGGTGCAGCACGGTGCTTAAAAGCAGCTTTGTGGAGATTTGGTTTGCTCAGCCATATGATAAGGCCAGTAAAAGCCAAAGTTTTTGCTTCGCAGCTGACACCATGTATTTTAGAAATAGTCAAACGTAAAGAAGATACAGTATTAGAAACTTTATCTCAATCATTAACGTTAATTTTAAAAACGTTAGGTCACTATCTTGCAGACAAGGATGTACAGGTAATTCTTTTTTATAGGTTTAGCAGTTTATATTAAATAGATTTATCATATTTCAATTATAATTCAGGTTTTACTCAAAGCATTTTTTCAAAATATTGCATCTAATGAGGCTACCATCAGAAGAAGTGCAGCTAATATGATTGTAGCAATGTGTGTAAATTGTCGTAAGCCTCCAAAATTTTTTAACTTTGTTGTAGAACATTTATTAGGTAATTATTTTTCATTAAAAAGTATAATGTAATAAATTGTAAGCAGTGAAGTAATATTTAAATTTTTTTTAGATGTTCTATCTCAAGAATCTGAAACAAGTACTGATGAAGTACAAAAAGCAGAAAATATGAATTCTATTTTTGGAGTTTTTACATGTTTAAGACTAATAATACCTAATATTGATTCAAAATCAACCATAACAGAAAATTTTAATTCAGATCACATTCTAGAACATTATATTTGCATTTATGAATTGTGCTTATATTATGCTAAATTTTATTCAAATCATAATGTGATAAATGCTGCATTAGAAACTTTGGCTCAATTGCTTCAGAATCCTCCAGAAAATGTTATTAGAGTGTTGTTGTCAAAAGATGGTATAGCTCATCGAATTAATAAATTAAAAGATCATGGAAAACAGTGGTCCAGTAAAATAAGTTTATCAACAACAGTTATGTCATCAGAAGATTTTGGATCTACCACTAATCTTTTTGAAAATGATATAGACATTCCAGAAATAAATCCAAAAGTAGAAAAATGGATGACTGATAGTGTAGATGTTTCAACAAATTTTCAAAAAACAATGGGCAAAATCGTTTCATTTAATTCTAGTCAGATCATTGATGCCAAAGAAATGGAGGACTATAGTGGACTTCATATTGGAAGTATAAATAGTAAGTTAAAAAAAGTTTGAATTTTAAATTCTTATGACTAAAAAATAATCCTAAATTTTGATACTTACAGCAGAAGATAATGATCTAGAAAGTAATGCAAGTAGTGAGCCGTCTCGCATAGAAAAACCAAGTGAACTAAGTTTACCTACTAGTCAAGATCAATTAAATTCAGAAATCGAAGAAGATTCACCGTCGACTTATTACAACCTCGACGATACGATTCACAATAATGTTCAAGAGTACATGTGTAAACGTGGTGAATTAACAATCGGTAACATCAACGATTCTGCACCAGCTCTAAGATACTGCTGTCGTCTTGTAGCCTCTTCTTTTCTTTTAACTGGCGTACCTGGTGAAATAGTTTCCGACGATTTGTTCAGAGTAAGTGTTAAATCACTAGCTCTTAGTTGTTTGGCTGGGGTTCTACGACTTGTACCAGAGATGCTGAACGAAAAATTAGAAACTACCAATGGCGAAAGCCAAATAATTTCAGATGTATTGGAGTTTGCAAAACATCAAGATCCACAAATCAGGGGAAACGTAGTGCTTTTGATAGCAAATTACTTGAGAAGTGTTTTAGAAAACAAAGATGTTCTATTGAAACATTCTGAATTAGTTGACTTCAAAAGGCTGACAAATTCTATAGTAGAGGTAATTTTCCCCAATTGTTGTCTCTTATAATATTTCTAACATAATTTTTTATTTGTCAGGGTCTCGAGGATGAATCTGCAACAACATGTCGTCAAAGTCTCAGCGCAGTCAGTGTACTTTTGCCAACTTTACTAGAATCTGCGCAGAGCCTTCATGCAATCAGCATGTTAGAAACTTTACCATGTTTAGCGAATAATCCGTACTTCCTGGTGAAAATAAAACTAGCGGAAGTGGTTTGTGAACTCCCTTATACAACGATCGAGCACGTATGTTCGGATTTGAAGTTTCAAGACAAAGTCGTCGATATTTTGTTGAAATTTTTGGTCGACGTAGATCAGCGAGTCCGAAAGGCTGCCAGCAATGCAATAGTCAAGTAAGAAAACACGATCGATCGAACCATTGAATAATAAAAATACTCGATGAAAAAAAATCGTATTTCAGGATCATTCCATGCTTGCACTTCAATCAAGCGCGAGAGGACGCCCTTACTCGTCGTGCGATGCAGTACACCGAGCATCACGTGGTGACGAGCATACAAGCTCCGATCGGCCCATCTCACAGCGTGCATCATCGTCTTCTGGTCGACAGTCTAATGCCGACATTCGCAGCTCTGTTTCATCGTCCTGTCGACGTTTCTCGCGATCACATGGTAGAAATCGACGAAGCCCTGTCGCGAATTCTGAACGTATTGGTCGAACGTCTGCTCATTCATTCGTCCAAGCAGTCCTCGTACGGCTACTGCGAGGCTCTCTATACTTTGAGCGAAACATATCTAACGAGTATCTATCACAGAGCCTGGGATTGTCACGTAGGTCCAAGAGGGCACAAAAGCAAGACGGAAAAAAAGAGATCCAATGCACGCAGCGATACAACCGAGCGTTTACCAGGTGCGTCAAATTCGCGAGATTTGATGATTTGATTTTTGAGAAGGATTAATGTTTAAATTTATTTTTAATAGATATAACGAGTGAACCTCTGATCCCATTGAGCAGTAGTCTTTTCTCTCAATCAATGATCTTATTGACGACTTCGCCACTTGGCTTGGACTTGTCGTTACATAGGCACCTGCTGCTACTCTCCAGTAATTTAGCAGCTGGTATCGCTTGCAGCAGCTTTCGTCATGAAGCGCAAAGACTCGAGCAAGAATCGGACTATAAGTACTGGAGTTTTTTTAAAGACAAGGAAACTTCGAGGAACATGGAGAACCTTTTGCAACATTTGCTGAGAATATTAAATATTTTTCAACACGTTATTGAAGATTTACCATCGGTTAGATAATTTTTCATTAGTGATAACTTTCTTGACAGTAGTTATGCACCAACAATTTTATTGTCTTTTCACAGCCGATTCCAAGCTCGAGCAAGTCAAATCTGGCCAATAATCTCTCCTCGCCAACGGCACAGTCACCCAAACGTAAACTCATGGAAGGCTCGTCTAAGTCCACGAAATCTTCGGAAAAAAGCAGCAGCGAATCTCAGCACCAAAGCCGACCCATCTTCCGCTTCAACAGCAAGGACCAGCTGGGCTCGCTAACCGGTCAAAGTCACTACTACCGCCTGTACGAATTAATGAGAACTGCTCACTCGAATTACCGCATAACGCTCGATCAATCCGCCAGCGAGCTGTATCTCGGCTTGCTGAACGCGTGCTTGCGAGCTTTGGCCCAAGTGCTGGAGGTAGCTACGGTCATCGAATCGAATCGCGTGGTCGAGGAAATACTTCATTACCTTCAATCGACGATGACGCTGCTACCCACGGCGACGATTCAATGCGTTCGCCAGCTTCTTAAAAGTCTCTTTGGCACGAATCTGGTCGCCAGGTGGTTCGAGATTCGAGAGTCCAGAAAATTAATCAACACCAAGTTGGCTTGGGACGACGACGACGATATCGAGCGGGACACCGGATTTTACGAGCAATGCTTTCAGAGACCGGCAAAAGTTATGAACGAAAGAATTAAGGAAATCGATAGCAATAGCAAAAATTGTAACGAACCGGATGTGGCCTACCGGTGAGTTTTCAAATTTTAAATATTCTCAAAATTTATTTCTCAAATCTCTCTATCTAATAATTTCAGTGTGGTAAAGTCAATTCAACGTACGGAGGATAAAAAATTGCCTGCGTTTCTTAAAATATTAAATCGCAACTCTGATCAAAACTCTGTAGGATCGTTCATACGTTTGTTCGAACCGCTGGTCATAAAATCCTTGATTCAATACACCATTACCAATTGTATCTCGCTGCAATGCGAAGTGTTGATGCTTCTGAGTCAACTGGTACAACTACGTATAAATTATTGTCTCATGGACTCGGATAAGATTTTCATCGGCTTTGTAATGAAGCAATTCGAGTTCATCGAAGACGGTCACATTCCACAGACAGAACTCTTACTCCCGAAAATTGTCGACTTTCTCGTGAGGCTGTCGTACGAGAAGTATCATTCAAAAATGATCATCGGAATGCCGAAAATTATACAGTTGTGCGATGGCTTGATGGCCAGTGGACAAGCGCCACAAACTCACTGCATCCCAGCATTGGTGCCTGTCGTGGAGGAAATGTTCCTCATGAAAAATCCGCCCTCCAACCCGAACGAGGAAAAAGAGCTCGAGACGACGAGAGAAGTATTGATGTCGATGATGTTGAGATTGGCCGAATATCCTGCAATAATCGAATTAATTGCGAGATGTCTTACCGAGTCGCGAGGTAGTAACTGCGGCAATGGAGAAGAAAAATGGAGAAGATGGTCGAGGCAGGCTTTAGATACGATACTCCCAATGCTGTCGTCCAGAAAAGTCCGATTGGAATTCAACGAAGCCAACTTTGCGTTGATAAAATTATTCTCTGCAGCATCGCCAACCGTATTCAGGCCCGTTGACCCGCTGCTCAAAGTGCTACTCGCTGTGCCTCCTTCGATCAACCAATCGTCGCACGATCTGCCGTCAGTTACTGTCGTGGACTTTCAACGATGGTTAGTCACCGTAAACTCCTCTCTGCTGGCTATCGTATCTTACGCCAAGGAGGAAGCGATGCTGTCGCGTTTGGCTGACGTGGCGATCACGTTTCCCGAATTGGCCGACATATTGATGCTCAAAAGCGATGTAAAACGTTCCCTCAGCGGCGATCCACTCAATGTTTCGGGGCGCATGGAGCCTGAACTAATTATTCCGCCGGAAAGAATATTGGCCAGATTTTTGTTACGAGCCGTCGAAATGATTGCTACGGTCCTCCTCGATGTCATTCAAGGATCGGCTGTTAAATTCTTAAACTGTCAAGGCGATTTCAAAGATGAAAACCAGCTCGTGCAGCAGTCTGGATTATTTTTGCAACTGTGCATTCACATGTTCGAGACGGGAAGTCATTGCAAGGTTGCGAATGCCAGTATGCAATTGCTGAGTGGTAGAGACATTCCTGAAAATGAACAGTTTTCACTGGATCATTCGAACGCGGCCATGATATCGATTGGAAAAAATTGTCCAATAATTTCGTGTCAGTGGGTCTATCTTCTTACTCTTCTAGGCTACGATCGGATAAAGTTCTGGTCAGAAATGATTGGACCATCTTCGTCAAAAGACCACGAGGTATCCTTAAATACACTGATTCACCGACGTGCATCTCTTATTCTATTTTGTGACTATATCTGCGAGAATATAAGCGACTCTGAGAGTTTACGATGGTTCTTGGCTAATCACTCGTCAGCCGCGGTAAAAATGTCAGAAGAAGAACCGGTACGGGAGTTGGTTACTGTGGCAGTACATCGAGAGTCAGAGTCGAGTGGTTTATTTCTCAGTGCACTCGAAATCGATCCGTCCACTGATAAACCAGTGTATGTCAAAAGATTGCTTAGGTGTCTCGAGGCAGTTCATCAGGCTCAATCAGGAAAAGTTTTGAAGATTCTTGTGCCAAGTTTGCTGACTACCAAATATTTAGTGCTGTCTAGATTGGCAGCTAAACTTGCTAGTAGGAGAGTTGAATTATTACTCACAATGGGAAAAGATGAAGTTTTGATTCATCTTAGTGGAGATGAGTTGAAGGTATATGTCTTGGAAATAAATAATTTTCTGTGTTAAAGTTTATCCTTAATAGCGATGATGAAGAGTTAATAATTTTTTAATTTTGTAGAATATTTTCACGGCCCTAGAAAAAAAAGGTCTCGCTAAAAAACACGGAGCCCTGGTTGGTTTACTTAACAAACTTGCAACAGTCCATTACGATTTGCAACCTCTCAATTTGGAGCTTAAAAAATCGTCGGCTTTCAATGACATAAAGAGCTTTAAACTGGATCGCACTTGGTTTTTTTCACAAGTTAGTTTTTCGAAATTAATTTTTTTAAACAAATTCTTTCAACATATTTTTTATGTGTACAGGTCAAAGCCCGATGCTGCACATCGTGCATTAGTTATGGTTGTTACGAATCAGCCTTGCTTCTTAGTCACTTGAACGTCAACGAGTGTCTTGATATATTTTCATCGTCGAGTTTTGATATCAAGTTATTACAAGAGTGTGTGATAATTGGTGCTAGACTGACTGCAGTTGGTATACAAAAATTAGGTAAGCATTGTCAGTGAGTTTTCGTGCACATTAAAACTTGTCTTTATTTAATTGATTCTATTATTTCAGAGCTCGATGGTGCTGATAAGTATAGAGAACCATCCGAACATATGTTGTTCACCGCCACTAAACAAAGTATAATACAGCAAATCACCAGTATTCTTAACAAGTTAGAAAAACCTCATGAAATTTTTGTACCCCTTGCTGAGAAAGTAAACTCGTATACATCGTCCTTAGTGACTCGTTTGGAAGATCCAGAATTTCGGCAAATCATATTTAATTTAATCCCAGCGGTGACGGCCTACGTCAAATGGTCATCGAAACTTGAGCGTCCGATCGAACCCGATTACGCGGAGCCGTTATCGCATTTCTCGGTTTTGTGTCTCGAAATTTGCCAATCGTTTATTTACAATTATCCGTCAGCTGGTCAAGTATCACCACATGAACTTGATTTTGCCTTGAGATGTGCTAAAGTAATCCTTCAGAATCCAGATGTAAATGCATTCTTATCATCTTCGAGGCAGTATTCTTTGACGTGTTCAGCTGCGTCTGCGTTGGACACCATTGTTCGATATTTTTGTAAAAATCACTCCTGCGCTGAGCCTGATCAAATTTATGAGAACTGCCATGGGTTGCAAGATGCAATGGCATGCGAATCCACTAGAGAGTACGCCACCGCATGTTTACAAATGTCGGGGTTGGTCGCTTGGTTAGAGAGAAGACAAAGATCGAACGATAAAAAGTCGGAAAATGATGACATTCCAATGTTTTTCTATGATTCCATAAAAAGTATAATTGTAAGTGTAGCTAGACAACAATTGGTAAATTCATTTGTGCTGATGCCTCCGCTGTTGTGGAGGCAAGGCTGTGATATTGTTGGATCCGGTCCTACCAAGTGAGTATAATCTCTGCTAATGCGTTGAAAAGTACAAATTAATCTTATCTCACGCTTCGTTTCGTCCAGGTGTAATTTCGCTCTGTTTCTTTCGGAGCCTAACTATATTCCCGATCTCGAAATCCTAGAGGAATTCATGTACCGCATTTCCTTGCTCGGTTGGACGTCTCGGCAGCAATTCGAAGAGATCTGGATGGTATTGCTGGGTGTGTTGAACGTTTCACAGCTTCAGAACAATCGATCAGAGCAAATGGACTCTGCGTCAAGTCTGAGTCATACGGCCAGTCTCGCTGTGCAAGCCATCACTAGTCTGCTCGTGCAGACTCTTGTTTTGCCAACTCCGGGCAATCCGAGCAATGGGAGAGTCATCAGACATCCTCGCGATCCTCAGCTGTCTTTGCAGAAAAAAAGTACCAAAAGGCTGTTTTACGTTCAAGAATTACTACTATGGAGGTAGAAAAAAAAGGTTTTTTTCACTATATAAATATGAGTTTAATGAGCGATGCGTTCGAAAATGATTTCAGATTAAACACAAGTGACTGTGATTTGCCAGAGCTCGAGCATATTTTCAATCGCGGCAATTTGGAGCCTCGTTCCAGCGAAAAAGATCAAGCGTTTAGTCAATTGTCCGTGTCGTATCTGTGGTGCCAATGCTCGTTACACGCCGACAAGCTCAGTTCATCGGTGCTGAAACTAAAGAAGCGACGGGATAATGCACTGGCAAACTCGGCTCTCGACGTTAATTCCTGCCTGTATTTCCTGCTTGACCTCTACAACTCGTGGCTGAGTCCGAGCGCCAAAGTACCTTTGCGCTTGCTCCACGAGCTGATCAAGTCGCTGCTCTTTGTCTCCGATCTGTTCTCCGAGAGATCTCACTTTCAGTGGATGCTCGAGTCTTGCCTCGATCTGTGGAAGGCTCAGGTGGCCGACGACGAGATACTGCGCAGATATCTGATCCTCGCCATTTGCAAATCGGTCGCCGTGCTCACCCCACTGGTAAGTACGAACGAGAAAGTCTCGATTATTCGTGCATTAGCTAATGTAATTTTACGTTCGTTGGGTCGCTCAGGACACCGAGACTCTGGACAAGGTGAGGCGCATAGTCGACAGCAGCTTGAAGTGCGGCTCGATATCCATGCGAATGGCGACGCTGCACGGCACTCTGTACATACTTCAAAGCGCCGTGCTGGCCGACTGCGAGGAAACGATGAGCACGGTTCACTCGGCGAGCATCGAGTACATCACGCGCCACTTGAACGGCACGGCTGACAATCGAGTGTCGAGCCAGAGCCAGGAGCACCAGTGCCTGCTCTGGGCGCTGGTGTTTTTCCTGCTGGAGCACGCGGAGAGCACTCCGCCCGAGGTCGAGGCGCCCGCCGTCCTGGGAATGATCATGTCGCTGGTCTCCTCGGCGAGCATTTCCAGCTCGCTGCATCGGATGCTGCTGCAGGGCCTGGAGCGCCTCGTCGCCACTCGCAGCGTCCTCGGCAAGGTGTCCGAGCAAATAGTCAAGATATCGCTGGATCGATTGCGCCAGTCGAATCCGGTGCTCTCGTTGCCGGCGCTACAGCTCTTTCTCACTTGTATGTACACCGAGAGCGCGGAGCGTTTCAACAAAGCCGAAGAAGAGGAGGAGGCGGCGTCGGCGGGGGAGGGGCTCGCCGCAGCCGACGCACTCGAGCCCGAAGTACTCGTTCGCTCGATCGAGAGATCTTCAGCTATTTTCGATAAGATCAAAAAAGCCTACCCACTCGAGGTCGAGATACTCTGCGACGTGCTGGCCGAAGTGCTCATCGACTTCTTCCCGCCGATGGATATCTTGACAAAAGTTATCGGAGAGTTTTTGTCGCCGCAGCAGCCCTACCCTCGTTTGATGTCCGCTATTGTGTTTAAGGTAAGCTCTTTGCGCTCGAAGCAGCAGCAGCAGCCAAGTGTACGAGCAGCGGCTCACGCGCAGTCGCATGTAATAGCAAGTTGCCTTAAACAAAACGTTTAATTAAATCTTTTGTCGGAAGTTTTCGCGGCGGTGGAGGCGGCGGTGCAGCTGCCGCTGCTGCTGCTGTATCAACTGCCATAATAGCGTTAACTTTATCATAAAGGGCTGCGTTGAATGTTTGTAATCGTATTAACTTCAATCATATATAGGTGTGCGAAAAAGCCGGCAGCAGCGCGCAGCTTAGCCTGCTGCAAACTTGGGTGGTTTTCAGCATACAAAACTTTATTCAGAGCTTACCGCTTATAATGTCGACTTGGTGCCTGTCTTGCTTCTTCCTCAGCTCGTCGACGAATCCCTGGCTACGTGCTCTGTATCCTTTTTTACTTTAAACGAAAGTACGACAAAAAAAAGTCCTTTTGACGCTCTTACGATCCTTAACTCTCGAACCGTATCGAAGATTTCCGCACGTGCAGTCGAGGATCGGCAAATACGAGGCAGAGGATAAGAAAATACTTTGTATAGCTGCTTTGGACTTTTACTCGCAGGTTGGTTTAACGTTACATTCAATTTCTTTTACATCATGATGAAAATCTGAACATTCCTTGATTTTTCAGTTGCCTAGTGACTCTCAAAGAGAAACCTTTGTTAAGACGTTCGAGGAGGCTTCGAAAGAACCTGGCTCTCCTTTTGCGGATATCTTGGCTTGTTTATAAAATAATGAATAATAAATTTATCGACTCCTGCACATTTAATCTATATGAATGTTAAAATTAAATTGCTCTTTGGATCCAAACGAGCAATATATTTGGTTATTAATGTATTGACTATTGATGAGATTTTAAAGTAAGTTATCATTATGAAAGTAATTATGAGATTTTAATAATTGTTTACAATAAATACGATGTAATATTTTTTATCCTAGACTACTTTGAACTTTGTAATGTTTATTTATCTTCATGCTTCTGGCGAAATCCAAATTACTCTCAAGTAGGAACTTTCGTTTTTTTTCAGCCCGTCGTTTCTCCTCTTGATTATAGAAGAAAAATCTCAGCGTAGCAAAGTAAATTATTTCGAAAACCGATAAAACGCTCGCGCCCAAGAACAGACCCGCCGCGCCTCCAACTGATCCTGATGAAAAAAGCAGCGAGTGAGTATACATAAATATATACGACGGGCGGGTATGGAAGCGGCTGCGGGAAAAGTTTTATTTTACCTAAAAAATCAGTAAAACCGAAAATCTCCTCGCGAATGTATTTGATTTGTGGAAAGTCTATGCCGAGATTTATTACAGCATCCGGTGGCGAGCCCTCCTTGCTGGAATAAAAATAGAAGAAAAAAAGAAGAAGAAGAAAGAAAATAAGAAAAAAAACGGGTAGAAAGATTCGTTCTCGTGTAATTGGCTCGAAGCTGAGATTCGCAATACTTACAAAGCGAACGAGTCGAATTCTTTATCAAGGTAGAGTGCTCCGTTGCAATCTTGTATACAACCGCAAGCTCGAAGATCTCGGCTTTTCAACGCCATCAAATTAGCCGCTTGTCCCGCCAGACAGTAGTGCAGCTGACTGGCGTTGCAAATTGGCATGCCTGCGCGCAGTTCAACAACAACGGAACGCGTCCGAAATTATTTATTGCCGGCACACACACACAGAGTAATGATATATATCGATGAAAACAGACCGGTGCGTCGCATGGCCGTGTGCGGTCGACACTGGCAGAGCTGCTCGACTCTGGCGTAACGACACTCTCGCTCGCAGATGGCTCGTGCATAGATGGGCCATCCCCCGGGGCCAGTCGCAACGGCCGCCTTGTCCCGATGTAATTTGCAGTCGCGCCGTCGAGGATCGCTGGACGCCCTCACGCGGCTCGTGCTCGCGACCTCCTCGATGCTCAGCGTCATCGAGTTCAGCGTCAACAGGCGGACGAGCTTGCTGGATTTGCCGTTGGAGTAGTCGCCCAGCGTGTCGGGATAGTGCCAGTAGAACTGCACGCACGAAAAAGTAACGCGCATCCAAATAGTCTGTACGAGTACTTACCCGAAAATCGTGACTGCTCGAGCTGATGTATCCGACGGCTCCGGAATTTTTCACGCCAAAGGTAGCTTTTTTCGTCCGCACGCTCTTGGCATTTTTCGGTACTTTGTTCGACAACCAGTTCCTATAAAAAAAAAAAGAAAATGATTGCGTAAGAGAAATTAAAAAAAGATGAAGAAATTGGAATACTCGATATCGATGTAGGGCCTTATGTTGCTGGCGACGACGAGGCACAAGCCGCTCTCGGTGCTGGTCCAGACTCGGTCGCGCTCGATGTCCTCCTGATAGGTCGACTCGAGCAGCACATCGGCTCGCAGCTCGTAAAGCATCCTCAGCCAGAGATCGGGCGCCACGGCGGAAAAATTCGGATTTATTCGCTCGGCGCCGCTCTCGTACGTCCAACCGGCCAGATTCCTGAAAAACTCCCTCGTCTCGGCCGTATCGTCGACCTTGTACCTGTATTATTAAAAAAGAAAAGCGCTTAAATAAATTTCTCTCTCCACCCGCATGTATAAGAAGGTATATTATAGCTAGAGCTGCTATATACGCGGTGGCTGTGGCGCCGCCTAAGAGCCGTACTTTTGAAAAACTTGGCCGAACTTTCGGCTAAGTAATAGATTAACAGGGCAAACGGTCACGGCTGGCTTGGCAATTTCAAACTTTCGAAAATTATTATCCAGCAGCAGTATGGTCGAGTCGGGGCTGCGATAGCGCAGCCACGAGTCCAGAGCCACGGCGAGGAGGGCCGCCAGCGCGGCGATTATCACGGCGGCGAAGAGGCAGCGCTCGCACGGGTGTCTCCGGGCGGCCGACAGATGATTCAGTCCGTGCAGGCTGGCCTCGTTGGCGCAGGTGGACAGGTAGCGGCCGAGGCTCGTTCGAGCTCGCAGCTTCTCCATGCCCACTCCCGGCGGCTCTCTCGGCTCCAGCAGCACGGGACGGACCCCCCATCGATCCGCGAGGTTTCGCCCCCTCGCCAATCTGGGCCACTCGTTCGGGTAGACGAGCTCACCGACGACGACCTGCGCTCTCGCCATGGCCGCAAGCTCGCAACTGGCGAACTACGTATAGTACGATGGAGTAGACCGAGCAGTCGTCGTAAAAAAGCTCTCAGTTTTTATTTTTAATGAAGAGAGAACAAGAGCGTCGATGTTTCGAGCATGAAAAATTGTACGCGTGCACGTGTATCTGTCCGCTATTATACCTGTATCGAATCCATTGAGCCAGTCGCATTGAAAATCGTAAAAAAAAAAGGGTCGCGATGATTATCGCGCTGTTGCGTGATACAACAAACTTTAGCTCTCTCGCGTACTATCGCTGTGTTTGCGCCTGCATTATACGCACCGAGTGTGTGTATGCGCGTGTACGCTTTTTATCCCCGTTTTTTTTCCTGTTTTTTTTTCGCTCCCTGTTTTTAATGCTGGCATTCAGCGGGGCGCTTGTTAGCTGTCTGCGAGCGAGCGAGCGAGAGAAGCGGCATTCAAAAAAGCGGCAATGTGGCTATTCGTCATCTCGTAATATATAAGTAGCTGCCGTGCATTCTCGTCACGAATCTAACGCAGTTTTTCTTTCTTTTCTTCTTCTTTTTTTTTTTTTTTACTTTGACGTCTCGCGCGCCGGTGGGGCTTTGTGCGCGCGGCAAGGGGGCCACTTAGGCAAATTAGCAACGCGGCGCCGGGCTGCTTATAACCTAGGCTATAGTTATAGTGGTAGTTGTTGTCGTTCGAGACGTCAATGCCATACACACACACACACACACACACACACACACACACGTAAACATAACACACACTCACATAACCCATCAAGCCGATATAACAAATTAAGGCCGATTCAGCGCGCATCGGAGCTCGTCGTATTTTCCTGCAGTCGTGGATTTTCTCTTTTTCGACGAAACACATAAAGGGCCGCATCATGAGCACGAGCGAGTGGAATTGAAAGGGAACAACGAGGGAACAACGAGGGATCGGACGTGTCGTCGAGTCGGCCAAAGAGGAAGAGTCAAACATGTACGCCGATCCTCGCGAGGTACGGACCGAGAGCAAGCCTCGAGGCTTTGTCACTCGTATAATTAACTACAATCGATCGATCGAGTAGCAGCAGCAGCAACAACAGCAGCCAAGCGAAAGTAACGTCACTGGCAAACGCTCGAGCATACCGCAGCTCAACGGCGCTTGTCGTTGCATCGAGGAGGATGATCTGCTGCTGCTGCGTATACGGAGCGACGACGACGAGGAGGACGAGGACGAGGACAAGAACACGATGACGAGACCAAAGTCGACGCCGGTGCCGCACTGCGTCACTTGTTTCTGCCTGTCGAATCGGCTCAGATGCAGCCTCTACGACATGGACAACAACTCCACGACTCAGTACAACTCGAGCGAGGGCCAGGAGACGCCCAAGTGCTGCGTGCCCGACTGCAAGGCCAAGGCGCGCAAGTGTCCGCCCAACTCGGCCAGCAACCAACAACAACAACAAGCCAGCAGCGTCAAGCACCGTCGCACCACCGTCGACGAGTTGTTGCGCGAGATGGACCTCAAGGCCGACGACGTCGCCGCGTCGGCCGCAAAAATAACTATCCTCTCCAGGACCGAGGTAATTTCGCTCGAACGAACTCGATAACGCCATTTTTCTTATTAAATCTGGAATCACCGGCGATATACAATTTTATTCATTATCGTTCGGTTTGAATTCGGTTTTTTGCATATCGCGCTTTATGCGATTCCGCTCGATATATATATATATGCCTGTACTCTTGCTACGCACATATAAATGTACATATATATCGAAAGCTTTTTGCCTCCGAGCAGATAGTCGGATCGTCTTCTTTTTTTTTTCTTCTTCCACTGCGCAGCAAAATCGTAGAGACGTGCATTTTTCCCTTAAATGCCCTCAGGCTGTCTTTCCTTCACTTTAACGGATGGAATTCCAAAAGAAAGAAGAGAGAGAGAGACTCAAGGAGTATATGGAAGAATGCTCGTTCGTGTATATGTGTCGTATACATACTTGTGTGCATGCGTACTGGGATCGGAAAGAGAAAAAGAGACGAGATAAAAAAAAAGACATCAACGATAGAATCTAAGAGCAATGAAATTTTGATACTCTGTTATTACTTTTCTATTCGAAAGCCTCTGCGATTTCGCGTATACATAGTTTTATTGATATTTTGGTCCTTTGGCCTACACGCCAGAACGACTATTAGCATAATGGACTTTGGGATCAGGGAAAATTTGGCCCCGAGTCGTCGAGGCGACTGCCATGTAGCAACGACGATAAACTTTCGTCATTTTTCATTAATTTATTTGTACGGTATATAAGCGCGTCGAGCCGCCCCCCTCGATGGCCCATTACGGTTCTTGTGATTTTCCAATCAATTACTCTCCCGAGCCATTTGTTCCGGATAAATCAATTTTATCCGAGCGAAAATGTTGATTCTCGTGACTTGCACTTGATAAAATTCGTAAAAAAAAAAATAATAAATAAATAAAGATAAAAGTTGGACAATGCTCGACGCATTTAGGAAAAAATAGAGACGACGGAGCTGGGTCAAAACTCGATCCGACAGCAGAAGCAGCAGCAGCAGCAGCAGCAGCAGCAGCAGCTACAGCAGCGGGCAGCACGCCGCAAACGTCCAGGCGCAGTACGTCGTCAGCAAAATAAGCAGCAAGAAAGAATCTGCCCGAGAGTAAGCAGCTGCGAGAGATGGCCCGAGCGTCGTAATTCGACTACTACTACTACTACTGCTCCCAACGACGACGAGAGCCGACTTCGAGTGAGTTTTGTGTTGTTTCATCTTTCAATTTCAGAAGCTTCCTCGTGTTTCGCTGTGACAGCTAAATCTCGCGTACATATACAGAGGAGCAGCTCTCTGTATGTGATATTTCGATTTATTTTGATTTTACCGAAATTGCGCCCGACCTTCGCGCTGAAAAAATAGATCGATTCATTTTCGAGACGATATCGTAATGGAAATTGCGCGTTGCACACTTAGAAAGCGGCGGCGATGCAGCAGCTCGACTTGAGCGACTACGACCAGGGCGAGGAGACGCTGGACGAGGCTCGCTACTCCGCGGCAGCGGGCGACTCCGATCGCCTTCCCAGGAGCAGCAAGTCCAAGACTAATATCGAACGAATGAAACAGCCGGCGACGAAGCGAGTAGTACGAGTCGACGTGGCGTCGGGCGCGTCGTCGTTTCGGAAAAATAACGGCCACCAGCAGCAGCAGTCGTCTCAGCAACCACCTCTGGAGACATCGGACGAGGAGGAGGAGCAGGAAGAGGAGTTGCTGGTGGACGGTTTCAAGGCGGAGGCGCTCGAGCTCGAGACCGAGCGACGCGACTGTATCGAGCGGCTTCATCGCGACGTGACGAGTCTGCTCGAGATTCAGCGACGATTCGACGACATCGAGGCAGCGAGAAGGAGACGACGACGCTCGACTGGTTCGAGTCAACAGCAGCAGCAGCAGCAGCTAGGAAGACGAGCTCCGTACAGCAGTGGTGCGACGAGCGACAGACGTCGCAGTCGATCGACGCCTCGGCCTGCCTGAAGACTCGCTCGCTCACATTTACATAGATTTATACAATTTTTATATCATATAGTTTATATTAACTTTTTAGACGTAGACTGTTTATATTTATATACAAAATTATTTTATAGCAAATAGACTAATCGATTCGAGTAAAATAAATATAAAAATCACAAGAGTCCATACAGTCAGTGGGTCAGTAGTCGATATTCTCGAGACGCGAGAGCGATCACGACTCTGAGAAATTTATCTTCGTCGCTGTACCGATCCTCGCGACGGTGGCAGTAATACACTCCGACGTGTACATCGCGGATCGCTCGATACGAGTGTCGATAAAAGAATTAAGCAATATCATACGATATGAGCTAGCTGGAGCTAAATCGACAACACGTGTAGAGGACGCTGACACAAGGACGACGGCGGCAGCTTGGCATCAACCGGGAGCTATTATTATCGAGCTCGTGGGGACAGAGAGGTAGAGATAAAAATTCGCGGATGTACAAGCGGTTTGTAGAGGAATACGTGTGCAGCAGCAGCAGCAACAGCTGTGAACGATGGCTCGGAGGAATACGAGGCCGATTTGGAGAGAGAGAACTAGAATACAGCACGCGACAGACAAAGGGTGTACCTGATGCTATTGAAGCGCCGCGTCCTGATTTGCAGTCGAGCTTACTCTTCCCCTTCTCCTACCCTCCCCCCATCCTCTGGCCTCGTATCGTTTCTCCCTCTGTGCTTCGAGTCCTGTGCTTCTTTCAAACGTGATTTCTCGCTGCTCCGCGCGACTTCCATGTCATGTGCGAGTATCGCATACAAGTATATAGACTGAGAGACGGAGAAAAGAAGCCACGAACTTGGCCGAATCGAAGAACAAGAGACTTTTTATCGAAATTTATGTACGCGCGTCGTCGTTGCGGGGCTCGATGCACCACGACACGGCTTCGCTCGCGCGTATTTCGACCGCGAGAAAAAGTCGCGAGACGCGCGTATACATTATTATGCGCGCGTAAGAAAGGTATAAGTCAGCGAGAAAGAAGAAGCAGAGAGGAGAGGAGGAGCTGCGGATGAAATTCTCATGGGGGGCGGCTGGAGCTCGGCGCAAAAAGCAATTGTATGTAATGCGGCATTGTGTGACCGGAGCCAAATAAAAAGCGCGAGCTAGCTCTATAGCTGAACTGGCTGGCTGCAGCGCTTTATGTTAATGGGAAAAATGTCATTTTGCCTTCTTTTCTCGACTCCCTTTTTTTTTTCTTTTTTTTGGGAGGGTAAAAGCAATCTCAGCTGTGTGCACAACACCAATTCGTACATAGCAGAAGCTGCGAGTATGTGTGTATATGCGCGCGAGGAGGGTGATTTACGTCATCGAGAGCGCTATTATTTTCGAATTAAAGCAGTCCCCCGAGTCGCGTCGGTGGTGGCGGCGACGGCAACGACGAGATTGGACGAAAGACGATAAAAAGGCTCTTATTTACTCGCGCGGCTAGCTCAGATATAAAAAGTTGCCACTCACTCTGGAGCTTTCCACGCCGCAACGACGAAACTTGTATATACGTATATTAAAATACGTCTCAAAGAGAGAGAGAGAGAGATAAAAGTGAGCGCGGGGGGCCGATCCGCTAATCGATATGATTAGCCTTTGCCCGTGCCGCTCTATGTGTATAAGTAGCTCGAGTGTAGCCGCGCCGAGGATATTAATCGGCCGAGTTCTGCGAGGGGGGCAAATAGTTTTCGTCTCGGGCAACTAGTAAATATACGAGCCAAAGCAGCAGCAGCAGCTCTCGTAATCGATGAATATTTGCATAGTTAATAAGTGGATTTAAGGGAAAAGCCGACGTTCGCGGCCACGACGACTACTAGGACGGCGGAAGTGCAGCAGCAGGCATGAGGGAGGCACTAACGAGAGGAGTCGAGCTATTTCGCAACAGAGTTAGCAGCAGCCCCGGCAAAATATTTATCCCGGAACTTTGCCTTGGAAAACTTGATTGATTTTCAGTTTATAATTTCTTCTCTCTGATGCTGCTGCTGTTACTGCTTCTGCTGCTGCTACTGCCGCACGGGGCACATTTGCAAATCGAATCAGGCGTAGATACAGAGAGTTTCGCTACATACAGAGTACATCGTGCAAGTGTATTCGTAACTTATCGCGAATCAAGATACGTTATACGTATACCCGTCTGATATTTCGACACCCGCTTTCTCTCTCTCTCTCTCTCGGTCATATATACACAGAATAGCCGGGAATATATATATACAGAACATATTACAGCGGACGAGATACATATCGCGAACCGAATGTCTGTGTATACGTTTGTATGGGTTGGGCAATTTAATCGGGCGTGTATAGCAGCAGCAGCAGCGCGTGTTGCGCCGCTTCAAATCGGCCAATATAATTAATGTCTCTATTCGTGTTGAAATACTTGCCGATAAGGCGGCACAGCAGCACAACATACATACATAGAGGCATGTATATTTTTCAGCCGTACATACGGCAAAATACGTATCATGCCGCTCAACTGCAATTGCACACGAAAACGCGCGTATATATTTATTTTATAATAAAAAGCAGCAGCAGCCTCGTCGTGGCGCGGAGCAGCTCTGTTATTTCGTCCGCCAGTTTATACGTGTGTATTATCTAATAACAGCCGGGGCCACAAAAACGTACGTATTATACGTACACGCGCGTATCGCTTAATTTATTCAGCTTCTTTTATGCGCGCCCGGGCGGCCTATGCATGACCGTTTCATTATGCGATTCTCTCTCTCTTTCTGCCTGCACGCGCCGCGACTATTACGGTATTATATAGCGACTCTGTTTATTGCTCGCGACGCGCGTATTATTGTTAGGCACGCTCGTTAAGATTTTTTCGAGCCGATGTTATATAATATAAGCAGCTATTTTTAATCGATCGCGACGAATCAAAGTCGCGAGTAATTATGTCAGTATTATGAGTGTGGCTAATCTCCATCGAGACCGATGATCTCTCTGTATGGGTGTTTATTTGTAAACACGAGCCCGGCCGCGGCCCGCGTCGCTCTCCGATGCCAACGCGTCGAACGTTCTAAAATATAGTCTGCTGTCAACGGTCGAAACGCTCTCCTGCCTTATCTTTCCGATTATTTGATTCGATCGAGCGGAAAATCTGCCTCTCGTGCCTTTTTTGCTTCTTGAATCGTATAGCGCGTACCTCGAAATCATGTCGTCGACGGCGGACGATAACCTGCAGCTCATCGACAGCGTCTACGAGTGCAGCGAGTGCTCGGCCAGCTACCGGAACCACGGCGACTTGCAGCGTCACCTGGTCAAGAACCATCCGGAGCTCGAAGCCAAGCACGTCTGCGAGACGTGCGGCGGCGCGTTCAAGCGAGCCGAGGACGTCCAGGAGCACAGCAGCCTTCGGCACAACGCGGCAACCGGCGCCGGTGGTCACGACGACTCGGGCGTGGGCAATTCCTCCGGCCTGAAGCGCAGCCGGTGCAACGAGTGCGGCAAACGCTTCTCCCAGTCTTCCGGCCTGAGGAGGCACGTGATGTCGCTGCACTCGGCCCAAAAGCAGAAGCCAAAGCCCAAGCCGAAAAAGTCGAAGAAGCGAAAGAGAAAGGACGAAGAGCAATCGGACGAGGAGGCCGAGGAGACGGAGGAAGAAGAGGAGACGGTCGACGCGGACGGCAAGAGGCAGAGGCGGCACCGAGCACTGGTGCACAGCGACGAGAGCGGCGTCTCGAGCGCTAGTACATCGCCCGACTCTTCGCAGTCCGACGAAACCCCGACGACGATCCAAGTCATGATGGACGAATTGAGGAGGATCGCTCGGATGGATCCTCCACCAGCATCGCCACCGCCACCGCCGCCGCCGCCAACGCGTGAGTACCGCTTCGTCAAGGGGCTGAGCTGCCACGTCTGTTCAGGCTCGTTCGGTCGCCCGATCAACCTGCGAAGACACCTCTTTGCCAGGCACGTCGTCCGTCCGGAATTCGAGTCCGTCTTCTACAGCGAGAGATACTCGTCGGAGCGGAATCTCGACCTGCATCGAAAGATCACCGAAAAAACTCACCATCCGTACGAGTTCGAGGCCTGCGGCAGAAAATTTTTCCACCTGTGCCGCGACGTGTTTTCGTCGCCCGAAGCCGAGCAGCAGCTTTGCGACTTTCTTATTTCTTATATTTTCGATCATCTTCTCGACACGTTAGACCATAACGATGAGCGATTAAGCGACACCGGCATCGATTATTTGGATGTCTTGCGCGACGAGTGTGATTTGGAGCCCGATTCAGAAATATTCCCTGCTTCGTGGATTTTTGGTGACTATTCGAGTGTCGAGCACGAGTCTGAAAGAGACGAAAATGATTGTGATGGAAAAGTAGCTCTCGAAATGCTTGACAGTTCGACATCAACACCCACTCCGACCCGATTTAGTAGTACCGAAAGTATCAACGTTCGTAACGATAGCTCGGAATTTACGAAGGCAAAGAGAAAAAGAGACTTCGAGTTCGACGCTGGTGCGGAAAAATTCGCTACTCGAAGAGAGCTTCAGACTGACTGGAATAATGAGCACGATGGAACGATAGCCGAAAGCTCGTTTGATTCAGAGCAGCCGACTTGCAACGAGAACAATGAGGACGTTTCGATAGTGGAGTCGAGCCTTAAAAGATTCCGAAAGCTTCTCGCGGACAGCCCGAGAAGAACTTCTGAGAGGATTTCGACTAAAGTGGACAGTCCTCGTGACCAATCCGATTCAGCGACACGCCATGAATGCACCTCGTGTTCCAAATCGTACGACAATTTGGAGGATCTCGTCTCCCACATTAACGATACGCACGAAAAAACGAAGACCGAAAGCTCGCTTGATTCAGAGCAGTCGAATTGCAACGAGGACGTTTCAAAGGCGGAGTCGAGTCTTACAAGCACACCCAGCGAGCTTCTCGCCGACACCCCGAAAAGAACTTCTAAGAGTACATCAACTAATGTGGACAGTCCTTGTGCCCCATCCGTTTCAGCGACACGTTACCAATGCACCTCGTGTCCCAAATCGTACGCCCATTCGAGGAGTCTCATCAGACACATCAAGTTCGATCACAAAAAATAAAGGAGTCAATTGGTGGAAGCAAGTGATTTACCCACGTATTATTCAAAAATTGTATTATCGCACGTTTATAGCCAGGAGTGAAGATTAATTATTTTCGGAGACCTCAAGATTTTTAAGATAGTTTGGCCAAATTATTTCAACATTGTACGTGTCAAAAAATTGTAAATACTTGATGTTTAAATAATTAAGTATAGTGAGAATCGTAAATCAGGAGATTTTTCATTGTTATAGTTAAAAAAGAAAAAAATTTGTAAATAATTAATCAATTAATGTGTTGTTTCAAACGCTTTCGCAAATTTTAAAAGTAAAGAGTATTACTTGTATCGAATGAATAAATAAAAAATGAGTTAATTAATTAATCTAAAGTAATTACAACGAAATTGCTTCAAAGAGTTCAAGTACAGAAAGATTTTTGTAAGTGATTTAGTGCAGAGAGCTTGGATGAAAATAAATTGAGCTTTATTTCAAAGAAGTTATATTGTGAAATGCTTTCAAACAAAAGTTTACTCAAATGTATTCCCTTTATGCGTCATCCTATAATTAAACAGCGTTGCATCTCTGTTACGTAACAAATGAGTGAGGACAAATGTGTATGGTATCGTCAGTCCAGAAAAAAAACGCGAATTCAGAAGTTGTCCGTCGTCGACGATTGCGGCCGAGTAAACTGTTATGACAGAGCTGGTCATCCGCACGCGCGGGGGGCAACCGACTGAAAATATTTGCCGAAAATACGAGAAAAGCCGTGGCGGAGAAATGTGCCGTTTGTGTGTGTGTGCGCATGTAAAGAGTATAGCTTTGGCTTAGCCGTCGAGAGTAGTACTCGGGGACTCGGCGGAGTTGCACTATATAATACAGAGAAGCTATAGGGGCTGTGCAGCGGAAAACTCTTGCCTCCGCATCCGCCTATATACGTACGTGTGCCTCTCTTTCGACAACAACAAAACGACAACAAGTTCTTGGCTCGGCGTGCGCGCACACAAACTTCATCAAGGATGAGAACAAGAATACGAGGCTGCAGCTCGCTGCACTCGACGAGGAGCTGCTCAAGTGCTCGCACCGGAGGGGGGTAATCGAAAACTTCTCATTGAAAACTTGTATGTGCCGTATATATGCGACTGCCATCAGCTGCGCGAAATCTCTCTCTCGAGCCGGAGCTCTCAGACTCGAAATTATTCTGTAAATAACGTGAATAGGTGTCGTTTACATTTCGATCGTAATTATTCGAGTCCAAAGCGACGAGAGTCGGCGCGAGTTTCTCTCGAGCTTATTTATATACATTTCTACGCGAGATATGAGGGCTCTGCGTATTTCACTCGGCGTTGAAATTCGACGCGCAAACACGTAGTAGCTGCTCTGTGTAATCGCGCGCGCGCGCGTGTAGTTTCACGTTGAACGACGGATTTGCCAGCAGCTGCTGCTGTATAAGGGAATTCGGAATCAGCCCATTCCGCGAGTCCGAAAAAATCCAGCTCGATCGAGTGGCCGAACCAAAAGGGGCATCGATTCGGTTGCGCTTATCGAGCTCCACAAAAAAATAAAAAAAGAAAAAAATAAATAAAATAATGAAAGAGGAAGCGGAGACAGAGATGACGAAATTAACTGTCCAAGTAGTAATCGCTGCTGTACATACACGCGTACTTGCGGCGCGTTTGTGTCACTCGACAATGACGTCGGTTTTCGATTAAATTCCTCGAGCTTGACATGCGGCCATAGTTGCACAAGATTAGCCGAGATCCCCCTTTGACACGCTGTGACTCGGCTCTCAGCTACTCTCCACGCGGATATTCTTCGGATAGATCGGATAGATACACAGCGTAGAGAATAAGGATGTGTCCGTGTGTGCATTCAAGTGCAGCCGTCGCAGCTGCAAAGTTGGCCCACGCGGCGAGTTCGACTTTGAGGACGACGACGACGACGACGATCATCGGCAGCTGAAAGGACACGGACGCGTAATTATAGGAAAGCCGCGCGTACCTTTATGCAAATCAAGTAAACTAGTGGCAACATTTGTTGCTAAAGCTGAGCGAAATATGGTTATATGTTTATTTATTCATTTATTTCGTACTATAAAATCAGAAAGATTTAAATGCGATTTTGAAGACTTAGGAATAAAGAAGAACCGCAATATTAATCAATGACATATCAAATTGTCTAATTTATAACAGTTTGAAATACTTTATTTAACAAAAATTTAATAATATTTTCGAATTATCCAAATACATATGGGTAAGGCTCAGAATTTTTTAAATAAACCTGCGCTCGTATGTCACCGATCTTGACGCGCTTTTGGTATGTTATAGTACATGGTAAAAAAGACCCAAAACCAAAATTTTAGACCCCCTCCCCCCTCCTACCCCCCACTTCCGGTATAAACGTCCATTTTCTATCTATATTTTTTCTGAAGGCCTGAAGCAATTAAAAAATCTGAAAAAATTCACAAAAATACTTTTCAACAATCCAAACAACCTTGAATTTTTTCAGATTTTTTGAGTGCTTCAGGCCTTCAGAAAAAATTATTGAAAATTTTGAAAATTCATATACGGCGCTACGATGCAATACAAAGCCCGATCTTTTTTTCCACTTATTTTTGACATCAAAATACATAACCTCAAATTTTTTCAGATTTTTTCAGACAGAGCGCTGGCGGTTTTTAGCCGAAAAACGCCCTTTTTTTACGAAAATAATTTTTTTAGGGCGATATGAAGCTTTAAAAAATCTGGAAAAATTTTTTTCTTGTTTTTCAGGTCAAAATACATAACCTTGAATTTTTTCAAATTTTTTAATTGAAGGCGATAGCATCTATGGCTAAAAAACGCTATTTTTATGAAAAACGGTTCCTGGAACCCAGAGGTTCCGGTAAAAAAATTTGAAAAAATTTTTTTCGAATTCCTTGTCAAATTTTAATAAATTTTGACCGTCGCAAAATTTCGATTGGAGCTTCCTAGCTCATTCTAGAGCATAACAAAGATTCGAGCGAAATTCTGAAGAAATTTGAAAAATAATGTAATTGTGATGAACGTCTTCAGAATTTCGCTCGAATCTTTGTTATGCTCTAGAATGAGCTAGGAAGCTCCAATCGAAATTTTGCGACGGTCAAAATTTATTAAAATTTGACAAGGAATTCGAAAAAAATTTTTTCAAATTTTTTTACCGGAACCTCTGGGTTCCAGGAACCGTTTTTCATAAAAATAGCGTTTTTTAGCCATAGATGCTATCGCCTTCAATTAAAAAATTTGAAAAAATTCAAGGTTATGTATTTTGACCTGAAAAACAAGAAAAAAATTTTTCCAGATTTTTTAAAGCTTCATATCGCCCTAAAAAAATTATTTTCGTAAAAAAAGGGCGTTTTTCGGCTAAAAACCGCCAGCGCTCTGTCTGAAAAAATCTGAAAAAATTTGAGGTTATGTATTTTGATGTCAAAAATAAGTGGAAAAAAAGATCGGGCTTTGTATTGCATCGTAGCGCCGTATATGAATTTTCAAAATTTTCAATAATTTTTTCTGAAGGCCTGAAGCACTCAAAAAATCTGAAAAAATTCAAGGTTGTTTGGATTGTTGAAAAGTATTTTTGTGAATTTTTTCAGATTTTTTAATTGCTTCAGGCCTTCAGAAAAAATATAGATAGAAAATGGACGTTTATACCGGAAGTGGGGGGTAGGAGGGGGGAGGGGGTCTCAAATTTTGTTTTTGGGACCTTTTTACTATGTACTATAACATACCAAAAGCGCGTCAAGATCGGTGACATACGAGCGCAGGTTTATTTAAAAAATTCTGAGCCTTACCCATATATGATATTACAGTATCAAATAAATTAAATTCACGTTTGAAAAAAAAAAAAAAAAAAATAAATACATATATGAGGAGGGATATAACATTTATAACATAATTCAAATTACCCTATAAATATCATTGGGGTATAAGCATGATGTAATACTGCACAAAAATTCTGAAAACATTTCTGAAGACGTACTTGGGGACGTTAAGGGATGATAAAAATATTTAACATATTATAAATCTTTTTTGTTCTTTGCATTATATCATTTAAGTGCTTCCAACTCGATCTAGAGCATTATTTATTTATTAAATTTCTTTTTTATTTTTTTTTTTTTTTTTATTTTTTTTTATTTTTTTTTATTTTTTTTATTTTTTATTTATATTTTTATTTATTTATTTATTTATTTAATCCTCCAGATACATATTGATACAAAAATTCTGATGAATATAACGCGAGAATCACGTAAATAGTTTAAGGGTTGATAGAGGGGTGAAAAATGATCGTATCGATTCCAAAATTTATACAGCACATCTTCGGGTCGCTAGAAAGGCACCATAAAAATTTGGACCTAATCGGTTGAACGATTATTGAGGTATCGTGTTTACAAGGCCGTCCTGAGTTAACAATAGTAGGACTTCGCTTCGCTCAGCTAAATAAATACGCGGGTTGATTCGAGTTTTTGTCGCAGTATCACGTAGCGTCTTTTTGTCGCCCAGTATATCACGCTTCGCCGAGTCGAGCTACTACTGCAGCGTAGCTGTATACGCGTCGTCGAGCAAACGAGCTTTAACGCGTATAATTCGCGCGTCCAGGTAAGAGAGATAGAAAGAGAGAGACGAGCTGTCCATGTAAAACGTGTTTACACGTCGAGCTGATGCCGCTGCTGCTGCTGCTGCGGTGTCTAGTCCCTCGAGGTAAGTCGCGCGGCGAGGACTCCGCAGGGCGGTATGCAGAGGCAGCCATCGCCGCGTCCGCAGGGCTTCCAAGTTGTCTTTTACCGAGGACTCGAGACGCGACTATTTACATTATACGCTGTGTGCACACTTTGCCTCGAATAAGCTTCGTCCGCACGCTGTTTTTTTTTCTTCCAATTTTTCTCGAGTAATTTTGGAGCTTTTTCCGTTGCGCAATCGTCGTGACTAATAATTTTTCTGTTCGACTCTTAATCTCCGGCGTTGAACGAGCTCTAAAAACAAAAAAAAGAGTAGAGAGAAGGAGAAAACACGTGTCATGCGAGCTGCTGCTGGCTAGCCGTGCGCACCCAAATGCATTCGCCAGTACAGTTTAAGTATAGCATAGTCGCTGCTCTATAGTAGTATAGTACAGCTATACACGCAGTAGGAGGAGACGGTGGAGGCGGAGGAAGGGCATATCTCTCTCTCTCTGGCGCTATAGCTGCTGCGCGGCTGCTACTGCTGCTGCTGCTGCTCTCCATGGCAAAAGGGTAGCAAAGCAGCAGCAGTTGGCGCGCGACCAGCGCGTTGTCTGCCTCGCACGGAACGAGATACGGAGAGTCTCCGTACAATAAGCGCGTATACGTAAAGCTCGATCGCGCCTCCCGTTCTCCAGTACCAGTGCTGGTGCGCGACCAGTCGAGCGCGCGCGCGACTTTCGACGTACTCCAGTTTTCAAAGAAAAAAAAAGTGCCGTACAATCGGTGTGCTGTGTGATACTTTTCTGTGACTTGCTTCGCCCCCCGCACATATACGGGATGCAGTGGTAATAATCTCGAATTTTTTTCCTCGATGTTCATTGCTGCGAAGAAGACTCTACGTAGCTGCAGCTTTATTTTACACGGTAACTAAATACTAGTTAAGTAACGGCTCTATCGCTTCGTTGCGAATTGCCATTCCAGCGCGCGGGGGTGGCGAAATGAGCGCGCAAACTTAATTGGCCCCGCAGCTCTCTATGTGTATCTGGTTACTCGAGCCCAGCGAACCGATAAAGCGCGCCGCAGCGTATTCTCATTTTTTCCAGCTCGAGCGCGCGGTCACTCTCTTTTTTTTCGCCTCGTCAAATTTACCTTCCCGATCGCGCAGCGTAGCGTAGTGGTAGGAGAGAAAAAAAAATTATAGGTAGTTCCGATTCGAGAGTCTGTAAAAGCAGCAGCAGCAGCTGAAGTTATAACGCAATTAACGCAGCGCGTATATGGAAATGCCTAAGCTCGCTCGCTTCGAGCTTCTTTACCTTCCATTTGCATAAATAATAAATCCGCGAGAGCTGCAAGCAAAGCTTTGCGGGAATCGCGCAAGCTCCGGCAAGAAACGCATTCGATTAATGGCAGCGATTCGAGCGCGCTTATATACGTGTACTTTATGTATTCCGATGCCAATGAGGAGTAGAGGCGTACGCGCGCGTTTGATCGGACCAAAAAAAAGCCCAAGCGAAAGCTCTCTCTCTCAAGCCGACGTTGAATTATTGAGACTTGCCAGCAGCTGCTTCTGCTGCTGCATATGCTTATGCGCCCGCAAGCTCTTACGTATATCGTATACACAAATGAGGCGGCGCTGAATGGATTATCGACAAAAAGAGTACGACAACAAAAAAAGTACACAAATATATATTCAAAGCAGAAGCGGCTTTGAAGCGATGCGAAATTACGCAACGAAAGAATTTCCACTCGCGGAGCGCCGCACATTGTGGCCCGTGTATATAGCAGCGAAAAATTGTTACTGCATTGTTGAGCTTTTTTGCGCAACGAGCGCGCTCGTCTCATTGTCCGGAAATTAATGGCATATCAATTTTACATATACACCGCCAAGTCGTACCAAAAAAAAAAGCTCAACTTTTTTTCGTCGATGCGTCGAGGGAGAAAATTATTCGCGTAACACGCCGAAATAATCTCGTTTCGTGGTACATCGTGAGTTTTGGATAGGCAGTAGAGCTGTGCCTAGAATTGTAAGGATCTCGGAAAGATTGCAGGCCACGAATTTCTCGGATGGCAAATCAACTTTAAACGTCAGCCGAACTTTGCGGAGCTCGCAGGACAACTTCTCTCGTGCATTACACAATGCGCGAAAAGCTTATCTAATATATAGCCACGATAATGTATAATATATCTGTGGTGGAAAGGCATAACGACTTAAGTCCATTTTTTTGAAAATCGATTTTATGATGAAAAACGTCTATATTTAGTGTCTATTTTAATGTACAAGGGTCAGAATAGACGAATATAGCGTCTAGCATTAGTTGCAGCATCGTGCATAACGACTTAAGTCCATTTCGCGAAGACTGGGGAAAGGCAAAACGACTTAAGTCCACCCTTGCGAGTTTCAAAATGCTTTAGAGAGTCTAATTTTATTTGAAAATGAAAGAAAATGGTATTAGAATGTTAAACATAGCTCCACACTCTTCGAATGTTGTGAATTACACTATATGATTGTTACATTTGATACGCGAGGGGCAATTTTCTCGATTTTCAGTTTGGCCTTTTTTCGTTGCAAGATTTGAGATCTGACGGCAGTATAACGTTAAATGAGCTATCTTATCAATGTAAAATCATTAAATGAGGTTGTGCGAACAAACTGCGCGAAATTATCGATATTGAAAAAAGTGTGACCGCCAAAAGTGGACTTAAGTGCAAACCGTGGAAAGGCAAAACAACTTAAGTCCATATTTTTTGCTCCCTATCATCGCTATGATGCGCCTTTCAATTTCATAAGTACATAGTTCAAAAGCTACCTCATAATAGGTAAAAATATTATAGGTTCAGACCTCAACTCGTCCGCGTCTTATTAGGCTGGCACAATCAACTTAAAACGCGTTTTTCTCGAAAATACGAAAAATGGACTTAAGTCGTTATGCCTTTCTACCACAGATATATACAATACATTTTAGCGCGCCCATATATATATAACGTACGATATACGCGCGTAATTGTATTTGTTTAAGTAACATATTCGCAAGCGCGAGTTTCTGTACGAAGAACTATTACGACCTGCCAAAATGGAATGACCCGAAAAGCTCATCAAGCCGCTAATGACATGAATAAAACAACGGCTGATTAACAATTATATACCTGTTCACTGCGATGTAAATTTCGCGATTTTGATGAAAACAACAAAAAAAAAGTTGTATCTATACAAAAAAAAAGGTCAGCCGTAAGCTCGCGTTACACGCTACATGTTACATAAAGAGCACCATATTGTCGCAGAATCAACGCTATTTTTTTTTTACAAACCTTTTCATACCGAAGAGGAAGAAGAAAAAAAAGAACGCGATAAGCGAAAGGATCGCCGATTGAAGCACACGTATGTTATCGGCTATGTGCGCACAGTTAATCCAAAGAAATTCTTCTTTACAGCAGTTCTCGTACGTGTGTGTGTGTGTGTGTGTGTGTGTGTTTGTAACTGTGTGTGTTGCTGGAGCGAAATTTTCTCGGGTCCTGCGCTCGGTTCCATCTTTTGCCGCTTTTGTGTGTCCTTATACGCGCGCGTGCTCGAGGCACATACAGAAGCCGTCCCCGAACGACTACGACGACGACGACGACGAGCCTTTTTCCTATCCCTCGCATCTTTTGTACAAGCACGTCTTTTTTTTGCTCTTCTCTTCTTTTTATTTTCGAGAGAGAGAGAGAGAGAGTGAGAGTGAAAGTAAGTTCGTAAAAATAGCTGCTGCAGCAGCAGCCATGTATATACATATAATTTGGCATCAAAGAAGCTACTTCATCGTGGATCAATTGAGCTTTAATCCGCTCGGCAAAGAAACTCGATTAAGTTGTCGCTTTTATATATATATAAAAGCAGCAACAGCAGCAGAATTGCGAGACGTCGTTTCGCGTGCTCGTGTCTTTCGAAGGCAAAATCTCGAGCTTTTGATTGTTTCTCAATGGCAGCGAATAATAGCGGCAAGAGTATATTTTTATGCTCCTCTTTATTGTTCGTCGGGGAGCCATTGTCAGTTATATATACGGTATAATCTGGATGTTTTGACACCGATTAAGTTTTGAGCTTTTTGGGAAAAAGGGCGCCGAGCGCATAAGCTCGCGTGCAGCACGTGAACAATAGCTGCTGCTGCCGTTCCCTTCATCTTATATATATATATACGTATAACGCGTACAAGAGAGAAAAAGTTTCCGAGCTATATAAGGGCGAAACAATTTGCTAGTTACGACGATGTTTAATCCGAAAAAGGTATCTATATCGCGCCGCTGTAACGTAACGCTCGTCATTCGTCCCGCAGCGCGCAATTATTATCTCTTAATCTTGGCTCTCTCTCTACGGGAGCTTCGAGTCTCTCAAGAAAAGCAAGTCATCTCTCTTATCTCTGGCGTGTACTATGAGCCATTTAAGTGAGTAGAGACGGTCGCGCAAGACTACGTACATAGCCCCGGTGTCGCCCGAGCAGCAGCAGCAGCAGCAGCAGCAGCAGTAGCAGTGTATATGGTACATAAAAAACAGTAACGATAAAATAGATCGCGCCCGCGCGAAGGCAACACGAGAGCTAGAAGAAGGTATATCTGTGTGTGTGTAGCTCTCGCGAGCGAGGCACACAGGGCGGGCGATAACTCGTAATTCCGAAAAAAGGCAGTAAAATCCGAGAGAGAGAGAGAGAGAGAGAGAGACAAACAGCTATTCAGCAGCAGCAGCATCGTTGTGCTTGCCTCGCTGCTCTACCGTTATACCAGAGCTCGTTGCAGCCGATGAAAAAACGAGAAAAAAGGGAGGAATATAAATAAATAAATAAACGAGCGAGCATGGGAATTTGCGAGTCAACGACTATACGTGCTTTTAAAGAAAGTGTATCGATTTTTTCTCCTACATGCGTATATGTACGTGCATTACTCGAAATGCATCTGAAATAGTCTGAATTCAATAACGCGTGTCCCGTTAATAATAAGAGGAAGAAAAAGACTCGAAGAGGAAGAAAAAAGTAGGAGGGAGAAAAGCAGCCAAGGTTGCATAAGCTGTAAAGTTACACGGGACTGGTTATAGTCTACACAGTAGTGCAGCAGTTTTCGCATCCACGCGCACACATTGAAAGGCAGAAGTTTCGTCAGTGGTGCGTCGAAATATTCCCTTCCTCTCTCTCTCGCTCTCTGCACGCGTATACGTATGCACATGCTATATGTACGTATATATCCGCCGCCAAGGTTTCCTCCTTCGCTGCTTCTGCTATACTACTGCAGCTGCGGTTGGTTTTCGGATTTTCGGGTAATGAAAGAGTTTTTCCTCTCTTTCCCCTTAGCCCGCGCCGCACTGTGTCTGGCGCGCAGATAAGAACTGCACCGCTAGGCAAGTATAAGAAGACTTTTTTCTTATATGAAAACTACTCGTGCATGTGTGTGTGTTTGAGTGCGTGTATACTCGAGAGCGGCTTATACATGTATATCCACACACACCCACACAGACACTGATATCGGAAAATCGAAAGGTGCTGAGGTTTTTTCTCTCTCTCTCTCTCGCGCACACGAATATGACACTAGGGCTGTTATATATCCTGAAACGGTATACCAATCACGATAATGACATTGCCTTCTCTCTCTCTGCATATATTGAGTGCAGCGGCTCGTTCTTATCGCATTGTGTGCGACGCGAAGGGTATAATTTAGGTCAAGAATTGTCCAAAGTCAAGCGCTCGCTGCCTTTTCACTTTTCCGCCCTTCGTCGTCGTCGTCGTCGTCGTCGTCGCGCGGCTCATAGCTTTTTTAATTGACTCGCAATCAGCTGATTAACCGAGCGGTTGAGCCACTTTCGACCTCGGCAGCTTGACTGGCAGCCACGTCAAAATCCGCATCGCTCTCGTCGTTGAGTGATGGCATTAGCGTCAGCTCGAAAGCTCGGCAGCTCGTCGTCGTCGGAATACGAAAAAAAATTGCCCGGAATCGATCGAACGCGCAAAGGGGCCAGAGTGGTTATAATATCTCAACAGATCTATATTCTATATAGGATTTTATCGAGAAAAAAATGAGCACTATAGAGAGCTTTTCTCGGAATTATGCGAGTCGATCCGCGAGTCTGCTGTAACGGCATGCATCTCGATGTAAAACAGAAATGAAAAACAAGAGCACTGCAGCGTGAGCGAGAACGTGGGCGAAAGCAGCTGCGAATGTATAGCTTCGCTTATCCTTGAAAAATCCTCGGTAAAATGTTTGTTGTAATATCGCTCGGGAGCATCTTCTATCCCTGCGCCGAGTACTACGTGCTGAATGTTCATACAGCGGATTATACAGAAGAGCTGCAGCTCAGCGTGTTGTGCTCGGATGGAAGCAACAATTGTTTTCCCGAGGCTAAATTATATGAATTCGTCGCTCTCGTTCACTGACACGCGCAGCGCGCCTTTCAAAGTGGACGACGCGATCATTTTCGTGTCGCATTTTCATCGTCGACGTCGTTTTTGCTCTGCTCGTGTCGCCCCCGCATGTGTTTGACTTGTGTCGCACCGCGTGTGTTTCGCTACTTCATACACGCCACTCGAGTGGGAGTGCGCAAAAATTGTTTATTCATAAAATATATCACGTGTGTGACTTTTAACGTTCGCGACGACAAATTTCCTGATCGACGTTGATTTTATTTCATTTATAAAGCTCAAAGGTCGCGTTTTGCGTTATTATGCTCGCGAATCATGAGACGCCGTGTATTCGTTTTTTTTACATGTATAAAAATATTGTTTACTCGTTTATGTATTTAGGGAGGGAATAAAACGAAATTGTATACACGTATTTGATAAATACCAAAAACAAACCATACACACAGGACGAGCAGAAAAAAAGTAAAATTCGACTATAAAGCCTCTGTACATTTGAAGGCTTTGAGTTTACATATATAGAGGAAGAGAGAAAGGGTACCTTAAGCGGCTCAATTTCTCTCGCCGCTGCACAGAGCTTTCTATATTTGAGCTGTCACGAGTTTTATTTATTTTATTTTTTTTCTATTCCTTTCTGCGCAGCAGCAGCAGCGGCAGCGGCAGCGGCAACTCGCCTTGATGTGTTTCTCCAATTTTCTTTCGATAGTTTGCCTAACTGCTTTGAAGTTGAAAGCAGAGAGTCTGGGCTATATAAATGCGCGCGAGGCTTTTTTTTTCGCCCAAGGTGTCGAAAAGATACAACAACCTTTGCGAGCGAAACTAAATTGCAGTTGTACAAACGTTTCTTGATTGGTTTTATATCGAGCTTTTTCTCTCTCTTTCTCGCTCTCCCTCTCTTTTTTCTTTGATTCATTGATTTCCTTGCTGGCTATTGGCGAATAAAACGCCAAATTTATTCCTCTTACGAGAGGGGATAGGAGGCAAAAAAGTTGGTCATTGTTCGCTACTGCCACTACACTTGTAAACTATTTTTCGACCCTCGCACCTGAGCAGAGATTAAAAAAAAGAGAAATATAAAAAAAAAGGAAAGAAAGAAAGAAGAGACCAGCAGAGAAAACAAAAAGAGGACCTGAAAGCAAGAATTTAGTTCGGCACGGTTACAATGGAACAATGAGGAAGTAAAAATTATGACGGTCCCGCGCAAGTTGCGCTCACGCGAGTTTTCAAAAGCTCCGCAGCAGCACGCGCGAATATAGCCGTGTACTCGTCTGCGAAACACAGGCGGCGGGCTTTTTTCCCTCCCCCCCCTCGTGGCACAGAGATACGCTGCAGCGGAACGCGTGTACTACGCAGTCGCTTCAATGGGATTTGGGGAAAATTCACGATTTTCCACGTGAAAAGCGGCCAACAAAAAGGAGACGGGGAATAATATACGAAGCACGGAGATGAAATAATAAAATACGCGTATGTATAACTGATATATATCGATCGCGCGCAAAGTAGAAGCTATATAGGGTTGGCATTACGCGTACAAGAGCAGCCAAGTTAATTACCTAATGCTCGGCGCTCGAGAGCTGCAGCGTACGTATAGGTATATATATAGCGGCGCACCGTCGAGATTTCGGGCGGGGGGGAGGTGACTAAGCGCAAAGGAAGAGCGTCGCGCTTGTTTTTCACAGCTGCTTTCGCTAGACTAGCTCTGGTTTGGGCTATGTATCGCAAGCTGCACATATAGCTTAATTACAATGGCAATTATAAGAGGGCCGTCGAGACATTACGAATGCGCTGCGCGCGCTCGAATGTTCCTTTCTCGCTCGGCTGCCGCTGCTGTTGCCGACTTATTAATTATAATTTTACGTATCTCAACGATAGGGTTAAAATGTTTTTAAAAAGAGTCAAATAAATAAATGCGATCCGTATAATATAGTTCGGATCAGGTGCGGAATCGACGGTCCGTTGCGACGTTGGGCTATTTACACGAAATAACTTTTAACTCGGTATCCTCCGACTGACTGCAGATATATAACGTTGTACGCGCGTATGCTCATATATAAACTTGATTATGCCGTCGTGGAAGCTCTGCGCAGCGAATAATACGAAAAGATAATAAAATGCTTGGATCGAGGACGGGACGCGCGCGCGTGAAAAGTTAATTTGTTTGTCGCGCAGCTGCCTGCGCTCTCTATATAAAAATCGCCAGCGCCACGCACGCTTCAATCGCCCCAGAGACTAATGACGTAATTATATGCCTGATACATACACACACGTACGTTCGCTTAATTTATTTCGCTCGTATCTTTGTCTCTCTCTCTCTCTCTCTCTCTCTCTCGTTTCGCACACTCTCGACTCCCATGGCCCGATTGAAAAATGTCGATCACGGATCGGGACACACGCATACCGCTGCGAAAGTAGAGTGCGCGTAAATATATGCTACATTGGCGCGCGCGTAACTGCCACATAATGAATATATATGCGCCGACGCCGACTCGGCTCGCAATGCGATCTGCGGCTCGACGAGCTTCTGGTCCATTAAGCCATCAAGTTTAATTGAAAATATAACGCCGACTACGACGACGAGTAGCAGTAGTAGTCTGAAAGGCGGCTGCGGTGCACACGTGCAGCGCAGATACAGCAATAATATATCCGCATCCTCTCTTTTGCGAGCGAATGATTCTTTCAACGATCATCGTGCGTGATAATGGTGCGAGATCGGGACAATCTCTCTCTCTCTGGCTTGGAGTCTGCTTTAAGCTGCTGGAGCTTCGGCCAACGATATTTTCCCAAGGAAACTTTTAGCGCGGCTCGCAGCACGGGAGCATAAATTTTCTCTCGCGAGAACGAGAGATTGTAATTTCGCCGGCTCCTTCTCAAAATCTCATCTAAAAATTTATCGCGGGGAGATATTCGATGCATAAAGTATGAGAGAGAGTCTAGTAGTAGTAGTGGTAGTATAAGTCGTCGTCGTCGAGCAGTTGATAATAATTGTGCCGGATAAGGGCGCGGGGAGCATTTGTCATCGCGCGCGCGCTATATACGCCGTAATGGATGATTTTTCAGGAGCTCGGATATGACACGCATTATTATAGGTATATTATTATATACGCTTATAACGAGATCGAAGCCGGAAAATAGATGCGCGCTCGGGAGCAAATTGTGAAGCTATCGATCGGATCGAGCGCAGCAGCCTCGACTACACCCACTTGACTCTCTCTCTCTTGCTTGCTTGCTGCGCTGCCTGTATATGTATCGGACAATGCTTTTCAGTCTCTGCCGCTGCTGCTGCTACGCAATATAGAGAGCGAATACGGGCAATGCGGACGCCGCGCACCGATATAGGGTACTTTATAAGCCCGGATAGAGCTATATATGTACAAGCTCGCGCATATGACGGCAGAATGAGAGATTAACGCGCTTTAAACGCGCGCGACAGCGTCAATACCACTCGTGTAACTCAATAACACTTGGGCTCAATTATATAGCGGGTGGGGCGGCGATATCGCGTCTATCGAGTGAGCCAAGCAGCAGCAGCGGTGGTAGAGTCAAGAAAAGAAAAGAAAATAATAATAAACGCAAACGCGGAAGAAACATTTTTATATATTTATAGCAGCCGTGCGGAGCTCTTTATTGCATGGAAAGTTTCATTCGTGATTTCGAGGCCCGTATCTCGAGCTACGACGACGACGATCCGATACTGCAGGGCTGCCATTTTCACGTTTCTAGATGCTTAAATTGATGGCCGAGATTTCGGCCGCCGTGCACTACAGGCAGCAGCAGCAGCAGCAGCAGCTACAGCCGTTACTCAGCCAGATTAGCGATAATTGAAACGCTCGGCAGTGCAGCTCGTGTACGTTATATATATACGCCGTGCAGCTTGCATTATATGTGACGAATCTGTGCCACGTGCATATCAGCTCTCTCTCTCGTATTTGTAACGCATATAGCTGCCGCTGCTGCGTGTGCAGTGCCGAGCGGAGCAAGAGAGAGAGAGAGAGAGATAGATAGAGACAGAAATGTATAGTCTTATTACGCAATGAGGCGCACGCAATTCTGAGAGCGAGAGAGAAGCTCGCGCAGCTCCGATCGATTTCGCACTGCAGCAGTTGCAGCGTGTGCGTTGGATTTGTTTTTCTTTTTTTTGGTTTTTTTTTTGTTGCCGCGCTCTCAGCTGCTCTCCGAACAAAAAAAAGCGTCGAATCCGATCCGCATTTCCGCGCACGTAGCAGCGCTTCTCACGTTTATTGTCTCGACTCTCCCAGCTATTATTACGCAGCCAAGGTGTCGATTGCCGACGGCGAATTCGCGAGCTCGATTAAACTCGCCTCGAGGAATTCAGCTGGGGATGTGTGCGACGCACGAGAGTCACACGTGTACTATATGTAGCATTAATTAATGCATCTGCAGCTCGTCGTCCGTCTTATCGGCCGACTCGGCTGTGTGGTGCAGTCGATATTACGTAGTCGCGATGGTCCTAACAGATAGCGGTTGGTATTCGAGAATCAAAGTGTACGGGAGAGACGAAAGCCATCGACCGATGCGAGCCAATTGACTGGTGGTTGCAAGTATAGGAGAGGTAAATTTGCAGCCGCACACACGCTGCAAAACGTTGTTTTTCTCGCTCGATCTCTCGAACGAGAAGAGCAAGTGTCGGAACGAAATAATTTTTTCCGCCATAACGGACAGTCGCAGGTATATCCTGCTAAATTAGTTCGCGTGCAGCTGTATCGTGCGGTTTTCCGGCCAGCTTATGCGCGTAATATATTGTCGCTGGGCGGCGATTCCATCGAGCCGCTGCTCCATGCAAAGAGATATTCTCGTAAACATCTCACTTCGACGCGTTCCCTGTATAAATACCTGCTGCTGCTGCCCTACTGTGTATAAGCGATGTGTAAAAGCGAGATTCGCGTGCGGATGGACCGACGCGCGTTTATGTTTGTGTACGTGTGTGTGTATACTCGAGCCGTGCTCCGGCCATGAATTATTGCGTGCGCGCGTTTGCGGCTCGAGGCGGCGGCCCGCTTCGCTGTAATACTTGGCGCCTCTTCCCTTCTTCTTCTTCTTTTTTTTCTTACTTTCCTCGAGCTGATTTATTCAAATACTGTGCACGTGCGAAAACGCGAGAAGGGAAGACTTTATTTTTCCGCCTTATATCGAGTACGTTTCGAAATGCCGATGGTTTGTCGAACCCTCCTATATACTGTCTGTTGTACACAAACCGTGTAGCTGTATCGAATCACGAGTCTCGAGTCTCATACTGGCGTGTCCCCCCGCGAGGCCACATAAATTCACGGACGAATGACTTTACTGCGAAACTTAACGATCGCTGCACACACACAGCAGCAGCAGCGTCTGACCGGGCGCTTGACTCGTACTACTTGCTTCGGCCAACAACGCCACGCTGCTACTGTATATATACAGCGGCAGTAGCTACACAGCAAATAATAGCGTATAAGCATGGATCTCTCTCTTTCTGTCCTCTACCCAGCGAAATCCTATTTTTATCCCATTTTTCGCGAGTTTACTTTTCCTTTTTTGTCGACGCAGCGCAATTGACTTCCGTGAACGAGACAGACTCGCGAGCGGATGATGGACACGAGTGGCTGCACACACATACGCGCGCGATATAGGCTGCGCTCGCTCTCGTTCTCCAGTCCCCCGAAAATCGACTAATGAATATATGCACATAATTCACGAGGATTAAATGCACTCGTTCGGCTAGTCATTTGTTTATTTTATACGCTCTCGCGGAGTCGCGTCGCAAGCACAATGTATTGTATGCGCCGAGCGCGCACTCTATAGCACGTATATATATGAGTGAAGCGAACAAATGCAGCTCATCGATATTCAAAAGTCCGAGCGCTGATCGACTCACATTTGGCCTCGAGGAATTGTTTTACACTACGAAGAAACAAGTATTAATTGAAAGGGGCCAGAGATCGTTTATTCGTTCCTTCCTTCCTTCCTTACTCGAGAGAGAGAGATAGAGAGAGAGCGAATAAAAGTTTGCGGATCGGAACTTGCTCATCTCATCGTCGTCGTCGTTTTCCTTTCTTAATTTCTTAAATAACTAATCTCGTCTTCAGTGGCTGACTGGACAAAGTGCCACCCCAAGCAAATTTTCATCTGCCGCTCACTTAGACGATTGATTTATGAAAACTCAAAATATTAAATTCAGTAACACGACAATAGGTAAAGGTGTAATGATAGTTAAAGCACAAAGTTCAAACGAGAAACTGTATAATCATCTATGTACATTTACAATTGTCTAGAAAAAAATCAACACCTGTAATTATTTTACTATTGAGATACACGCTATTATCTGATGAATTAGTCAAAATAATATAATCAGTGTTAACTGCGTAAAGTAAACTATAATAGAAGGATATACGATAATAATGTAAAAAAATGGCTCCGATAAAACATCTCTGATCATGATCCAAAATACTAAAAGGGTCGATATATCCTAGAGTATACCACTAGTATTTGCCATCATCACATTTTTAGTAAGTTTGAGACTTGATTAACAGGTATTTGTTATTTGGCAATTATTGTTATAACTTAAAGTCTTCACTTTTTTCAGCTCGTTGCAACTTGTTTGTAATCGGTTTCTGTAAATTTTATGGACTGTATTTTTGTGTCAACTGAGTTACGATGGAATACATAATTTTTGTTACCTTCGTGAACTAACTTTTGGTGTCTGGTCAAATCGTTTCGATGTCTAAACATCTTCTCGCAATTATTGCACGTGTAATTTTTCTGATCTCCGTGGACTGTTTTTTGATGGAGAAGCCAATTTGATCTTCGTTCAAATTTTTTCTCGCACTTGTCGCATGCAAAATCTTTGCGATTATCATGTACCGTCATTTGGTGTTTGGACAAATTGCCTCGTTCTGCAAATTTCTTCTGACATTTGTCACAAACAAAATCTTGTCGACCTTCATGGACTGTTCTTTGGTGTTTGATCAAATTGCTTCGTTCCGCAAATTTCTTCTGACATTTGTCACAAGCAAAATCTTGTCGACCTTCATGGACTGTTCTGTGATGTCTAATCAAATCGTGTTTCATTCCAAATTTCTTCTCGCACTTATCGCATGCGAAATTTTTGCGACCTTCGTGGGTTATCTTTTGATGGGAGAACAAATGCGGTCTTTGTCCAAATTTCTTTTCACATTTGTTGCATGCATAATCTTTGCGACCTTCGTGTACTGTTCTTTGGTGGTCGAGCAAAATCGATAGATATCCAAATTTCTTGTCGCACCTATTGCATGAGTAATCTTTGCGACCTTCATGGACTGTTTGTTGGTGCCTGAACAAAGTCGATTTTTGTCCGAATTTCTTCTCGCAATTGTTACATGAGTAATCTTTCCGACGCTCGTGGACCGTTTTTATATGCGTGTGCAGATGAATTTTATATCCAAAATTTTTTTCACACTCGTGGCAAGCGTAATATTTGCGACCCTCGTGAACTCTTGTTACGTGCAAGAACAAATTAAATTTATTTCTGAATTTTTTCTCACAGTCATCGCATATGTATTCTTTTAAATGTGTATGTACAGTCCGTAGATGGAATAGCAAATGCGATTTATATCTAAATTCCTCCTCGCACTTGTCGCATGCGAAATTTTTGTAATCCTCATGGAATGTCGTTATGTGCATTAGTAACCTCTTTTTATTTCCAAATCTCTTGGCGCACTTTTCACATAAGTAATCTTTGAAAACTTCGTGAAATATTTTTTTATGCTTGAGTAAAGTTGATTTAGTTTCAAATTTCTTCTCGCACTTGTTGCATGAGTAATCTTCGTGATCTTTGTGAGCTGATTTTTGATGCTGAAACAAACTTGTTTTTTTCACAAATTTCTTGTCGCACTTGTCGCAAGCATAATCTTTTTGTTCATCGTGAACTGTGTATCGATGTGTTATCATGGTTGATTCCAGTGTAAATGCCTCCTGGCAAATATCACAAACGTATTTTTTTTCGTTCAAAACAACAATTTCGTGTTCAATTGAATGATTGTCCGATGCAATTTCCTCGGATTTTTTCACACTCGTTACCATTTTACTGCTTGAAATAAACGATGTATCCTTCTATTTATTTTCACGAAAATTGAATTAGTAAAATTTATCTTTTCATATTAAGTCTTGTTTCATCTTTTCATATTAAGTCTTGTTTCATTGAGAAAAACAACATTTAAACTGATTTAATTCTATTATAAACTTGATTGATGTATCGAGGAACGATGTCAAAATCGTTTATAACCATATTGTTTACAATTAGATTACCGATTTTCTGTTTATACATTTATCCTACAATTTTAGAACCAATTTAAAAATGGTAAATATAAAAACTGACAGGATGACCGCAGGAGGACACTGGACGTGTGACCTAAAATTCATCACCTTGAAATAAAAAAGTTCCAGAGAACTTTTTACATGAAATCGATTAAATTTTCAGTAAACGCTAATATATGCAATGTTGAACGTTTCATAATAAGCTTGCAGAAGCAATGTAGCCAAAACATGCACGGAGAGTAGTAATTAACAGTACGCGAAATTTGGTTTGGTTAAAAAATAATGTACCACCACGACAGTGAACACAAGCGTTATGATAGTTGATTTCACGAGGTTCAGAAAAAACACAATCATTTCGGTAGAAACTTTATGAGAATTTTAGAAAAACTTTTACCTGAAATTACATATAAGTTTCTATATATATTTAGAATTGTCAAAAAAAAAAAAAAAACATCGGCGCTAGTCATTATTTCACTGATGAGATACGCGCTATTATCCGAGTAACAATATAAAGCAAATAACGGCAATCAGTTCGTGACATTCTTATAAACAATAAATTATTATTATAAACTTGATTATTGTCTTAGGTGAGAATCGATACAATTGTACACATTCACATACAAAAACGTTGTCATTATCTGTATAATTCGGTGTCCACTAAAATTTGGTAACGTACATGATTTCTAATCGTATTTTTCGTATGCAAAATCTTTGCGTCATCCGAGTACTGTTTTTTGATGTGCTCAAATTTCCTTGTTCCCCAAATTTTTTCTCCCTCTTGTCACATGGGGGTAATTTATGCGACCTTCGTGTATTGTTTTGTGGTTCCTATCAAACTTTTTTTTCCGTCAAAATACCTTCTCACGATTCTCGCATGCGTAATCTTTCCGACCTTAGTGGAATGTTTTTCGATGCTTAGTCAAATTACTTTGATACCCGAATTTTTTTTCGCACTTGTCACACGTGAAATCTTTCCGACTTTCATGGAATGTCCTTTGGTGTCTAGTCAAATTACTTTTTTGTCCAAATTTCTTTTCGCATTTGTCGCATGCGTAATCTTTCCGACCCTCATGGACTGCCGTTATGTGATTGAGCAAATGCACTTTTTGCCCAAATTTCTTCTGGCATTTTTCACATGCGTAATCTTTGTAACCGTCATGTATTATTTTTTGGTGCACCATCAAATTGCTTTGTCCCCCAAATTTCTTCTCGCATATGTCACATGCGTAATCTTTGCGACCTTCGTGGACTATCTTTTGGTGGAGAAGCCAGGAAGATCTTTGTCCGAATTTTTTCTCGCATTTATCACATGCGTAATCCTTCAGATCTTCATGGACTGTCCTTTGGTGCAAAAGCATATAAAATTTATATCCAAATTTCCTGTTGCACTTGTCGCACGCAAAATCTTTGCGACCCTCGTGGACTGCTCTTTGATGATCGAGCATACGCGTTTTGGTTCCAAACTTCTTCTCGCATTTGTCGCATGCATAATCTTTGCGACCCTCATGAACTATCTTTTGGTGCTGAGTCATAATCCACTTTAGTCCAAATTTCTTCTCACATTTATCGCAAGCAAAATCTTTACGACCTTCATGGGCTGTCTTTTGGTGGTAGGATAAAAGCCTTTTATATCCAAATTTTTTTTCGCACTTGTTACATGCGTAATCTTTGCGACCCTCGTGGATAGTCTTCACATGTATGAGCAAACTTTGTTCATTTTTAAATCTCTTTGTGCAATTGTCGCATGCGAAATCTTTCCGATCTTCGTGGACTGTCTTTTGATGCTCAGACAAATTCGATTTTTTTCCAAATTTCTTTTCACACTTGTCGCATGCGTAATATTTGCAACCTTCGTGTACTGTTATTCGTTGGAAGAGCAAATTCGATTCACCATCAAATTTTCTCCTACGCGCGTCACTTGCAAAATCTTCGCGACCCTCGTGGACCCTCGTTATGTGCATTAGCAACCTCTTTTTATTTCCAAACCTTTTGGCGCACATTTCACATAAGTAATCCTTGAAAACTTCATGGAATATTTTTTTATGCTTGAATAAAGTTAATTTATTTTCAAATTTTTTATCGCACTTGTTGCATGAGTAATCTTCGCGATCTTTGTGTACCAGTTTCTGGTGCGTAAACAAACTCGATTTTTTCACAAATTTTTTCTCGCACTGGTCGCATGCAAAATCGTTGCGGCTTTTGTGTTCTGATATTTGGTGTCTGCTCAAATGACTTCGGAACTCGAACTTTTTTGCGCATTTGTCACATGCGTAATTTTTTTGTTCGTTGTTGGTTGTGTCTTGATGTATTATCCCACTTGATTCTAGTGTAAATGCCTCCTGACAAATATCAAAAACGGGCTGATTTTCATCAGAAACAGCAATGTCGTGTCCACTAGGATTATTTTTCGATATAACTTCTTCGGATTCCTGATGATTTTTATCCATATTAGTGCCTAAAATAAACGATGTATCCTTCTATTTATTGTCACAAAAATTGAATTAGTAAAATTTATCTTTTGTTATTATGTCTTGATTCCTCGAGAAAAACAACATTCAAACTGACGTATCGAGGAACGATGTCAAAATCGTTTTGTTGACAATTAGATTACCGATTTATCTGTTTATACATTTATCCTACAATTATTGAACCAGTTTAAAATTCCAAATTAGCGCGGATTTCTTTGAAGAATATTTTGGCCATTTAAAACTAAGTACTTTAAAGTAATTATATCCTCGTACACATATGTTGTGATAAATGTTAATATTTATTCAAAAGTTTTCCATCCCCCCAATCCACGGTGTCACGGCATAAAGTAATTCGATCTCGCTCCGATTCTTTCGAGTCTAGCGCGTCATTTACGCAGCAGCCGCAGTAGCCTCGTGTAAGCTGACGTTGGTTCCCGCCGACTCGCATGTGTATATAGCACACACATCCAGCCAAAGTTTCGCTTAGCTCGAATGAGCTTTAGTAGCAGCAGCAGCAGCAGCACATGATATAAGCACGCGTATCCTATCCTTTATTCACTGATTGCTTATTGTACGAGACATGCGAAATGGTAACACACACGGCACATCGGTAGCTACAAAACTTTGGGCGCTTCCGAGCGATCCAACTCGCTTTTTCCGCACACCCCCTCTGCGATACTTTTCTACTTTGATGCGCGAGCGAGCAGTACTACGTACGTATGATACACGCGAGATCGTGCCGAGTACGCGGGATAAATAGATTATGGGCTGCGAGCCCAAGTTGTCCGTGTGTGCAGTATGCGGCCCGCAGAGAGCGAGAGAGCCGCATCTTATCGGAATCACTCGTGTATAGCTCGTAAATTTTATCGAAAATTCCTCCATCGCGGAGAGCTTGCAGAGCGGTAGCGGGGGAGGGCTAGCTTACGTATGTGTAGCTAGCGTAATAGGGCGCAAGTAGTGCACATGCGCGGCCGAGCGCCAACGCGCGTATCTGTGTGTATAATACGGCACGACGACTCGACTAGCCGCGCTCGTTCACTTTCAGTGTCCCCCTTCCTTCCTCCCTCCCGCATTACACAGTGTATAGATCTAATCTGCGGCGATGGCCAGCGGGACATTGTTCTTGATACACGTTGAGCGGTTACTGGGATATATATGTTATACGCGCGTACTTCTGCAGCAGCTCGATCATTATTGCATTCGATATTATGCACTAATTTACTTGGCCCTTCGATCGCACGGCTCCTTGTACAAGTATTTAAAAACGTGTCCGAGCTATTACGTCCTTATATCCTGCATACAGTGTACGCGTAATCGAGGTCATTTTTTTTGGTCTATCTTAACGAGCCTTCAGCTGGAAAAATCCTGTACGTTAGCCCGAGACTCGGAGTCGTCATCGCGGATCGAGCTCGAAAAAGCTCGAGCTTGCGAGCGCACGAAGCGCTTATAAATTAGAACCGAGTACGAGCGCGCGTCTAGCCGAGCGGAAAAGCTCGCCCCCGAGCCGCAGCAGCGTCGAATACGCGTAACGACGACCCCAGACCTATCCTCCCATTATTCTCGCGGATGATGTAGAGCGACGCGTAATACAAAATTATTCGCGTATTCACCGGAAATTTGCCCTCGCGAGGACGACGACGACGACGACGACAAAAAAATTAGAAAAAAAGGGCGCAGGAAATACGAGAAAGGGTCCGTGGAAGCCGAAGGAATTAATGTCCACGCGCACAATTGACGCTGGATAGACTCGAACTGCTGCTGGTTGGATAGCGCACGGAATTGACTCTCGTATAAAACCGCGGGAAAAAAACCCGTTGAAATAACACCGCGCGTATATAAGGGAGCCGCGCGGGATTATCGACGAATATAATGTTTTTACTTCATTTTCCGGGTCGCGATGATCACGTGGAAGGACTGGGGCAAACTAACTCTCTCTCTCTTCGAGTTCGAGAGTGTCCGTGGCACATTATTATTCCTGTCGTCGCGAGAGAGCCATGCGGCGGTGGTGGTGGCATCGACTCTGGCTCGTCGAGTTACATAATACCCGCAGCCATAGTGGCACGTTGTAATAAGAAAAGAGCCTCGGAGGTTCTTGGTCCGATCTTTGTCTAGTTTTCTTCAAAGGCACGTCTTGAAACTGTTAATTATGCCGGAGCGACATTTACCCTAGCTACTCTACTCGAGGGCAAAAATCATCATAACTAAGAAGGGATCCTTCTCGCACTCTCTTCCTTACGTAAGAAAAAGCTAGAAACTTGCTCGCTGCTATATATAAGCAAAAAAAAAAGAAAGCTACAGATATACCATATCACGGGGGTAATAATATATTACGTACGGTACGTACAAGTGGTTAGACAGTGTAAGCTCGCAGGCAAAGAAAATACTTATGAACTAGGGTGAAGGACTGCGCGAGGGGCTTCAGTGGCACTTGTTACGATCGAGCTGGCATGAGCTGGCGCGCGATGCACAAAAGCCGACCTGCCAGCCCGAGTGTAACATCTTGCTTTCAGCTCGGCTCAGAGCTCGGCTCAGCTCTCTGTGCGCAGCGCAGCGCCTGGCAAAGAGAACTTTTATATTTTCACGTGCCTGCGCCTAATGCAAAGTTACAGCGTCTAGCCCCCGACGCGGCGGCGACGACGACGACGACTACGACTACGACTTTGTACCAGGACGTGGGGAAATTCCGCCGCCACCGCCGTGTGATAAAACTTTTCGGGCATTATTAATATTTTTGGCTAGCGCGAGTGTAGTATCACGCGCCCCGCGTGCGAAAGCTCGGGCTGTTTCGAAATTAAATTTACCCTTTCCCCCCGCCCCTCCCTTTTTTTGTGTGTGCAAAGCTAGAGCTCTTTCTCCGTTGGCAGCGCGCGTCAGTCAGAGAGCTAGTATATCATATCAACGAAATTATATGGCGAGCAATTTCGAAATGAAACGACTACCGTAATAGCCGGAATTTGTCGCCCGGTCTCTCGACGCATGACTTTTTTTTTTTCGACGAAACAGCTCGCTCGGCCGCACAATCATATGGGCATATAGGGTCGCGCCGTTTAATTTCGACTTTTAATAATTCGCGCAGGTGCTAAAGCTCGTAAATTCGACGAGGCGATATCTCCAACTCGCTGATGCATGCCAGTCAGCCGCCGTATACGCGTATATCCTCGATATAATTCGCTTTTTCTAATAATCACCTCCGAGTCACGTGTAAATTTTGTAATTTCGCTGCGGTGCCGCGCGATGTGCGCCAGCCACAGCAGCTCGACGCGGCGACGACAAGCTCGTATATTATGTATAAGCGCACCTCGCGCCCGTTACGCCACTGCTTGGCGCACATATATATACGTGGAGATGCGATGCGTACTTGGTATGCAGGAAATTTCAATCGTCAAACTATTTCGCTGCTGCTGCTAGTGCCACAGCGTCGCGAATACAACGACGTTTTGTGCAGCGCGCGCGAAAAGGACGAGGCTTTCCCAATACTGCATGTACTAGCTCTCTCTCTCTCGCTCTGCGGCAAGTACCAAATTATGTGTTCTGTGCTCCAGTCTGCCAACTAGTAGTGGCAATGGTAGTGGTACGTGCTGCAGCGTACGCGGATGCTGCTGACGCGCGGATGCCACCCCGACTGCGTCAATATGACACGTTAGACAGCATTCAGAATTCATCTTTTGCCGCAGCAGCAGCAGCAGCAGCAGCTTTCATTAATCAAATATGTGACGCCGTCGCATGAGCCACGCGTGTTTTCAATTTGCTGCCGCAAGCTGTTTTTACCCGATATACCGCGCCTACATTTCTGAGGATTAGCTGGCAATTGTGCGCCACCTATACATAATAGCCGGACGAGTTATGCAACGGAACAAAAGAAGATGTTTTCGCATCGTTTGTCGTTCTCTCGTGGAGTGATTATGTTAATAATTATAGTTTGGACTGTGGGGACGTGCCGCGTAATAATACGATCGATTTTGACCGATGTAATAGTATATTGCGTGCCTAGGGAGCGAAATGCTGGAAAGCCTCAGAGCACGTGTAATTATGCTGATAAACATGTGCTCCCAGGCTTTCTTTGTTCGCTTCATAGAAGCGTATATTATTTTTCATGAATCCCCCAGCAGAAATTAACTTTTTCGTACTTGGCCGCCGGGACGTCATCGCAATAGGTCCCAAAGTTTTCACTAGCGTTCCTGAATCGAATGCAAAAAATCGCCTCTCGGTCCGCCTTACCGCCCAAATTTTCGAACTAAAGTGCTTCATTTCCTCGACTAAATAAATGTTAGCAGCGACCAGCTGCGGACTGGCCAATTTCGGATCGCAGGGACAAGAGGGGGGTCGGTTGATACTTGCCACGCGGCGTTCATACGGCAGCGATCGCACTTGCATAATTGCATTTCTCTCTCGCTCGCCGAATAATAATCGCCCGCGGCTAATTACCGCGCGCGCGCGCAACGGCTTGGTTTACAGCTAAATAAGCTGTCGTATCCCATCTGCGGAATTTAAAGTCGCTGCCGGCCGTAGAGCCTCTTTCTTTCCTTTCGTTTAATTTCATCAGGCGTCTAGCGGCGGTAGCTGTTTAGCATTATAATAATAATGCGCCTCGCGTGACACGAGACACGTTGATGGAAAACACCAGCAGCAGCAGTAGCAGCAGCAACGCGTGGCATCTCTTTAATATAAATAACGACTTTGTTTCGCGCGACGCGACGACGCGAGTAATATCATAATAAAGGACGGATATTAGCCGCATTGAACGTAAGACGACGTTTTCGCGTTCTCGCAATGTAGGTCGACGGCATAATATCGCAACGTGCCGCGCACTATCCCTCCTCTCGGTATGTGTATATAGCTCGCCGACCGGGAGAGACATAATAGAAGCTAATGATCGCGTTGATTGTAAATAACTGCCACAGCGTCGAGCAGTCGAGGCAGTCTAGCAGGCGAGCTTTCGTCGATTATTTTATATGTGTGTTTACGCTTTCTATCCTATGCATATACAATATATACTGCACATACAGCCACCCTCGAGCTACGGCCGGGCCATCAGCGATGATGGAAGCTTTATGAATGTATGCATGACGTTTTATATCCCGGCCCTGGCTTGGCGCATGATTTTAGCGCCGGTATATATACGGTATATATACGGCGTTAAATTAAAAGGCACAGCGCGCGAATTAATATGCATGATTTACAAGAATCGATCGCAGGGGGGGGCGCGATTAAGTTTTATTTTTATGTTTTGTCGCGCGCCCGCGCCGGGCTGCAATATATATACGGCGCGACGTTAGGTATACACACACACACTGGTATTACTGCAGCGCACGAATATATATTTTCGCGCGCGAAATTAGATTACCAATTGTAGGGCAGCGAGCAACGTTTACGATAATGTCGGGTAATTTCCACGAATGTAAAACATCCGACTACACTCGGGGGCTCGTTGCAGTTGTAGCGCGAGCGAAATCATTCGCGCAAATAAATACGGATATAATCCGGCCCGGCTGGGGCTGCTGCTATATAGTAGTAGTAGTAGTAGTAGTAGTCGCATGGACGCGCGCGCGACTGAATAGAGAGCGGAAGTATTATCGGCCGTATCTACACAAAGGCTAAAACTGCCGCCCGCCCTGGACAGTTATATATTTCATCCGTGTGTGTAACTGCCTCGAGTTCGATTTTAACGCGGGGACCGTTTCAGTCTGCCGCTGCTGCGGGCTGAATATTTGATAAACGACCTACCCGAGGTACCCGTGACACGCAGCTCGAGCTCGGAAAAATCTGTTGGCCGCAATTCGCTCGCGCAGCCCGTCGAACCGCGCGTATACTGTGTAGTCCCTCGGCTCGTTCTATACCTACATACACACACACATTTTGCCAAAGCGACCATGCCGAGATAATAATAAATCCAAGAGAGTACATTACGTACTCGAAAAAGTGCCACGTGAGCTGAGCAAATTTCACACGTGTGTGTGTGCGTTCGAGTGCGCTCCAAACGACGTATTTCACCGGGGGCCGCGTATTTCTTCTTCCTCGAGCGCCGCCGACTCTACTACCCCGTATTATGTGCAGTGCCGCTGCCGCTGCTGCTCTGCGCCTGATATGACGAATAGTCGACGGTTTCGATAGATAATACGCGCGTGGTGGTGCGTCAGGCATTTAGGCAGAAGCAGCCAGCTCGACTTTTTTTTTGGCCGATCGAAACGTACGAGAAGTCGAACTCGTCGCGGGCTCCGCTACTATATACGTATATAGCTATGCGCGATCATTCCGTCAGCGGCTTATATCCGCGCGAGAACTTATACCGCCACTAACTCGGCGGTGAGCTGCACAGACAGACTTATACCTATCCGCGTTGTACGTAAGGGCTGGTTGGAAAATTTTCACGCTTCCTCGGCAGCAGCAGCGGCGGCGGCGTCACGTGACTCACGATATATTCGCGTTTTGCATAATCTTTTGAAAAATGCTGATTCTATGCAGCCCATCTGGAATAACGACGACGCTTCTCTCTCTCTCTCTCTTAGTTTGCGAGGGAAAATTTTTGGGGAAGAATCGAGCGACCTAGTTCGTCTCTCGCGTGCACCGAGTAGTAGTAGTAGTTCGCTTTCGAAAGAGAGAGAGAAAAATCACTTGGAGGCTTGGCTATTATCGCCAGGGGAAATAATCCGAAACAAGCCGTCGGCGGCGGCGCGACGAATGACGAGTGAAGGGAGAGAGAGAGAGAGAGAGAGAGAGAGAGAGAGAGAGAGAGAGAAAACAAGGCAAGGCGTTCATTACGTATTCCGATGCGCTGCATCGCCGCCGACTAGGATGCAAAAGAATAGCCCCAGTCGCGCGCGAAATTTACACTCGAATCGCATTATTTCCACGAGTAGGGCATTATAGCGCTGGTATTATATATATAACGCGTGCCGTATGTATACTCTGTATATAGCGCGTTGTGTGTGCGCTGCTGCAGAAACCACAAGCATATATACCATGTATACACAGAGAACAGTGCAAGAGAGAGAGAGAGAAACTTTTCTTCGGCATAACAAGAAAAGAAAACCATCTGCTTGTCTGTTCCTTAGCTACCCGACTGTATATAAAACACGCGTTGGGGCACGCGAAGAATGTTTCACGCGCGCAAACTTTCCCCTCTCGCGCGCGAGCAACAGCAGCAGCTAGTATACCTAGTACCGAGCTTATAGCGAGCTCGAGCTCGGTGGCTGCTGCTGCTGTAGTGCATGCAGCATTTAAATCAGTCGCGTTACTCTCTCTCTCTCGCGAGCTGCTATATACCAAGAGAGCGCTGCAAGCTAAAAAAAAAAAGAAAAACAAGAGGAATCTCGAGTCGTCTTGCCAACAGGCAAGGCTCTCTCTCTCTCTGCTCTTGGTCGGCCAGTACCACCACAGGCTGCGAGCTTTTCTCCGGCTCTCTGCGTACAGCGAGTCGTGAGCTACGCGAGGAATTTTTTTTCATACTTGCGCGCAGCTATAAGCTCTATATACCACTACTACCAGCTAGCTAGCTAGCTAGCTACCGCTGCATATGATGTACGCGAATAAGTGAATATAGCCCAAGTGATTAATCGGCTATTTTCAACGCTCGAACGCAGCGAGCCAAGCTTGAATAATTATTATTGCTAAATAAATCACTACTGCTGCCGCTGCTGCGAGCTCGCCAAGAGAGCCAATAATAATGGACCGTACGGGGGACGAGCTGCGCGCGGAGCCCAGAGCATTTTCGTAGCGTCGATACACACCTATGCCACGATTTATCATTGCTCCGAAAATTAGCCCTTTTCTCCCCCCACGCATCGATTTGCTCGGCTTCTTTCTCGATTCACGGCCGTAGTGCTGTTTTTTGTTCCGGCCGTCAAACAAGAGCTTGTTTCGCGGCTGCGGCTGTATCATCGTTTTGTCCGCCAAAGTATCCGAGAGAGAGAGAGCTCTCATTTATCACAATAGCTCGCAAGCTCGCTTTCATTCGCACAAAAATTTACATGCAGCGATCCGCAACGTCCAGAATGTAACTGGCGAATGAACCGAGAGTCTGTAGCTCTCATGAACACGTTGGGGCGAGAGCCGACGAAAATTGCCGATTCGCGCTTCTGATTGTCCTATATGCAGCTCTATACTACTTTTTCCTCGCGACAACCGACTCTTTCGTCGTTTCTTCCTTTTTTTTCTCTAGCTCTCGTAAAAAATAACAAATGCGCGCGACGCCAGTCGAGTTTGTACTTTTTTTTTATTTATTCAACGACAGTAAATATTTGTAAGATTAAAGGCTATGCGCCGCGTTAATACGCCATATATTTTCCCTCCCCGCCAAGCCAAGGACGAGGCCTTTATCTTGTATCGTATACATCACCGACGTATAAGACTTCCGTCGCGAATAACCTAGTCCATTTTTTGCCGCCGCAACAATGCACACGCTATATACTCTACCTCGTAGCGTAATGTATGTGTGTTCGCGTGTGTGTGTGTGTGTGTGTGTGTGCGCGCCCGCAGCTCGGCAAGGAATTTCCAGAAATTATGGTCGGGTGTTGTTATTATATGAAATAGACCCAAGAAGTAAAAAAAGACTCGGCGACGTGCTTATTTGAATTTTTTCCAGTAACGATTCTTTCTGAATTAACTCGTTTCATAAATAAATTTATCGCGCGCGCTCGAAATTGCTTAGAGCACCTAATTTCAAAAGTATTTTTATGAAGAATTTTCGAAAAATTTCACATTCATAACTCGGCTTCTTTGAAGTCGTCTTTTGGATGCGGAGAAAAAATTCATCGTGGCTTTAAACATATGTAATTACACTCCTCGCTGGTCAGAAGTTTTTTAACTTGAAATTAAAACTGCGCGAGTCTCCTTAATGATATCTAAGTCGTAGTGCCCTTTGCCTTGCCTATAATGTTACTCTTTTTCACTTCCATTCAAATGATTCTACCTCAACATATACATTTTTATTCCGATATACATTTTTATTCGTGATCTTATCGTATCTTTTAGGGGGGTTCATATTTTTGTTTAGAATGGAATTTTTATGGCACTGTAAATAAGACTACATGGAAACAAATTCTCGAGAGCAAGACCTAAAATCTTATAAAATTCAATAAAGAACGCAGTCGAATCAATAAACTCAAACTTGTTACTTTTTCGCCTTCATTTTTTTCCACGACGAGCTTCAAGACCGACCGCCAGGTGGCGCATCTCGAGAAAGTCGCTCCCACAAGTGGTAATTCACTTCTAAGAGTACATACAAATAGTATAGGACTTCCTGAGGACATGGTTATCAAATTTTTTTCTTTTTTCTATATTTTTATCTTCAAAATTTTTATCTATTAAGATACTCAAATTTTCCTGACTCGACTCCAACTCGACGAGTCGAGTAAAACTCGAAAAAATCGGGTACTCGCAAATCCCGTAACCACTAAAAAGAAAATACACGCAGGAAAAATATGAGTTTCATGCATGTAAAAAGAAGGCGAAGAGAAAGGAGGTATAAAAAGAAGAAGAAGAAGGCAACGTACATTACACACGAGTCCTTCCGGTAGAGCTTTGAATCAAAAGAAGATCGCATTTGCTCCGTACGTGCACTCTGTATCGATTTTTTTTTACACACATACACACATAAGTACGTGTTACACGTATGCGTGGGTGTAAGCATATATACACGAGCGCAGCATCGGAGTCTTGTTACATTCAAATGATGTAATGCGGCATTGATTTACATGGAGCTTTTTTTCTCAGTATAGAGGGAGGGTGGGAGAAAAGAGTCAAGTTATTCGGACAAATCTTATTATGTACTTGAAGCAAAAGTTTATTTGTTCAACGTATCCGTTTGCGATTGAAAAACTTGGCCTGTGTACGCGTGTATGTGGCTCAGCTCGTCCGGGCGTAATTCTCTCTAAGAGTTATGTTAATGATATTGAAAATACCTCAAGTTTGCGCAACACACAAAAGTACTTGAGCTAATTAATCCAGTTTGGAGAATGTTTTCTTTCGGGCGCTGTGAAGTCGGCGGCGGCGGCGGCCGATAGACGCGCGAAATGGTAAAACATAATTTAATGCACTGCTTACTTGTTTAGCCCCTCTCCTGTTATAATTCATCCGCTCGAGGAGTTTGCGAGCGAAATCGTCGAAGCATAAATTTTCATTTTCCAGAGCTCTGTGTACATGCATACGTATACACAGGGCGCTACAGAGGCAGAGCAGAGAAGAATATCTATAGACGCGCACACACGTACGCGCGAATCCGAAATCCGTGCGGAGAAGGAAGAAAACATTTTATCGGTATAAGAGCCGAAGTTTGATAAATTGGCTTGTATATGTTTGCGATACACTGTGTACGGTGCAAAGAGCCCCCCGCTCTATGCGCTGCTGCTGCAGATCAGAGGCCGAGGGAAGGCGAGACGAGAGAGAGGATTAATTTTGCCGCCCGTGTACACGTAGCTCTCGTCGCAGCTTGATAGGTGGCTTATATAGACCGACGAGTCTTGACGGAGCTTAGACGCCAGCTACACAACGCGGCCATCACAATATATACACAATTCCGTCGTTTGCATTTCGCGCGTTAATTTTTGCCTAGTATCGCGTCAACAGACCGTAGTGGAAATTCGTGCTTCCACCGAGTCGTGCTGCTGCACTGCGAGCTGAGAAGCAGCGCGTCGTATATATGTATATACTGCACACACTCGAAAACGCGATGACGAATGCGCGAAACTTCCAGTCGAGTGGGTACACGCGGGGGTAGGTATTTGACCAAGCACCGCCGACGACGCTACACTCGTGTCTCTACGAGCTTCTAATTGTCCTCTGTCGCTATAATTACACTTTAGCGAGTCAAGATTTCGCGACTAAAGCAGTAGCATCAGCATCAGCATTAGCACAGCAGCAGCAGCAGCAGCAGCGCAGGACGATTTAAAATTAACAATCCATTGCCATACAGCCGAGTTGCGCTATAAGCGTCGTGCTACCTCAAAACTAATTAATCTTGCTCCCTGTATCATTATATTTTTGCACCGAGTATCAATGTCTCTGGGACAGGAATGTGCGGGGCTGCTATTACCGAGGCCACGATGAAAACCTCAAACTTTCGCGCACTCTAATTCTTCTCTGTTTTCTCTCTCTCGTCGCTGCTCGTCGTATTCTTGTATTATATTCTCGCTTTCTTTCTCGAGCTCGACTCGCGTTCTCTAATGAGGCCTCTTAAACACACAATCGTGCGCTGCATACTCGCTGCACACGTACGTATGATATATTACAGTACAGAGCGCAGACCGTGGCTGAGGCGCGATTCAATCAACGCCCAGGGTGCAGCATACCTACGTATTTTCTGCCCTCTTGCTCTCTTTCTCCTACTCACTTTCTTTTGCCCGGTTCTTGGCGATTCCGTGACTAATCGTATCTATCTCGGCCCTTTTAGCCGACGATGCACTGCGTTCTCGTATACTATACACGTATATAAAAAGTTGCGATGTATTTGCGCTGCTGCTGCTTTTTTCACCCCGCGTCGAAGGCCAACGTACGTCAGAGCTTATGCACTCGGTCTTCGTATATTTCATAAAGCATCATCGATAAATCCCAACTTTCTCATATGCCGATTTCGCGGGAATAAAATAAGAGGCGCAGAAAATATACAGCGAGGGGAGGTGGTGGAGGAGAATTTTCACGCGTATACGCGCGCCGAGCGATATTGAAATCCATTCGCGCGAGTCAAACTGGCGTGTGTGCGGCAAAACTTGCTAAACTTTTTCTCCCCTACCAGACAACGAATCTCGAGCCATTTTTCCTTAAGCTCGCGCCCGCGCGCCCACCTTCTATGCGCGTGTCATGTATCGAGAGCGGAGCACAGCAGAGCAGAGAGAGAGTAAAAAAGTGGCATGAAAATTTGTTTCCTCCGCGCCAGCCATTGTGCAACAAGGAACTTTGTGCGTTGGGCTGCGAACGAAAAGGAAAAATACAGCAAAAAAAAAAAAAGAAAGAGAGAGAAAAAAAATCAATTTTCCAAAGTTTCGACGTGTACACTTGGCTGTAAATCGCTTCACGGCGAGTATCGGATATCATTGGCTAGAAGTTTCGAAGAAACGAAACAAATTACATGAAACGCGATCGAATCGAGAAAAAGAGAGCTCGAAACACTCGAAAATCTCAGCTCGACTCCCGACTTGCGGGCACACATTCGGCGTCGTCGTCGTCATGGGAGCAGCTGAGCTCCAGCTCGCGCGGAAAAGAGCGAAAAATAATTAATGGTCGCGTGACAAATCACACAGCTCATAAAGCCTCGCGTACAAACAGTCGTACAAGATTTACGTTAATGTCCGTAGTCGTCGTCATCATGGTACTGTCGTCGTCGTCGTAGTATATAAGAAAAAGGAAAAGCTCGTCGAGCATCAAGGTAATTTTTTTCGCTCGTTCCCATCTTGATCTCTCTCTTGAAATATATGTACATCGTCAAGCACGCAGGCAGGCAGGCAGGCAGACACGGCTGAGCTATATAGAGTCATAAAATCGGTCCGTCGGAGCATCGAGGGTAGACCTACTCCAGTCGAGCAGCAACAGCAGCAGCAGCAGGAAGAAGAAGCCAAGAAGTCAAGAAGCCAAGAAGCCAAGAAAAGAGAAAAGTTAGCTTGGCCTGGCATGCCTTATTCATTGGCTCGGGAGGGAGGGGCGCATGCACGGAGCTAGCTGCAGCAGCACGTTTGTGTTTTTATGGGCCACGAAAACGTTCTTATTAAAGAGCCCCGAGGCCTGGCGCGCGGCATGCACCAGGTGAATTTCCGGCCTTTCCTACCGCTACTTTATATTACGGGTCTGCATGTGTATGTCTGCGTATATACGTGTATGTGCAGAGCCTCGAGTTCACGTGATTTTAAATTTATAGAAATGCTACGGGGAGAGCGAGAGAGAGTTAGCTCGGGCTGGAAGGAAGGCTTTAGAATATTATTGCGCTAAAAAGCGGCAGAGGGTTTGTTTAATTTAGCTACAACGAGAGCTGGGTTACTGCCGCTGCGAGCTCGTCGAGCGTAATTATGTTGATTTTAAGGCCGCGGCTCGAGCTGCTGCTGCTGCTGCTGCCACGGAGAGACCACCCCGGCGAGGACATTTTTTTTATTTTTCCCCGCGGATAATCTTAAAAAAGCAGCTATGCAGAAGGAGTCAGAGAGGACGAACCTGCGAGGAGAGAGAGAGAGAGGGAGAGAGATAGGGTTTGCATTAATTCCCGCATGATTTGTACTCGGCTGAATTCTCAGCTGCAACTCGCTGAATATATACGACTGCGGGGTTAAATCCAGCGGCTCCCGCGCAGCACGCGCTTATACGTACACGGCGCCGACGCCGAGTCATTTCTCGATACTCTGCTGCTGCTGCTGCACGCGTGCTCGGCAGCTCGAAGCTATAGTATACCCTACCTCACCCACGGCGGCACTGGCTTTAAAATACGATAGGTGGCAAAGCCTCGCGCCTATAGCTGTGCGGAGCTGTAGTGCAGCTGTAGCTATGTGGCAGCCTAGAGCCAGGCCGTATCCGAGAGAGAGAGAGAGAATTTATCGTCGAGCCGTGCATCGGATCTGCATTGATTGCCGCTCCGTCGCTACTACACACGCTCGTTGCGCGACTACTACTACTACTACTAGTCTCTCTCTCTCTCTCTCTCTCTCTGGAGCGCCGTAAGCGCGGCTTTGGCATACACGTATGTAGTCCCCTCCCCCGCGAGCTTACCTAATGCCACCCGCGCGTACATGCATAACTCGACTCGGCAGAGCTAGCATCGAATTCCAAAGTCCAAAGAGACGCGCACCGAATTCATCTCCCGTTCGGAATTAATACGCCCGTGGGCAAAAAAGCCGAGCTCGTAGGCGATGATGTTTCGCTCGGCAATTAGCGTTAGCTAAGACTCGTTCGCGCTCGCCTCGGCGTATTCCATTTGGCTGAGCTGCTGCCGTGTCGATCTCTCTCTCTCAGCTCGCGCTGCATCAATACGTGAACGCGTTCCTCATCTATTTTTTTCCTTTTTTTTTTCTCTGCTCTTGCCTCGCTATACACAATTCTCCGCTTTGTACATTCATCTCGCAATTGTAAAGGCGAGAGAGAGAGAGGGAGCAAAAAAGCTCCGGATCTGTATTGACGCTTTTTAAAAGCGACTCGTCGGCCCCTCTCTCTCTCTCGCGCGCAGTTCGCAACTCGCGCTCGTATACACGTTTTGTCCAAGTACAGCATATATACGTTGTACGCGGCGCGCAGGCTTTTTTCATATTCGATGATACACGGCCGATGAAGGAGCAATCGATCCGGATAATTTATGCTTTCAAAAAAGCTCATTTTCCTGATAGGCTCGCGGGTAGCATTCAAGCTCCCAGAGGCTCGCCTATACACACCGTACTCGTCTAGAGAAGTCCTATTTAATAATGCTCCCCGCGCTCGATCGAGGAATATGTAGGCCGAGTAACCTGCCGCCGAGGTCCGTTGCTCTGCAACGGCGACTTCCTGCATCGAAAAGCATAAAAATAAAATATAAATTTCGCCGCGGCGCTGGCGGTGCGGTGTCCGGAAAAGTCGCTCGAGCTACTACTGCTTTATATTTAGTATAGATACGTTTCCGGGCGACAAAGCTCGCGTGCAAAGTCGTCATCGCGCCAGCCCACGAGCTAGTTGATAGCCCATCGCGCGCGCAACGGCAGCAGCAGCTATCTCCGTCGCGGCAGTCGAGCACAGCAGCGCAGCACACAAAGAGACACTCGACTTGTCGATTTTCACGAGCGGCGTGTAAGTACAGCCTCTGTCTCGCTTTTTAGCTCTTCGCCAAAAAACAAAAAAAAAAAAAAAAGAAAGAAAATCTCTCCCTCCCGACGGAAATATGCCAAGAGAGCTTTCGACTCTTTTTGTCGCGAGGTGCGACGTCGCTTTGATGTCTCTCACCCCTTTCTGTGCAGCTGCCATGTATGGACTGCGACGATGACTGTTCTCATCTGGCATCGGTAAAAGAGGAATGATTAGTTAAGCTCGACGAGTTATTTCTTTCCTGAAAATAAGAGCCGCGAGCGCGCGAAAGAGGAAAAGAAGTGAATTATTCGCAGCTCCTTCCGTATAAACCCGTATACCTATTATTACGCGTGTCGAAAATGACGAGTCGTCAATTGTACGCCCCATCACAATAGATCCTCGACTTTAATTATGGCTAACAACTTTATACTTTCAACATACCGCCATCGACATAATTTCTTTCCGTTTTTCTCTTTACTTCTTTTGCCGCTGCCGTTGCTCTTCCCGCGGAACGAAATCGAACTCGCTACATCGTCGAACGTTCCGTATCCCGCGTTAATAATAAAGATGTTTGGGATCGTCGCGCACCTTTTTTATTCGCAGCGAGAATTACAAAAGTTTTCATTATAGCCCGTTTTGCTGGCCGCAAAGCCATGTGTACGCGCTTTGGTCTACACACACCGCAGTTCGAGAGAGGGAATGGAAGCTCGTAAATTTTTTAAGCTTTTAGTAAAATTTATTTTCATTTTCTTTCCCCTCTGCCGCGCGCCGCCGCCGCCACAGAGCCGAGTGTTTTGTGTAAACATATATACATGCATTTTTTACGATTAGTATGGGTTTTTTGCGCCGGACAAAAGTTATCGTACGGTAGTGGTACAGCGCGCGCGGTGGTCTATTGCACATGTGCGCGCGCGCGCTCGGCCCGAGTTATGAAATGAGTTTCGATTGAGTTTCAAAAGGCCGTTTCGTCGCACGAGCGTTTGTATTACATCGGAGCATGAAATTTTCTCTGAATAAATCGATGCTCGTAACTTCTTCTTCTTCTTCTTCTTCTTTTTTTTGTAATCTCCATTTCAACAACGCAGTTATTAGCATTTTTTCAGCTTTTAGCTGCAAGCTTACGATATACAATCGATTCTCGATATTCAAAGTTTTCTTTTCGAAACGTTATTTTTTATATCAGGATAGCTTCGATCGCATCGAGTGCGCACGCAAAGAAGAAAGAAAAGCTTACCTCGACGACTCGTACACCGATTGGTAAAGAATCAGAGTCGTGGTTCAAAATAACGATCGCGAGGCGAGCAACAAGTCTCAATTAGAATGAAAAATTATTTCGTAGGTAATTTTTTGGACAATTGAAAAATGTGTACAACGACTCATTAGGAAGACAAGCGAGCTGAAGCGCGCAGCCGTAATATAATTACCGCGAGACCTTCTGCACGCGTTGGAAATGACAAAAGGACTTTCAACTTTTGTCCTAGTAGTAATAGTAGTAGTAGTAGTTTTGAAACATAAATAAAAAAGTTTGCCCCGGTGTATAGCATCCGTGGCATGGCCTATGCGTGCCTACTCGTTGTTACATTAAAGAGGTCTCGGACTTGGGATTCGAGCTTCTGCCCCTCTCTCTTTCCTAGATTTCTTCTTCGTTTTTTGTTCGTCAAGCTAATTAAGCCGAAGAAGCATTATTAGTTTGATAGCATTTTTTCATTCACCTCGGTGCTCTTCTTTCTCCTCCCCCCTTCTCGCTCTCCCTCTCTCTCTCTTGGATTATTATGCTTGGAAAGTTTCGGAAGAGTAATAATTAAAACGAAATTACAGAAATGTTCTTTGTTCGCGCTTGAGCTCGGCAGTCGTCGCTCGCTCGCTCGCGCGTTCGATTGTCGTAAAAAGTTTCGAGTATCAATCACGAAAGTAGTTTGATATAAAGTTACTCGGAGGAATTTTCGCTGGCATTAAGAGCTCTTGTTCTTATGTATACTTCGACCTTGATTCGTTTTGCTTGTATATAAAGCCGCAAATCGAGCTTTTTTTTGCAGCGCGCTCGCTTTCGCATTTTATTGGATCGAATGAAAAAAAATAAAAAATAAAATCGTCGACCTTCGAAAAAACGGATGCGTTAACAGCTGGCTTCGTGCAAAAAAAAGGGGGGAAAAGAAAGATAGACAAACTTATCGTTGGGAGAAAATTACGTAAAAAGTAAAAAAAAAGAAAGAAAAAGATGAAAAAAGTACAGAGTCACGTCGATGTGTACATAATAAAAGCTGGAGAGTACGCGATAGCGAGCTGGCTGCGTTCCCGCAAACTTTGATTTATACTCGCTCGCGTACACATACGCGCGAGAGCAGACATACACACAGCAGACACAGAGAGAGAGGCAGAGAGAGAGGCAGAGAGTCAGGAGGAGAGGCGGGTGGGTTTTCGAGCTTGCAAGCCGCTCGTGATCTCGTATAACTTTCACGTCAAATATCGCGCAGAGCCGCTCGCTCGCTAGCTCGCGCGCGCGTGTACCGATGATTAATTGAATTTCGTTTGTGTGAGGCATGTACGTGTGTGCTACACACTAACAACACACACACACACACACATAGAGAGAGAGAGACGAGCTTGCGCGACGCACGTGATGTATCCTCGCCAGGTGCCTAATTGCCCGTATGTGCGATCCTCGCACGCGACAGGCGCTCCTGTGCCGTACACACACGTACGTAGCGTAGCTACCTACCTACCTACCTACCGCATCGCAGCATAGCCGCGTGGAACATATCTTCTTCTTCTTCTTTTTTCTTTTATTTAGGTAGCAGCTTTTTCCGACTCGTCGCGCCTCGACTGATTATTTTTCAGCCCGCGGCTCGGCCCGAATCAAGCTTACTATATCTCTCGTAGCAGCGCGTGTACGCGCGCCGCGATAAAACCGTACAAACTGCGAGCTTTACGTAGCTTCGCAATTAACATCGCGCGCGTCATGTTTCACTTTAAGCTCGGCATCGCAGATGTATGTTGTAATATATAAATTGCCTGCGGTACACTTGGACTTTAAAAAAAACCGCACGTACGTAACCGCCGCCACGGTTTACGGCGACAACAGCAGCACCGATGGCAAACACCCAAGGCAAAAAAGCTCTCCTCTCGACAAAATTTACATTCTCTCGTCGCGCAGTGGCTCCCCCTCTTCCTGCGGAGCGTGGCTGCATTTAAAAGCCCCGAAAATACTTCCGAAAACGGTGCCTCGTTAAAGGAGTTTGGCTGAGCCACTGCTGCTGTGGCTGCTCTACGTTCCGCACGTACTAGTACGTTGGAGCTTTTTGCTCGCGCGTAAGCAACGCTGTCGAGTTATACGCGTTTCGCAGCTCGTCTTCGATATATATATTTCATTAACGCGCCTTCCGCACAAGCGTATAACGTCCTATAATACGAGCAAAAACGCTTTGGATCGCTCGAGGGGGGGCGTAATAAAAAAAAACACGCAAGGCCACTTTGTTACAGGCAGCGCTGCAAGCTCGGGTTAGGCAAAATTCATCTTCGATTCGCGCGGAGTCACGCATAAAAGCCATAGACGAAATCGATCGATGGCGGGGAGGGGTGCTGTGCTCCGCGAGCCGAGAAAGAAAAGCAACGAAAAAAAAAGGAAGGAGAGCGGGAAAAATAGCGGAAAAGAGAGGAAGAGAGATAATAGCCGCTGTGTTATATAGTAGCAGCGCAGCTCGAGCTAGCTCGTATAGTGTGTAGGGTAGTAGGTAGTACTAGTATAGTGGCAGTATAGAACAAGCTCGTGCAGGTGTCGGGCGATTGCAGCTCGAGTCTGGCCGTTTAACGCTCTCTCTCTCTCTCTGCTCTCGCTCCAATCGTCCCCTTAATACTCCTCGCTTCGCCCTCACCCTCTCTCGCAAGCTCGTCCCTCTATATTCTCTTTTTCTTGTTGCACACCGCTAGTATAGCAGCAGCTCCTCTCTCTCTCTCCATACACAGCTGTACAGCTATCGGAGTCACGCGTGTGCTATATAACGCGCCGATTTGTTTTGACTTATTTTCGACGAAAAAAAGACGTGTCATCGTCGTCGTCGTCGCCGTCGATTGCCCAACAAAAGTTCCCCAGCTATGTACTATTTTCAATCCTCGTCCCGTACGCCGAGATTCGCACCGCGCGATAATTAACACGCAAAGATAAAGGCGGTCCTCTGCGAGAGGCAAATAGCGCGACGATACCGAGGCGCTAATTGCCCGTGTAAAGTCGCGCGCAAGTGCATATTAGCTCGGATCGTGCAACAAAACACACGGAGCTTCGAGAGAGAGAGTCGCTGCAGCTGCTGCTGCGAGTCTCTCGAGGCTTTCCCCTGCGGCTCTCGTGTCGTCTCGTGTACGACGTCGCGCCAACGATATACGTATAGATAACTGCACTGCGCACGAGATAGTAGACGATGCGGAGTACCTCACGGCCACGAAATTAAGCTGAAAACCCAATTAATCACTATTATACCTTGATTTGCGCCTCGCTTAGGCTTTCACGTGGCTCGACAGTCGACGAGTATACCTGCTGCAGGTAGCCCATCGGCCTACCAATTGACGCAATCTTCCTACGTGTCCTGATTTGAAAAGAGTCCAATAAGCTCAATCTAGAAATCAAGTGTCAACTGATTAATTTTTTATGTATAAAATTCTATTATTTAGATTTATACAGCTTATGGATTTTCATACATTTTTAAAATTTTTCCTTTGTTTTTGAGCTAGCGTCAAAGCCTGGCCAATAATGATAACAATTTTCAACGCAATTTATGAAACTTCCGCATCGTATAGATTTTCATCAAGTAACCTTTGTCATATTTTTCAAAAGTTAAATTCCAATAAATGTAATAATTGAATTTTGATCCACTTTATGTTTTAGAATCCGCAGCCGGTGACTGCCGAAAATGCCATCTGATGGAGGATTGGATTTGATTCCGAGAATGACATTACTTCAGTCTAAACTAATCCGCTTTTTCCTCGGCTCAATTATTGAAAATTAACTTTGACAAAGGTACGAAATTGTTCGCAATATCGGTCTGATCTCAAACTTGTATCAACGACTTTTTCATATTCATCGTCGGTAAATAAGAAATGTAAAAAAAAAAAGTATTTTAAATGAAATTTTTCACTCATTGCAACTCGGCTCTGTATAGTCAACAAATAGCGATTCATCGATATTGCACGGCTCCGAGTGATACAGATGAGTTTTTAGTCAGACAACGATCTGTCGCGCGAACGGGGGCAATTCAGTTTCCGCACGAGTCGGTAAATATCCAACTTTTGTCTTACGATGTTTTTGCCACGCGCATATCCTTCGGCACACTACTCGTATTACATTTTCATCGGAGAACAAAGCCAACGATAAAGTCCTCGAAGGGCCGCGTACTACTACTACTATGTTACTTTTTCTTCCGCAGCTCCTCCCTGCGCGAACTACGGTACGGAACGAAGTAAACCTCTAATCCTCTTTTACGCACTGGGGAAAAGTCGTAAAGCAAAGGAAAAAAGATGAAATAATAACTGTCAGCGCTGGCACGGTGCTGAATCGCGCGGGTGGACGAGTACTTTTTAAAATTCTCCCCGATAGATCGAAAGTTTGCGTACTCTTGGCTGGGCGCGCGCGCGTGCAGTGTCGATAAAACGTAGCTGCTGCTGCTACTAGACTGTATACGCCGCAGGAATGACAATCAGCGAGAGCGGAGCAACAAAAACAAAAAAGCTAGAGACTCTTGATGTTTTTTTTTATTTTTATTTTGGCTCTCTGTCTCTGTTTCCCTCGAACCGCCGAATAAAACTTGGACTCGATCTCAAGGGCGCTTCAACTCGAGCTTTGATTACTCGACTGCGAAATAGTTTCAGCAGTTGCTATCTATGTATACGAATAGATCGTCGAGCTGCAGAGGCTTATCGTCTCCTTTACGCGCTTCGAAAAGCGACGAGCACGCGCTGACGGATCTACGTTTCATTATCCCCGTCCCCGTCTTTTCAGGGAGAGAAGCTGGCTTTCGAGGAAAAGGCATTTAAACGATTAATTAACAAGAGAGCAATGGCGAAGTTTATCCGCGGCAAAACAAGCCAATGTTATGTAAATTACAAGGCCGAAGAGCGCAAAACGTAATTATAAAAGGCGCGAAAAATCGATGCGGTGCAGAGCTGCGTCGTCTCTCTCTCTGTGCATGGGTGGGGGGCGAGGCAAATTAGTCGAGTCTCTCGAATGTGTATGTGTGTGTGTGTGTGTGTGTGTGCAACTTCCTTAGAATATAAGCCTCGCGAGTCCTATCGGGCGGGCCGTAATATCCTCTCTCTCCCTGCTATATAGTCGGGGTGCGCGCATGTGATGTATATACATATACGGCTATACAGCACGTGCTGTTGCTGCTTTATACACGCATAGTATAGTTTCTAATACGAGCGAGAGAGAGAGTGGGTATACTGGAGCAACTCCTATTAGTTATGAGAAATTACGTAATTACGCATGTACGTCACACGCAGAGAGAGGCACGCATACTGCGGAGTATACCCACACACACACAGGCGCACACACGTGCATTCGTGCATTCGTGCATTGCACAGGAGAATAGGCAGGGGGATATATAATATTATTGTTATTATTGCGTGTACACACGCATATAATACGCCGCAAACTCTAATCGCACGTGTGGATCGCCGAGCGAGCGACGTTACGTAAGGCCTATACGTACCTATTGCTAGCTCGCAATTAGCCGAGCTTTTTTTTCGGGGAGGAGCCGCTGATCGTTGCCGCTGCTGCGTAGTGGCGAGCCGAAACTCGATTACGATATCACCGCCCGTGTGTCATTTGGCGCGCGTAGAAAGGAGTTAAAATTTATTATATAATATATCGAAGAGAGAGAGAGAGAGCGAACGCAGTCGATCGAAAATCGAATCTTGGCACTATATGATATCGAGCCGTATAACTAGCTCATACATTAAACATCCCCCGTGCCAGCGCGAGCACACACACAAATATATAGCTCTCTACATAGCGCGAGTTCACGAGCGAGCGAGCTTTCCGCAAATTTTCTTCTTCGTCCGTCCGTCATTTGAATTCCATCGATGTAGCGCCGCCTCTACTCGAGCGTTATCTTCACCAAGAGAGAGAATGAGAGGGAGAGAGAGAGAGAGAGCAGATTATATAATACAATTTTTATAGAAGATAAGGCGATGAATAATGCAAGCCGGGCGAGATAATTAAGTGGCGCTTAGTGCGCTACGGGGGAACCCCCCCACGTTGTCCGTTCATATAGATATACATCTCGCGAGCGCATGGACAGCTGGCCACGCGCTAAAATGAGATTCCGAATTTATGACCGAGCGAGCGCTCGACTCCCCACACGATCATTATTATATATATACGCGACTCGAGCTAGATCTAGCTATATAGCTACTGTGGAGCTTGCGACGCGGAAACTTTGGCATAGCTCGCACGAGTGCCTCGCAGCTTTTTCGATCGAGGCTGCACGGGGGCCCGCGCCGCTCGCACGACAGCTGTATACAGCTAATACGCATTGTATAACTACTGCACAACACACGGACCTTACATATTTTCTCTACTTTAAATTTGTTTCGCATTGCTCGTCGACGACACGCACACACACACACACATACAGTACGCGTTTAGGCTACGATATAATGTGGGCATTTATACGCTGCGCGTCGAGCTTTCGGCGCTTTTTTCTTTCTTTCTCTTTTTTTTTGCTGCGCGATATCGCCCTCGCTCGCACGTGGGGCAGGAGGGCGTCGTTTTGTTTGCACACAAAACTTTTCCTCTCTCTCTCTCTCTCTCTCTCTCTCTCTCTCTCTCTCTCTCTCTCTCTCTGCGTGCGTGAGTGCACGCGATCGCCCGAAAACAAGAGCAGTTAAAGCGTATATGCGCGCCCGAGCGAGCGAGAGAAAGAGCTGATGAGCTCCCGTTCACATGCTAAGCGAGGCATGTAAATTACCTTCCTCGATCTCATTAAATGCGCCTCTCGAACTTTTATCTCTGGCGCACGCGGCCGTTATACAGTATCGAGGCCCTTTCGCAACTTTTTCAAAAACGTGTCTGCGTCCGCCTCGCAGCGGCCCCTTGTTTTCCCACGTGCCAAAGCCTTGGTGTATACATATGGCCGATTCTTTGTAAAATCGTAAGGCCAACAAAAAAATGTTTTCACTGGTACGGAAAACTTGTTTTTAACGCCGCTTCTTTGTGTCCTCGAACTTTATTAGAATTTTCAACAATCCCCAGCTCGATCTTGATCGGCTGAAGAAAAAAATGTGCTAGCGAGCTTTTTAAACTAGATATTGTAAAAACTTACAAAAAAGGAATACAGTGCAAATAATACAATTGGAATTATCGTATAATGCGAAGTAATCGATTATTTCCAAGCGAGATACGCGTAAAACAATGTTTAAAAAAAGTCACGTAATTCGGAAAAAATGTCACGAAAAAAAATTTTTTTCAAACCTCATCCTCATCGAACAAAACATCAAATAATACTCAAGATAACACTAGATGGCGCGTGCCCGAATTCTCGATAATCACAAGAGAAAAGGCTAAGATCTAGTATAAGATAGACTTCGGTTCGGTACTTGAGAAGTTCGGTTTTGCTATTTTCCTTTTTTTGAACGTCTCTTCATACGAAAAAAAAACCAACAACTTTTTTACGTCAACAGTAAATAATTTGTTGGATCATTCGATTTGTCAGAGAAACGACCACGTAGGTGTACGTATAGGTAGAGCTACATAGATAATGGCTAGTGCTGCGCATTATGGCTCGCGCGCGAGTGCAAATACATCTGGGCTATTGGAGCTGCTAATGAATTTAATTTAACCGAGAGGAGAGTGTGAAATTTGATTGAAGCCATATATAGGTACGCGTTCATTATAGACCCGACTCGTGACATATGTATAATTACGTTCCGTAGCCGTATGGCGCGTAAAATTGGATCCAAGTCGATAATGGCGATATATATAAGGTCGGGCGCGAGTGGCATGTATCCTATCTACGTGCGGGGATACGTATATGTACGGACGTCGAGGTGGCGTGCGCAGAGTACACTTAGACCCCTTACCTCCTTCGGGCTCTCGAAACTGCGCCAAGAACGTACAGGTACGAGATATAGGTGTAGCTGGTAGAGTACAAACGGAATTAGTTACGGAATAAAGTCATCGGCAAGTTTTCATCCACTTAGAGGCTTTTCAATCGTCTGCGCGCGAGGCAAGAGAAAGAGAGAGGATAGAAAAAGTTTTTAGCGAAAATCGTACATCGAGCCGTAAAATATTCACTAGTGCTATTCGCTCCCTTGTTTTTTTTTATCATAGCTCGAACGCTTTAAAGCGCGTACACATATACGATATTGACTCTTAAGATCCAGAGCTCGAGTTGATTAAACACGCATTTAGGGGATATCGCTCGCGCGCTTTTGTGCGCGAAACGGAGAGAAAAAATTGTACGAGAAAATGTTACGTACGCGCGATTATTCCATGTGGATCATGTATATATACTATGTAAATCCTCGTAAAGACGAGTCATAGATGTACGCGCGAGAGGAGAAACAATACGGAGAGTGACTCTCTGTTTTTTTGTCGCGAGCCTGCGCGCGTGTATCATTTAAACGATAAAATTGCGCCCTCGTTTCCATGGAGTAATGCAAAGTAATGGCCCTTTAAAGCGAGCTAACGCACTCTCTGCACCTTTGATGCAGAATTAATTCGTCATTTAACCAGGTTATTCCGCGCGCCAGACGCGTGCGATACACACACGCGTATATAGAGGCAAAGTGACCGTCCGGTGAACGAACGATGCATTAGATACGTGTAAGAGCGCGAGCTTGCGGCCCAAGACGAATACGCATATATATTATATGATATAGAGCGAGAGTTGATTGAAACGTTCAACGCGGCGGCGGCATATTTATGCCCCACCTGCTGGCGTCGTAAATTTCATTTTTATGACGCGTATCTCGAGAGTCGAGAAAGTGTC